>NC_137216.1:13873017-14435517 GCF_949987685.1 Ammodytes marinus | reverse complement strand
ACACACACACACACACACACACACACACACACACACAGCTACAGAGACATTCTACAGAGGCCCTTCAATTGTTTCCTTCTCGTTGTCGGTGCATACAAGGCCATTGTAAAATTAAATCTATTCATGCCCTGCCATGGGTGACCTTGTCCTTACTCTAAGTAGCTTTAATGGGAAAATGTTCTGAGACAAGCATGGAAATAGCAGTGTTATGGTTTTTCAAAATACTCCAGTTAAATGGAATTGAGCATCTCATTGAACAAGAACTTTGCCTCAGACTGTGTCTATGTGAGTGTTGTCTGAGTGCATGTTGTTCACTATGATCAAGGTTAGTTTTCTATTAGTTTGATTATTTTACTCAATAGAAAATGTTGCACTTGATGCACCAGCATGTCACACAGTACTCTAGCCTAATCCTAACCATTTAAAAAAAATAGACTAACTTCTACAATAGATTTGAGCAATCAAATGAAAGCTTAAAGGCATATGGTATCTCCAGTGAACGCTTGCCGGACGTTTGACTAATTGTGGCAAAAGTAGACGTTTGAGAAATGGGTTTTTCAATGCCCGATGTAGATGCCGATATTCAGAGAGCAGGTCGGCCAATGGCAAATATATAAAGCAGTTAATGCGTTGTGTTTGTATGTGTTTTTTTTTCGTTTTTTTTCATTTGATAAAATGCAACCATAATAGCAACAGTGTTCTGCCCTGGGGGTTAAAACTGTATGTTGTTGATACTGTGTGTAGCACAGGTGCCTATACCTTTAAGAATGAATGCTCTTAGGGAGTGGCAGCTGGTCACTTGACAGGAAGTGTCACAAGCACCTATATGAATAGGAGTCATGCTAGATTAGCAGTTTGATCAGCTCTCCAGTTACAATGCTAGCCTGGCATTTCCAGACCTGCCACTAGGCGCTGGCAAATTAAATTTGCTGCGCCTGTTGGTCTGGACACTCTCCATTGAAGCTTTTTCAAAAAGTCCAGAAATCCGGACTCACGTTTCAATTGGTTCTATCTAATATGGGCGGGCCAGAGCCCTTTGTATGGTGCTCTGGGGCGGACGTAACCGGATGACGACAGTGACGTGCATGCACCGTCAAAGCCGTGATAGTAAACATCAAAGATGACTGCGGATATGTTGTTTGAGTTTGAGACTGCTTTGGCCTCGACCCTTTACGATTTGGAAGACGGTACTCAAATCTTTCATTAGCAAGTAAGTGGAATGTTCTGTTTTGCCGACCGACCACGGCAAAAGTTTAATTTAACAGTTTAACAGCTGTTCGCTAAACGAACAGGGCTTCATACACAGTGGCGATTTTGGGTTGGAAACTCTGGTGGGGCCATGCAGGAAAATAATCTTATAACGCAATCCAGAAATAGGCTACCACATATTACTACCATCACAACAAACACAAAGTAGCAAGTGACAGAGGGGACCAAAATTGCAGCTGAATAATGCCATCACTCAAACGCGAATCTGACGACATATATTAGGCTATTATATCAATAGCACCACCAAATGGCAGTGTTGAAGATCTCACAATATAAAAAAACTCAAGATCTAAACAACAACGTGGCAACAATAAAAACACAACGGCGCACACCCTATAGGCCTATACCACAGCCAAAGAGCCATTTCTCCCTCGGGGAGCCCACTTGAGGTTGTGCCCCCCCCCCCCCCCCCCCCCACACACACACACACGTATCGCCAGTTACCATTATAAATTCCACTTAGAATAAAAATAATTACAAATTAGACTCACCAATGACTCCACTCTCGGTGACTTTGCTGTTAACATCCAAAAGTCCATGTATGAGTTCACTTTCACTCTCAAAAGTATCGCCACGGCGTTCAGTCTCTGCTCTCCCATTGTAAATGTTTTGATTCTCCCGCCGTAAACCCCGCCCTTTCAATAAATCAGCCAATGGGAAGCAGTCTGGGGCCCTAATCTTCTGGCCCCACTGTCGTAACTAAAGTGTGCGCTGTGCACACGCATGCTCGCGCAACAGCTCCCCAGTCCTCTACTACACAGCAGCAGGGCCATCACGGCTGGGCCCCACCGAGCGGAACAGACGAGACGGAGCAACGAACTATTTCACACACACAACTACTACACTACAAAAAGACAATTGCGTTCATCAAATTAAAACTGCGGAAAAGTAATTAATAATTAATTTAGTATTAACTTATGCTCAATGAAAATTTTTGACAAAAAATTAAAAAATTAAATTAAGTTTATAATCCTGCCCTGCACGGCAGCGCCCTCTGGTGGGGCCGTGCCCCACTGGCCCCTAATGCAAAGACGCCACTGTTCATACGTCACCTTGTGCATCGCTCTGATTGGTTGTAGTGCTATCCAACTGCGCGCAGTGGCATAGGAAATGCACAAGTAGGAGCCGCCCCTTGAGTTGGAAATTACTATTGATCGTGGCCAGACCCTCTATCGTTCAAGATATCAGGGTCTGGATTTCCAGGCTATTACAATGCTGTGTATTTCATCACGTTTGTTAAAGTAAGTACAACGTTGCCTTTGCATGTATTCAGTGGTTGATTTATCTTGTAACGCTGAAGGAGAAGTAAGTGATATGGTCCTTTCAGCTAACTTCCTGTCAGTGACTGCAGTTAGCAGTCCCCTCCCTCGTCCCTACCTCACCACCACATGAACAAACAGCCGTATTTACCAGGTAGTGTCACGATGGAGAGTAGTGAGTCATCGTTAACGGGCACAGAGACCTGCCTCTTTATATCGCTCTATCTCCTGATAAGTTTAAACGAGTGGGATACTCAACATTTTATATGGCAATTACTGCAAAGCTGAAATACTGGGAGACCTGTGTTATGAACTGCACATACAGTTTAAGCGATTCCTGATTTAACACTTATACTAAAAAAACCTAATACTTACTTCTCCTTTAATGCTAAGCGCCAGTAATATTTACTGTACTTTAAGCGCTATATAAATAAAATGTATTACTATTATTATTATTATTATTATTATTATTATTATTATTATTATTATTATTATTATTATTATTATTATTATTATTATTATTATTTGTGTATTATTTGTAAAGTTTCACAAACATTTATTTTATTTTCATAACAAATATCTATGCACAGTGGAGCCTTTTGGAAACGTTTAACCGTTTAACTGGTTGGAGAGCTAGCATACTCAGCTAGTAAGCCCAATACAAACCGCATCTAAACACACCGAACCACGCCGCACTGCTCAGTTGAAACAAGGCTTAATAATGTACATAAAGGGGATTCAAATAATTTAATAATTATTATACAGAAATGCAATTAAAAAATGTTTGATTAGGAAAAAAAAGTCTGTGTTGATGTAATAACTTTAAGTTTAACACGTTTATATCCATACCAGTTTACCACATTTCCATACTGTATTGTGATTGTGTAAGCACAGGTCAATGACCCATCCAATAACCATTGGTTATTTTTGCTTTCTGCCTGGTGAAATCCTCATCCAGCCTATGTGCTTTCTCCTCTCTTTTTCTTCCTTACTTTCATCTGGTGGCTCCATGGAATTGATTTCTACCCGCCTGTCTGCTACCTTTGTGAGCAACATTCAAGCTGGGGAGAGGGAAAAGAGAGAGATGGAAGGCACTATTTTTCCTTCAAGGAGGGTTTCACAGTCCTCCCTGGAAGGAGGCTTTTAGTGCTCACCCCTTTCCTTGTTTTTTTATATTTTTTTTACAAGAACAGAGAGAATATGTGGGCACAAATGCATCAGGGTTGGGCCTGGCTGGTTTGGCTGGAGGATGCTGAGGAGACAGGTAGCCTTCAACCCACATAATCAATTCCCCAACAGAAAACTTCACTGCACTAAATGATAAAACACCTTGAGAGGCTTAGCCCCTGACAAAAATAGCTGCGTGAGAGAACTGTCATGGGAGATATAAACATATTTTAGTCAGCCATTCCAACGTTGGCTCTATCATCTTGTGTAGGCAAACTGCACCTTTGGGGGCAATGCTGTTTTTCCTTTGTGCTTTTTTCTTCTAAAGGCAAAATTGTTTAGCTTTCTGTTATGTAATGATTTTCACAGTTTGAGCTAGTGTTGACATTGTACACAAAATGGTTGTGATGGTCTAGTATCTTTCCCTTTGAGGGGGCAACAAGTGTCTCCTAATACAACCCCTGTACCTTCCTGTCATCCAGCATCCAACTCATCTTTGCCTTTACTTTTGCATGGACAGCCACAGGACCGCAGAATCCTATTTGAACAGTACAGTCCAGCCCATTATATTCTGGAACAGAACTTTGTACCTGTTAACATATGGGTCATGCAGGGTCATAATGCTCCCAAAATGAAAAAAGCCTTGGCGTGTAGGCTATCATTTATTTAATCCCTCTGATAGTAAAGAGAAAGCAGAGCTGCCAGGTACGAGTATGGGAGTTAGCAGGAGAGAGAGCATGAGTGTGTGCATGTGAGTGTGTATATGTAACAGAAAAAGGAAGGAAGAGTTGCACATGTGTGTGAAACAGCCCTAGATTTTTATGTTCGCCTGTGATGGTAACAGTTAGCATTTCGCTTAGTACCGATATGGATACTGATACTGGTTTTAGGTACCGATATGTATACATTCTATTAAATAAATAAATAAGTTGAATTTGTGCTTGACTGACATCAATGGGAATATTTAGGAACATGTATTAGGAGTGCTTAGACCTGATGCTTACAACTTATCAATCTTTTGGTACTGACCATTCAGGAACCAGTACCATTTTAGTACCTGTTCTGAATACCCATCCAGTCCTCATCTTGTCTGGAAAGGTGTTCTAATAATGAGTGTGCCATTCTCTTAAAATAAGATATTCAGTTGAATGTATCTTATGTGTGTGAAGAAACCCAATTTCAAAATTGGTCTACATTGTGACACTGCTGTAAGCTCTGTAGTACTTTTCCTAAAAAGAAAAATTATATGATCAACTTTTTTTTAATGTGACAACATTACTTATGTGGCACGGCAAGTGTCCATGTATAAGCAGGATAATACCTTCTGATTTGCATGTTCCACAGTTATAATGGATGACATGGAGGCAGAGAACCACCTGGTGTGTAGATATTATCCTTCACATTCTACAACCACTAATAGTCCCAAGTATGTTAATGGATCTTTAGAGCGCCTCCGACTTTGTGGCAACATCTGGGAAGGCTCATTCTTGTTTTAACAAGGTAATGCCCTTGTGCACGATGCCAGGGCCATGCATAATTTATATCCCCCCCCCCCCCTGTTTACTTTGGCAGAACTTGACTGTCCTGCACACAGCGCTGACCTCAATCCCTAGAACACCTTTGAGGTGATTTCCAGCTAGCCTGATCCATACATTATTAACCCACATTAGCGCCCTCAGTGATGCTCTTGTGGCTAAGTAGGAGCAAATCGCTGCATCTAGCTACCTAAAACTACAAACAGCTAAGACATTCCAATAGGGGTCAGCATATTTTTTCAGGTAGAGCCGTTTACAAGAGATGCATGCCTCCCGCCTCCAGTTTAATCTCTGTTGCAGTTCATCAGAAGTTCATCAATTGGTTTGAGAATGCTGATAGTATTGGATTCAAATCAATGTAATTGTGATGTATGCAGTTTGTTTTGGCTGGGGATTTCTGAGCTAATGCGAAGTATCTTCCAGAAAAATGTTAAAACTTCAAGCAAAACATATGCCTCAGGCATACATCTAAACATAGTTAAGCTCAGAAAATGACAAATATTTGTTCAAATAATTATAAACCCCCAAATAGGAAGTTGAAAAATGTTCCAAGGGAATATAAAGACAAATCAAATAATTAAAATGTTATGCCTATATGGATACATTTACGTTATACTGTTTGTTCCATTTAAAATCATGTTTATAAGCATATTCCATCATATCATAATCAAATAAATACATATTATATATAGTTACATTTATTTAACAACTTATTTATAATTGGTGAAACAACTACTGGTCATTTATAATTGAAATGTATATTGGATTACCAAAATAGATTTACAATTTATATGAATGTCTTAACAATTAGCCAATCTAATTATTTGTATTATTTTTGTATTTGTATTGAACTTGATGATGATTGCAAGCATTTTGTTAATCAAAGTCTATTTTTTTTAGCATGTATAAACATGTGGCTAGAATTTGATAGGTTAACTTCAAACCAAATTAGCAAACATACCCATGTTCTTTGGGATCCCTGGAGTGTCTGTGTTTTTATTCCTGATGTGATTAGAGTTTTTTCTGTTTAGATTTAACTAAAACAGTTTAAATGTGAAAAGATTTTTGGGATCTCATAAAGTCAAGGTTGTGTGTGTGTGTGTGTGTGTGTGTGTGTGTGTGTGTGTGTGTGTGTGTGTGTGTGTGTGTGTGTGTGTGTGTGTGTGTGTGTGTGTGTGTGTGTGTGTGTGTGTGTGTGTGTGTGTGTGTGTGTGTGTGTGTGTGTGTGTGTGTGTGTGTGTGTGTGTGTGTGTGTGTGTGTGTGTGTGTTTGTGTATATGTGTGTGTGTGTGTGTTTGACTATAATTCTTGTATTGGGGGAATCCTCCGTTAAATGTCGACCAGAGAAGCTGATGGTTCAATCAGATCTTTAAGTGTGTTAAATAGTTGGACATTTTAAATAGGCTTTGAATTTAAGCTTACCGATACAGCATACATGTTCTTCTCTTTTCTCTATACTTTTCGCACAGAGTTATACCGCACATGATCGTACAAGTAATTCAAGGCAATGCACAGTGTGCAGTATTGTACATAATAACTTTGAGTGACAAAGGAGGAAGAAAAAAGGGAGAGAAGTGGTAGAAGGCGTGGGGAATAATAATCACGTTTAGGCTTTTTTGCCTTTTAATTTGACATCTACTGCAATTGTGTCTATTTTTGCTCATTATTATCCTCAGCAAAATCCCTCTCTCTCTCTCTTTCTCTCTCTCTCTCTCTCTCTCTCTCTCTCTCTCTCTCTCTCTCTCTTTTGCTCACAATTATATTTATTCACATATGTAGACTGAGTGACAAGAAAAATGGAAATCAGTCCATAATCCAATCAACAAACATCCTGTAATGAGCACTTTTATTTTTAATTGTTATTGACACTGTGTCAAACTGTTGTTGATCCAACTCTATGGTATAATTAATCATTACACATCCTTCTGTATTGTATATTACCAACTGGGAGCACATTGTGTAACATTCAGTGTGCTTTGCTTTGTGTGTAATGCCGTCAAAGTAAAAATTTGAAATAAGTTCCACTTATCAATGCCACTGCTGTGACTTTGATCCTGAACTTTGTGCGACCTGCGGCGCTGGTGGCGAGAGCCTGTGATTCTTTCTCAAAGTCACTGTGGTGAGTTTGGGATGGGGAGGGGTTTAGGGATGAATAGCAAGCCAATGACGGAGATAGCTGTGATTGCCTAGATCTGTCACCTTCTGCTTTGGTTCACTGCCAGCATTGTGGTTTGACTTCCAATCGACTTCAGCTCCAGATGTTCCCAGCAATATGCCTGGTGTGTTTTTGAGTGTGTACGTGTGTAATCGGATTTTAGCCAGGGATGTGTGGGTGTGACCGTATGCATATGTGTAGGGGGGATGCTGTATGGGTGAGTGTGTTTTTAATTTTTTTTAATCTAGCTGTTGTCTCATTTTCACCTTGCATTTACGCTGGCTGAGCGGTCAAACGTGGTGAAGATCTGCCAAATAGCACCAAGGCGTTTGTAAGCACAACATTTTTCAAAACATTATTTGAACATGGGAAGATCAGTAATTTATGATGATACTGAAGAGTCACTGTCACACTGGTATTCAAAGACCGCATTCAAAGAGAAATGTAACATAGAAGAGGCTGAGATACCATCGGTAGTAGTTTGAAAAAAAAATATCATCTTTCTCTCCATCTACTGTACATTAAGTATTACCGTACTCACAATGGATGTCATAGTTCACAGCTCTCTTCTCAGGGATTATGATGTGTTTTTTGATCTCATAAAGTCAAGTAAGACCAAACTAGACAAAGCAGGCTGAGGTATAGATGTCACAGTATAAGTTAAATGACAAAACAAACCAACTTGGCATATTGAACATCACAGGTTGAAATGTATGAGTTTATCTGTTCATATTTGTATTTCCTTAGCAGTAGTAGTTTGGGAAATTATTTCCATCGTTGACGTGATTTTTTCTCTTTACAAAATGTGGTTCTCAATTGTTTTATCTCAGTTGAAAGGCAAACTTTAAAATGTCATGGCACCCAATTGTGTTCTCACAACAATTAGCATGCTTATTTAGGCCCTGGATTGCAAACAGTTTCATGCTAAGGAAGCCTATGATTGGTCAAATGCACTGGAATGATGAGTTGTTTGCCAATTGTGAAACATTCCTGAAACAAAATTAATTACTGTAGTTTTCTGTGTAGAACTTGGCTCCTCATTTAAGAATGAACTAATTTCTCTCTCTCTCTCTCTCTCTCTTTATTTTTCGGTACCTCTCCATTGGAAATCTAAAGGTAAGTGGATTGGAGTTTGTTTTTCACTGGTTTCGAATGCAGCGTCATACAGGTGCAGTCTGTGAAACCTGTTTACCTTATCCTTAGAATGACTGCATCTTTGCATCATCATAGCCTTTGTGACATGTTGATGATGACTTTGGAATAAGTACAGTATATTATGTATTTTTAAAATTAATTGAATAGTCTATAAACATTAAACACACACTGTTATACAAATAATGTAAATGATCTAAGCAACTAAACAGCAGCCAGCAGTAATATACAGAACCTTACATATACACTGCATACTTGGATTAATACTTTGGTTAGCTCCTGTTTAGCAGCACCTCATAGAGCAGGTCGTCTTTTGCAATCTTGTCAATTGGATTGGAGTTCCACCTGTGTGTCTAGATATGAAGTGATGCCTGCGAGCTATTTCAGGCGGGCAACTTGAATATTTCACCACACACACGCAGCAAACTCCTTTCACCAAAACATATAGCTACACATATAGTCATCATGGCAGTGTACTTGAGTCATCAGTGTTCGCCTCATTCCTTCGGCATGCCTACTGCCACTATTCTCACGTGAAAGCTATGCTGCTGTTCAAAAGCATTTGAAAAGCCCCTCTTCCAGCCTAGAGCCTTGACAAGGCAGCTCTAAATTATTATCGTCGCTCCCCCTGCTGTGCTGAGCGTGGTGCCTCTTTGTTGGAAGCATGGACGTAACAGCCTAAACGCCATGCAACAACTTTGTACATTTTCTGCATTCACATAATCATCTGTGTCACTTAACTGCTCCCAGTGAGGAGACCTGTGCTTTGTATGGCCTGTCTAGCATGAGGTTGGCTGTGAGGCATTTGGTTAATTTCTAAGTGCTCGCTAAGCGTCGTCCATTTACTGTGTAATTGTATTTACTTATAAATAGGTAGGCTATAGTACACCACGTTTCTCTCAAACAAACCTAAACAGTGGGAACATGGTGCTCTCCCCCTGCTGTCTGATGTACAGCACCAGTTATGGCTCAGTTGAGTTGCACGGCTGGAGCTTAGGCTATCGCTGTTGCAACCAAAGCTTTCTGTCAGTAAAGTATATGGCCTTATAGTACAGTGTTAATGCAGCATGAGCAGCAACCTGCTAGCTCAGTGTCATGTTTCAGTGATGAGATCCTTTTATTCCAAGGAAGTGGGGGGAACAAATATTTACTTATCTGTTGCGCTTGTTATGAATATGAATGTTTGTACATTGCACTTTATAATTTAAGACTCATCAGGTATTTGAACAGCTTCTTCAGCAAGACTTTTTTTTTTTAATTCCCCCGATTTTTTAATTCTTTCTGACAGACATTTCTGAAACAGTATGTAGACCCTCATCTTCCATTTTCAAATGGTGAATTCAGTAAATGGTTTTTGTGAAAAGCCACTCCTTTTCACTGAGTATGTGGGTGAGTAGTAGTCATGGTGCATACAGTCAAACCAAAATGTGTTTTCAATGTTGACATCTGTTACTAATTAATTCTTTATGTGCTCTTATATCTGTATGTGTGAGAGAGTGAGTTCCAGATAAACGGACAGATATAGATGATGTGAGACCCCAGATGGAACAGTTGGGTTTGAATAGGCAGAAGTATTTGTCTTAAACAATCTTCCCTTTACAGGTTTACTCAAGCCATGCTTGCAGTAATGTGTTTTTGACTCCCATTGACTCTGAATTGCATTTCATTTGCCGCTCTGCAATCCACTTCCCTCTCTCTCTCTCTCTCTCTCTCCCTCTCTGTCTCTCTCTCCCTCTCTGTCTCTCTCTCCCTCTCTGTCTCTCTGTCTCTTTATTGCATCTCATCAGCCACAGGGAAACGGCCCAGCTGCCGCTGTGATGCCACTCACAGCCAATGTGCCCTGACAGATTCCAATTAAGTTGGAAAGTGTAACGTATGAATATTAGAAAGTGCTCTGACACAAACATCATCCCCTTCTATTGTTGCATTATGCAGCGTGTATAGTCGGGGGTCTCCGCTGGTCCACCATTTCCATAAAAGTTTACTTATCCACTCCACTCGCAGTCTTTTGACTCCATCCCCTAAGGCTGCTTGTTTATAGTTGTAAATATGCCCACCACCGCCGAACACCGAAACTCTCAATCAAGGCCCAATATGTGGTTTGCCAATCATTGCATCCCTATTTGGCTTCTCCTTGCTCATTCCAATACACATGTGTGGCTAGAGGAGTGAAATGAACGGAGACTCAACACAGGAGAATGCACAAATAAATGCAAATCCGTATGATATCTTATTTCCATGCGTATTGAATTCTATAAGTTTGAGCTGATATCCTAGACATTGTACTTTTGTCTGTTTGTGTGAAACATAACTGGAAACCCAAAATACTGCCAGCATTGTGCTGGTTACATCAATGAACAGTTCAGTAGTGCAGCTTCTTTCTGACAGACTTCCGTTACCCCCGTGCTGAATGAGAGCATTCCTCTAAGCTGCCAGTTCCTGTAAGTGTGTGTGCGTGTGTTTGTGTGTGCGACTGTGCGTGAGTGTGTGTGTGTGTGTGTGTGTGCGCGCTTGTGTGTGTGTGTGTCTGTCTGTGTGTGTGTGTGTGTGTGTGTGTGTGTGTGTGTGTGTGTGTGTGTGTGTGTGTGTGTGTGTGTGTGTGTGTGTGTGTGTGTGTGTGTGTGTGTGCGCTTGTGTGTGTGTGTGTGTGTGTGTCTGTGTGTGTGTGTGTGTCACACAGTTAGAGCCATGAGGCAGAGCCAGGATCATGTCACTGGGCTATGGACCATGTGTGACCTCATCTCAACCTGGCAGCCCACTTTCCCCTCAGATGGTGATAAGAGGGATTGCCTATATCGTACTGTCTGTCTTCCTACTGGAAGTGCATTTGTCCTTTTAAACTCAGTCTGCTGCATCTTAAAATCCTTGTTAAACATAATTAGAATGGCCTAATCCTTGGACAGAAAAGGAAGCTATAACAAGAGAGAAGATGTGAGGAGAGGAGATATTGCTTGTAATGAAAGCAGGGAAGAAGCTGAAATGGTTTAGATGTACATTGACTAATAAGGAAAGTTCTTAAATGTTGTCATATTTCACATACATTATGACTATATATCTGACTGCAGTCTAGAGCTTCCTGTATCTCTGCACATTGTAGGTGAAATGCCCGCTGACAACATCATGTCCCATAGGAACACTTCATTGGTGTGAAGTGGCAGACAGTCCTTGTTTTAGTTAAAGTGGTGCTCTGGTGCTTATCTGAAAACTGAGTCCGTCTGAAAGTCCTATTTTCTGGCTTCATGTTTATTATTGTATTCTGCTCCAAGCCTCAATATGATTTTTTTTTCATTGAGTTATGTACCCAATAGAGATGCATCATAGATCTTTGAAAAAACCGACACAGCAAAGATATTTTTTCATCAGACATCAGTGTTTTTAAACTGTGGTGATTAAAAGTTACTTTTGTATGTGCTCCCTCCAGAAGCATGACAATTATGATGTGTTTATTTCACTATAAGCTTATTCTGGATTTATCCGGCCATAATTAATATGCATGTTTTTTAAATGTCAATATGTTTTCAATAACTACACATATACGTACATGAGACCAAGTGTGGATTCAGACTCATGACTGCTGTATTTTCAAACCTATTTGGCCCAAATCAGGAAAGAGGTTTCTGGGAATGATGTCATTTTTGCTGCCAACTTTTTATTTATTTATTTTTATTTTATTTGGGGCTCAGCAGAATAAGGAAACTTACCTTTTTATGGAACATTAACAGGACGTATGTTCTGAAGAAAAAAATCACAACGATGAACCAATGGTTTATATGAAAAACACAGCAAACTATTTATGCTACATGGTATCTGTCTGAATTATATTCACTATAGCCTTGACGTTATTCCCTGACAATCATCGTAAGCCTTTCTTTCTCGCACAGTGATAGCGAAATAGTAAATAAACATTGACTGGGGCTCTGGCAGGGTCAAGACTGACAGCTTGGCTGCTCGTTGGAGAGCCAGCCATGGCCCCTAAAGCTACTAGCATTGGCTCCATTGCTACAGCCTTCACAACATGCGTGGATGTGATGGCTGGTTTGACTGGCCCAGAGAAAGCTTTCTTGCAGAGGGCAAATCGGAAGAATATCATTTTATCATCTTCAAAAGCATTCCATGTAGATGCAGAGGAGAGTAGAGGAGAGGGAGGATCATTCTGTATTGGCAACACATCCTCCCCTCCTGGCTAAAAGAAAACTAAATTGGAACGTGAATATGTTTGTGCGTGAGGCACGGTGTGTGCGTTGTCCATCAGCAAGACATCAAGCACCCGCAGATAGAGTGGATGTGTTTTTCAAGTAACTAAAATGCACCACTCTAGAATGAGCTCATCACCACTCTGCATTATTTGTACAAAAAAAACACTTTTGCGGCCACCTTGAGCTGCCCTTAAATCCCCTTGTCTGAGTTCTCCCCAGTTGACGTCCGGCAAAGACAAAGACACATTCAACCACAACGTGTCCCAAAGCGAGTGTTGAGTAAAGACCATTGAATGCCAGAACAATAGGGAGGGCTTTGTCACCTCGGGGCCCATACAATCTACTGGGGAAATGTTTCCTTTTGGTACCACAACCAAGCAGGGGGGGAGTGGTGGTTAGGGAGATGAATGTTACTTTCATACGGAATATTGTTTGTGACTCAAACTCCATCACCATAGGCAGTTCACTATGTGTTGGTGGTGTCCCGCTGGTGTTGGCATTGCCTTGCTCTGATAGGTTTATAATTCTTTAGCAACATTCGGTGGACAAATGACTGGTTTGGGGTGGACTCAGGTCGACACTCTCTCTCTGTAATTATCTTTCACTCGTTTTTATCGCTCTTTGATTCTCACTCAGTCTCAGTTTCTTGCTCTTTATTGCTCCTTGTCTTTGTGCCTGTTGGTCAATATTACTCTGGTAGTATCTCTGTGTTCCCTTCGTTTCCCTCTCTCACACACTCACTCTCTCTAGCCCCTATCAAAGGAGCGCCAATAGTCTATTGCCAAAATGAGAAAACAGTATATCAATGCACAGGGGTTGTTCTTTTGGCCAGCAGTGCTTCAATAATAATAATAATGTGATCTGCTCTCTAATGTTAGCCCCGACCAAAGGTGGACCTCAACAGACCATTAATCTTTCCAACACTCATACTATGTACTCTTTACACACTTACATCAGCCTCGTGTTTGTCCTCAGATACACACTCGGATGCACAAAAAAACATACACTCTCTCCCTTTGCCTTTCCCTGCATCCCTCGCTACTGCCAGTTGATCTGAGCACTGGAAAAACAGGTTTAGTAATGGGATCAGCAGCCACTGGCTGGCCCTTTCACCTAAAATCTCATCAGCCCTACACACAGTAAGTGGATGAGAGATAGGCTGAGGAAAGAAATTCAATGGTGGATGAGGGAATTCACTAATATAAGTCTCGTGGGCTGGTGTTTTACTCGTCTATATATCAGTTTTAAAAGAGCTGCAGATTAAAAGGAAACAGATCCAGTCCATTTGTCCAATAAACTGCCTTTTTGTACATATTGTAACATATGAAGAATAAACTAAGTATACATACAATTGCACTGT
This sequence comes from Ammodytes marinus, assembly GCF_949987685.1. Taxonomy (NCBI): domain Eukaryota; kingdom Metazoa; phylum Chordata; class Actinopteri; order Uranoscopiformes; family Ammodytidae; genus Ammodytes; species Ammodytes marinus. Next base: position 14,421,424 of record NC_137216.1, on the reverse strand, counting down.
GTGAACATAGTCATTTGGAGTTCCTTTAGTGTTTACGACGGTCACTTTAAATGAATAAGACCTAACATTTTAAGTGAGTGGTTATTCTTAAGTGTTTTATTTTTGTGTGCTGCTGCCTGCTGTAAAATATAATGGTGGGACACCCTGCTTCAGCAAACATCTATGACATGACATAGAGCAAAAGCAGGATCCCTAAAGATGGGAAGATTATGAGACAAAGAGTAGCTCCAGGGGCTTTTAACACACTCATCTCAAGAAACACACTATACCTCAGTGTTTGATCACTGTGAGCAGACCAGCGCTCCTCTTCATGCTGGCTTAAAACTTTGCTCAAAAATACTTCACAGTCAGAGAGATGATGGAGAAGGCCTTCAAAAGAAAGCGAAAAGGAAAAAACCCAAATGGGGATTCATTGACAGATTTGCCCTGTGCTCCCAGTTGTTACACAAGTCCTCTGAAGAGCCCAGTCATAATGGCAGAGCATAGCAGGATTCGTATTCATACGTTTAGTACACCAACGCTATGCAGGCCACTCTGAACTCCCTCAAACCCCGCCTGCTTCCTACCCCATGTTACTTTCCATTGTATTAAAGTGGGCTCATTTTAGAAAAGACAGTCGAAAAAAAAAAGATCTCCCGTGGTGGGTTGAAATCCCCTTTGCAAACTGAGCCGTGGTGCATGGGATCAAACGTTGCTGCTAGACAAAGAAAAACTGAAAGCAATCCAGCAATAGTCAGGTTACAGACAAATCTAATTAGATGGAGAGAGGGCCAGTGATGGAAGCGAGAGAGAGAGAGAGACAGAGAGAGAGAGAGAGTCAGAGAGAACAGAATGGAGAGAGACGACAACAGAGGTGGAGTTGACTCACCACATTCTCGACTTTTTCTTTTTAACTCCCTTGGATTTTTTTTGTTTGATGACCCGTTCCAAGTTTGTTGAGTGAGGAGAGTCAAACATACATTTAAGAGTCTGAGAGTTTATTTATTTTTTGAAGACAGAAGGTGACCTAACAGTCAGTGCCACCACCCTTGAAGCTTCTTTCTACATGCAGCGTAGCTTCTTCTGGCTCCAGAAGGTTATTTCAAGTAATTATGAGATAAATCTCTCCCAAAGACGACAGTAAAGCTTTGATATTAGACCAAAAGTACAAGGACAAATGCTCTTTCATCTCCCTTTGTACTTGATTAAAATTCAACTTGGTGGGGCCGTCTGGTGTGCTGCTCTAACAATCTGACCCAGGTCAATTTGACCACATAACTTTAAGTTTAAAGCGACTTGTTAGAGAGACAGTTAAAACCAAGTCATTTCAGTACCTGTTACAGTATAACCCATGCTTTCATGGATCATCTTTTTAAGGCAAAGGTCACTATTGTGCAACATTTTCTTTTTCACGTTTTTTTATTAATGAATATACTGTAGGTCCCTGGTGTGATTGAAGTCTCCCACAGTATGAGAAAAAACAACAATCTTTCTTTTTCTCCTCCTCCACATTTCTGAAAACACCCAGATACCCCTGAATCGAACTAACTGGCAGTTCAATTTGAGGCCATTCAGAGCAGGCTACTTTTTGGGAGGCAAGGCTTTAAGAGGAGCGTTTCAGACAGAGGCTGAAAAGACGAGATTGCAATGGCACTGTGAGAAATATAAAGTGTTTTTTTTTCTTCTAAAGTAAACCAGGCTACCATAAACCCAAATTACAAATGTGGACCTGAAAATTAGCATAATATTTGACGGTCAACACTATACTCATCCAAAACCTTATAAGTAATGCGTATACAATCAGCTGCTGGAGGCTTGCACATTGGCTGAGGACAGAGTTAAATCACAGTACAGCTGCCATCATCCAAAAACAAGTTTTCTTCAGAGCACTCCTTCAAGCCCGGAAATGTAACCTTTACTCAGGCCCAGCAGGCATGGGAAGTCAACATGCCGACCCCCGAAGAGTAGATATAAGTAATTCAATGACCCTGTCACTGTCAGAATTCTACACATCTGTCGAGTTTTGTTGGCCCGCAAGTGCCCTTTGCCTATTGTGTCATCATGATTCAAATGAACAAGGAAGCCAGCCAGTTTCTCAATTCTGTCTCAGGGTGATGGTAAACATTTGCGCACACACAGAATTTGGGAAGAAGAAGTTGAAGTGACTGCCCTTCTTTCCCGTCCTTAGTAACGTCGATAGACAGCTCTAACAAGACCTCCCGAGACTGTGTTCCACAGTTATTGCACACAATGGTTTCAAAAGATACAAAAAAACAATGCATCATGTAATGGGCCGCACAGATTGACAACGCAAGTGGGTGGAAGTCAGGTTTCTTTTTTATTGCTCACACTCTCTAGCCATTCTGGTTGTCAGCATTTGACTAGTATCTCGAACAGCGTTTGAGCGTACAGCTTCTCCGCAGAGTGTGAAATGGAGCCTAAAAAGGGAATACATACAACATGTAGGCCTGGGACACATCGATTGGTAAAGCCCACAACAGGTCCAGACATTCTAAGTGTGTTCCAAGTTTAACATTGCACTCTATCATCTTAAAATAAACCATCCATTAAATAATTATGGATGTATTTTTTCTGTAAGTTTTTTAAGTGTTTGTGTTTGCACATGCATTGTGTAAAACATTTTTTTTACAGTGTGTCATGATACTATAAAACATCCCGTGCTCCTCTGGGTGTGATAGTAGGCTTTAAGAAGTAAACGTGTGTTTGAAAACTGAACACTGGAGTTGAATCATGAGAGTAAAAGTTGAGATGCATTGCCATCGTTCCTGCATTATCACACCTTTTCATTACATCTCATAGTACGGCGTTATTGCTGACAGTACATTTGTCTCTGATACTGCTGGCAGCATTCCCAGTAATAGGATTGATTGTGCCTTGCAGGTAGCTAAAGCTTTACTGCAAATGGGCTTTGACTGTGTGCAGTGTTGCTCACCTAGCACAGCGTGTTGCAGAACAGCTTTATCAGGTTCCTGGCGTTTTTCATTGAGTATCATCATCAATTAGCATATTGTCAGATGCAGCTGCCATCTTACCGCCTTTAATGTTGGCTCGAAGCTAGATTGTGAAGGCAGAGAAGCCTTTTTGTTTGTTGTGGGGGGGGGGGGGGGGGGGATAAATGGAGGAAATGCCAGGCATCACCTGGTAAACAAGGTTTTGATATGAATGTTAGCTTGCAAGAAATTGGTCACGAGCCATCTCAGCGGCGTCTGTGGCAATCTGTAAATAAGGAGACCAAAGGGGAGAAATGTCTAATCGTCCTTGAAAAGGATGTGCCACAGTTTTTTAATATCTTCTGCCCCGATGCCCAGAGGTATTGCAGCAGGGTGGGAGGTGTGTGTGTGCGACGGGGGTGCTGTCAGTGCCGGGTGATGGGGCATTACTCTCGCGCCATTGACTTCATTACAGTCCCTCTCACATATCCATCCCTCACCCTCTCTAAATGCCCTTGCCAGCCTCTAATTCACTTAATTCCTTGATTATCAATTCGGACGGCATCCGGGCAGAAAGGTCAATACTTTTAGTGGCGTGCATCTGAACTTTACAACACAGACTCAAACATGAGGAAGATGGCTTCATCAAAGCAGCGCCGAAAGGACGGCGAGATGATGTGTCGCAATCATACGCTACCAGTTGGTTTCATAAAATTTTCATTGTTCACACACTCCCAGGCATATTGTAAGAGAACCCACAAAAAGGTATGCATCAGTACACACTAGAACAAGGAAAAAGAGAGCATGGACACAGCACAAACACAGGCATACACTTGCTTAAAAACCACTCGTTTCTCCCTCCCTTTTTCTCTTTGCCCATCTCTTTGATGAGATTGAGGTTGCCATGCCGTGACTCTACGCGGCAGATGCAGGAACAAGTGTTACCCCCCCGAGGATATGCGATCTAAATGGGAAAGCAACATGACAGCTTTGCTCTGAACAGCCACACAATCAAACACCACACCCACAGTGACACACCACCACTTGCGTTCAGGAGGCTTTTGCGCTCTCCGCTTCTTGCATGCAAAAATACACATTACAATCTCCATCCATCATCAGCTGCAAGCCCTGTGATGGAAAGTCATTTTGTCCCTAAATGAGATTGTTTTAGTTCCCCTTTTCCAACGTTTTGCTTCAATTTTGTTCAGTTTTAGTTTAAGCTGAATTTACGCTATGCCCTGAATTTTGGGCATAGCGTGCCCCAGTGTCATTTGAAGTCCAGCCTATCACATGATCTGGTACACATCCCTGAGTCTTGTACTCTGCTGACTGCACTGATGTCCTGTCCGTATAGCAGCTTTATTGAAGCACAACGTCACAGTCTGCTGGGCTTTTTTTCGGCTCACGCTCCGCCTGCTGCTGCGCTGGCATGGGCATCTCTTTCTGCTACATGCCTGAGCACATATTTATGTGGGAAGTTTAGGTATATTTAAAAAATGTTTTTAAATGTACTTTTTCCCTTTCAATTTAGGTCCGCAAACACAGTTAGATGACACTAAGCTCACACTTTTCACATTTTTTGCATAAAGTGTGAATGCACACACTTCTTTCTTTTTTGCAAATATCAATGTTAGGACTTTGGTTCACTCTCTGAATGCATGTGCAATTGTGTGTGTAACATCAGCCGTTCCACGTCAAATATGTGCCCTTGTGGCAATGATGCATCCTGGTTGTTCCCCCCTTGTTTAGTTTTAACACTCCTTCTCCTGAGTTAAAAAAAGATGTCCTAGCTCTACGGCTATATTACATTCAGTACACCCATTTGTTTAAAGGTAATTTGAATGTGCAGTTATAGCCAATTACAAATGTTTAGTTAAGTAGGTTAAGTGCTCACAGAGGCCCTATCTGAGCCAGTTTGGCATGCCAAAATATGTCTTAGCTTGGAAAGTGTGTCTTGCTGCATCATCTATGTGAAAGATGTGATGTATCATAGAGATGAGTTTACTCACTTTATGTTCAGAAATGCTTTCACTTCATGTGAATTTAGCACTTTGTTCAGTCTTGTGTACATAAATAGCATGCGGACGTTCTGTCTGTAAGTGGGTCTCGCAGGCACAATACAGACAACAAATGTACATATGTTTTTCTGAGAGAGAGCGAGATACAAAGTGACAGGTGGATGGTGTGTGTTTTTCTGAGACAGGAGTGTGTGTGTGTGTGTTTTTTTTTGTCTCCCAGTAAATGTGTGAACATGTGTACATTGACTCACATATGTGAAGAGTAAGGGATGACAACATTAAAGCTGACAGTCAGGGTTGATAATCTCATGTCAGACACATGCACATACGAACACACACACACACACACACACACACACAATGTGGTGCAAAAATGTTAGAGTGTGTACTGTTACGCTGCATGTAAATCACTACCCTGGCTCTGACAGCTTGGCTGGGCTGACTTGGCGGATTTGTCTGAGTAGTTTGGCTTGGATTATTCCTCTTGATTCTCCTATCCCCCTTTTTCTTCATCAGTCTCATTTAATCATTTAGTCATTTCAACCCAATGAGGAATGTGCCCACCTGGTCGCTTCTATACCTGCTATAAACCATAATTAATAAACCACCGATCATTTAACGTATTGTCAATTCAACCCAATGAGGAATGTGCCCGATCATTTAACTTATTGTCAAGACTTGGTTTTAGCTTCATGGAAAAAGCGACCAGGTGGGCACATTCCTCATTGGGTTGAATTGACAATAAGTTAAATGATCGGTGGTTTATTAATTATGGTTTATAGCAGGTATAGAAGTATAACAAGACTCTAACTATCACTGCAATCAATTGTCACTCACTGTCCCTCAAAAGTGCACCATTTATCTTGCTTTCACAATAAAAATACTCAAATGTAATAGAACATGACATTTTTTTAAATCTCCATCACCTGAGCGTAGCATGTTTGAGTGCTACTGTACTATTTGCTAATAAGCAAATACACAACGTACAGCTATGGCCTACCTATGTATGTAAAGGTCACATATTATGCATAACGCACTTTTAAAATGTGTTGGAACATAACTATGGGTCCACGGTGTGCCTAGGGACTGCCAAAGTTTCAAAACAAATTAAAATCTCTCATTTCCTCACCCTCCCCCTTTCTGAAAACCTCTCCAATATACTCCAGTCAAAATTCTCGCAGACTATAACGTCACAGTCGGCACAGCCACTTCCCCATATTTTCTTTATATGTCCATGCTTCCCCCCCACATTAGTAACCAGAAACTTCCATGGATATATAAAGAAACTTCCACCGTGCAGTAGTCTATGATAACCCCACCCCCCCCCCCCCCCATTTCTTATTGGTCCACGGCCCCGTGATCAGATGGAAAATTTTCCGAGCGACAGCCATGTTGTTTTCCCTGCTAAGCGACAAGATGCCTGTAGTCCAGCATAGCATGCTGAATGTTACATACACCAACACAGAATGCTTTTGCTCATAGTCCACTAATTTATCTTAACCACAGCAGTCTATTAATGCCTCGTTTTTAATAACACAATGGATAGGAAGCTACTTGTGCTTTTTTTAAACGGTGAAACTAAAATAATTGTTTGTATTGGTATTTTTGCCTGCCTGGTGTATAGCTATTAGCTTTGGGACAAGCAACCAGCTTTTGCTCATAACACGCTGTTTATATTCCCCACAGCAGTCTGAAAATGCCTCGTTTTTAGCAAGACAAAGCATTGGAAGGTAATAGAGTCGAAGTCTAACTTTGAAGCTAATTTTTCACTGATTTTAGTGATATTTTTAGCCGTTAGCTTCCGAGCTAGCTTCACAGTAGCCTCCATCTTTTGCTGCATTTTTATTGTGAACATGCCGTTTCCATTAGCTTGTGGCTGTCAGTGCATCTGTATGAACATAGTCTTTCATGTAGACAAGGATCGGTCATGTCAAACTGTTCAAAGTGCGGGTGAGCTCCTGCGTTACTAGCACTAGACATGGTTCTTCTCAGGGTAAACCTAACTGTGGTAACAGCACAGGCACGGCAAGCTATGGACCTATGGGCCGCATGGACATATAAAGCAGTGTTGCCAACTCTTCAGTAAGGAAAGTAGCTATTGGCTGTCCAAAAAGTCGCTAGAAGTCGCCAGATGACGTCATCACCTAATTTGCATATTTGTAGATGACGTCATCGCCTAATTTGCATATTTGTAGACAGGGGTTTTATACAGTAATATTTGAATAGATGAGGTTCTAGTGTTATGAACGTGACAATCGCATAAACAACCAACGTGGTAATGTTAAGTCTAGCAGTAATCATACATGCTCATGGTTTAAAAAAGCACTGCATAACATTTTGAATTGCACTACTCGTAGACTGTAGAAGAGGTGGGAAAAGCTGCTAACTGCTAATAGTGATGCTAACGGAACACGAGCGGAGAGGTGTATCTCCTGCTCTGACCGCAGCTGGGAGGGGCTGCTGCGCAAGGACCGGGCCGTCTGTCAATGCTCTGTGACGGGGGACGGGCCGGGAGGCTCCCGCTGCTCGTTGAGAAGCGTTAAAAGTGATATTTGCTTCGGCGAAAAAGTCACCAATAACTCCAGAAAAGAAGCTAGATTTGTCGCTTGCCGCTTTTTTGAAAAAAAGTCGCCAAAGGGGTCTGAAAAGTCGCTAAATCTAGCGACAAAATCGCTAAGTTGGCAACACTGATATAAAGAAAGATGGGCAGACACCAATGGCTTTGCTTCCAGACAGGGGCGGGGGGAGCTCATAGATTGTATATTTACGAGGGGAGCTGCAGCTCGGTTTTAAAAATAGGCTACCGTGAGATTAGCTGAAAATCAGGGTATAGAGGCATACTACAATAAATGATCTGAATGTTTTCTTCAGCAAACAACTAAATAAAAACGTATTAGGGACCTCTAAGACCATATAATATTGACAGAAAAGTGTATAATATGAGACCTTTAACATTCAACTCTGACATGGCACTACATGACAAATCAATCAATTGTTGTAAAAAATATCAAAGATAGAATCAAAGTTGAATTATTGTCATCCCTTGGTTACATTTTTTTTTTAAATAAACAAAAAAAATCATTCCTTATTCTTGTCATCATTCTCTTCTTTTGGAATAAAGTGGTCTACCAAACGTAAGTACAATATCTTACACTGGTAGCACAAAAAATAAGATCAGGTACAAAGTGATTGTATAGCAGTTTTGGAGAGTTCAACCTGACATTGTGCTTTAAATGCTACACAGCAGCACTTCCAAATTTACAAACAAGACACGTGATGTTGGGGTTTGCACATGCATGCATTCACACTAGTATGCACACATATGCGGTCTGGAGAGTAGGCTGTGTCCTTGGTTCACACCAAATGCACACCCCCCCATTCCCCTGCCCAGGTGCTATGTGCCAGGCACTTCATTAGCCCAGCTCTGCAGATGGACGCCGATGGAAACAGGCTTTTTGAGCTTCATTCTTTGTGACTTGTTGTTCATTAAAATCAAATTATGTGTCAGGAAGCATAACTTGTACGTGCCGTGGTGCGGTTACTGCTCAACAAGCGCTTGCATCAGTGCGTGTCTGTGCTTGTCTTACACAGTCTGCCAGGCCAATTCGCCTCGTTCTGTGCACCTGACCCTGACGGCTACATTTGTGACAACGTTTTACATGTAGACACCAATTGTGCCTCTCTCCGCAAAACAACCGCTTCTTTCACTCGTCTTTAGGTCTGTATCATTGCACCTCAGTTGACATGAACATACCCTCTGCTTCACTTACTATCAAATCATGGAGATAACAAAGTCTAGTAGTTTAACCTTAATGAGGGGGATTAAAAATGCAGCTTTGGTTGCTGTTATGAATGAATAATTAGGATTAGTTACATTCACAATCGTTCCCCTTAGAATTTTCTAAATTGAATCCAAATGTCTTATTGCACAGGAAATTTTAACATATTTGAAACCCCTCACTTTCTTTAATTAGATTCTTACTTTGATTCAAAGGACAGCAATACATTGGTTCTTGTTCACTTTGATTGACGAGCGATTTGTGTCAAGTGTATAAAAAAACACAAAACAATAAAAACGTCAGCATTGTTCTGCGCTTCAATGTCACACAATCCAGAATAATTAGGAGCCTGAGGCTTATACACATACTTGAAAACTTGAATATTGTGTCAACTGGTATTTAATTGCCAACTCTTATCCTCATTCAAATTTGGTGAAAGAGACTTCAGTCCGAACAGACACAAATGTGATCAGCCACTATGATGTCTAATGTGGGCTAATTTGTAATCTTGATGTATTTTCTTTGTTTTTACTATTTCTTAAATGCAATTTCTAATGTCTAATCTTGATGTATGTCATGCCCCTGTAAAGCACTTTGAATGGCCTTGTGTCTGAATTGTGCTGTATAACTAAACTTGCTTTGCCTTGCATATGTGTCAAAGACACATAATTCCTGTTATCAACCAAGAAAGAGAATAAAATAAAACGATAATAAATAAAAAAAAGTTATTGGCTTGGCTTACACTTTCGCAACTGCAGTTGTACACAGTCGCATAGACACAGACTCACCCAGTTTATCTTAATCAATCACTAAGTTTAAGTGATTATAACATCAGAAGTTTTCAACGTGTCTGCGGCTACACTAAACACAGCACATACACGTGATTGCCTTTGATTCCAGATACATCTCTCTGCCCTTATCTAATTAGCAAAGCCTCTGTAGTTAGAATCGATACCAATGTTATCACAGGGACCCTGGTGAGCAAGATATAGAGAGAAAACCAGGAGTGACAGCGTCTCCTCTGTCATCGATAGAGTTGCCCCCCTCTGTCCTTCCCTTTGCCATCAACCCGATATTGAGTGCTGATAAGGGAGAGAATTGATCTACCATTGTGTCCACTCCCACGGTGTAGTGACTTAACATGCTGCACTGAGCAAAAGGTAATCAGAGGAAACAGTTGATAGACAGAGGATGGGGAACAAAGAGAAGGAAAGGTGCAAGGGAATGAAGTGACCCAAAGGAGGAGTAGAGTCTCTAATTGGAGACATGTGGGGGCTCTGAGGCAATCAAGGGGAAGGACAACTGACTATATAGCACATACTATTAGCACCACTTTGGCATTAGCGCAGGGGATGCAGGAACTACAAGAGTGAACTGATAATGTCCATGAACTACATTCCACATGGTGGCATTATACTGTATGTGCACACAAAAGAAAATCTATATTGCATATTAAGCACTTGTCATGATTTCTAGGAGTGATTTCTGCATCCGTTGACAATCTACTGCCGCTGTATTTGATTTGTTTTGTGATTCTAGATGAATTTGAAAAACCAAGGACGCAGACAGAGCTCTGAATTATCAAGAGCCACAGTACAGCATCATAGACTATATATTTTCTCAGGACTGAAAATGGATGAGGCTTCCCCTTTCTTGTGTCTCGCCACTCAATATAAATCTTTTTTGAGTCCAGGAAAGGGGGATCGTTGAGCTATTTAAACTTAAAATGGATTTGGTGTCACCTCAAAAAAATGTATATGTCGATGAAGGTCTGCGTGGCCCAACTTTTTTTTTTGGCAACTGGCACTACTGACAATATCTCCTCCCCGCGCACAACAGTTGTACAGTTGGAGCGTATTGACAACCCGAGAGGCAAAACAATCTGTACGGAAATCCATAGCTGTGTATGATTAACGACGCAGAGAATTTCAAAATCAATCAAGATTTTAAAACCTGGTCTAGTGTGCCCGCAGCTTTATTAAGAGTCCATTTCAACTGCATGACATTTTTATTTTCTCTGCTCTCCTTGCAACCCGATATTCATGTCATGTCCTCAGAAAAGCCCTAACAGGGAATAATTGGGTCTTGTCAGCCAGCAGGAAAGTTAGACCATCAAAGATAATTGCATGCTAATGTTCAATAAGCCTTGTAAGTCGCTGCAGATAAGTGTGGCTGCCAAACAGCATTGCCAGGGGAAAGCACATCTAATCCCTTGGCTGTGGCCGGGGAAAATTAATACTTAGCTCCTTTGGCCAGCCACTTCCAGTGTGGCGGCGGAAACAATTACACAACAGGCCCACCAGAGCACAATCGATGAATGTACTGTACACACTGAATAACAAAGACATAATAAAGATGCATCTACCTGCTGGCTGTGCCACAATTAAAAACTGTGCGGAAGCAAAAGAAATGGGCTGTTTGTTTGAGTTCACTGGACGGTGAAGTTTGTGCAGAGGGACCCGGTTGTTTCAGGACACTAAAAATTCATCATTTTCGCCCCTCTGATCTGCACCGTCCTCTGTATACACAGAGGCATGTATCTATATAATTGCTAATTAAAAAATGCCACAAAATAGGCCGGGTGTAAAAAAAGAAAATGCATAATCTTTTAAAAACCAGCTAAATGGCCTTATGCTCTTTTAGATAGATTCTTTGGTTATGAAATTGAAGATCTTATACGTAATGAATTCACATGATTCATTTCATTTTAAGGTGAGAACTTTCAAATTACATTTTGTTCAGTGCCTCCAGGAAAACAGTACAGTTTATAATGACTAAGACAAGCAAACACTCTCTGGCAGGGGAAAAAATACCATTTTAAAGAACACAGCTTTGCATCTGAAGAAGTACGTTTTTTGACATTTCCGAACTGGATAGAGTTGCTTTTAACAATGCACTACATTAGGAGTAATGGCAAATACAAAAGGAGACATTTAAATATATGAAAGAAACAGACAAATTATAGCACACGTTTTTTTTGTTAGGAATTAATTAAAAACTCACTTCCTTTCTGTTATACTTCTCCTCTTATTTACTTGTATTATATTGTACCATTAACTACTTTATTTATTGTCTTAACTGTGCTAATACACTGCCAAACACTGCCTCCTAAGAGAAACCTTCAAAATGCTGTTCAGTTCCCAGGGAAACGCTTAATGTTGTGTCATCTAAGTATTCAATAGGGGATCTGAGTACCACCAAGGGAAAACAAACTTAGATTGTGCACCCTGACCTACATTTCTTATAATGTAAGTTAGGACAAAATTATTTTCTATCTTTATTTCGCAAATAAGCCATCCTCTCTCCCTCTGCATTCTCTGTCTCTCTCTCTCTCCTCTCATACTACAACATGTACGCAAACACATGCGCACAACAAAAACACTCAATTTTGCCTGACCACTGCAGCTCTCTGCCACTCTGTGCTTTATTGCTGAGTCTGATTTTGTATTACAAGATGTATTTGCTCTCTCTCCTCTAATGAGAACATAGATTACAAGCAACACTGAATTCACTATTTGCATCGCAACTGATTGCTTGGCTCCCCGCCTCTGTGTTAGCCTATATCTTTTTCAGCGTCAGCGCCTGGCGATTTACATTCTTTCGCTAAGCCTTAAAACAAATTATAATCGATCGGGGGCGTGATGAAAGGGGCGGTCCTGCACCAAATTAAAATGAATGCAAGGTGACAAGAACAGCAGAATCACAACTGTCTCCTCTCACAGAGTGTGTGGCACATTATAAAACGCTCAATAACCGGCACGTCTAAGATGCACCAGCAGTTGAAGACAGATGTTTCAGTAAAATCTGGCCAGAGGTCTTTGTTGCATGTAATGCCTCTATACCCGACAACAACAACGTTTTGCACACTCTTAGTAACCTCTAGGGCTTTTAATTGTTATTCATTTTGATGCATCAAGCTTTTTTGCAGGTATTCTAAGTGAGTTCCATTAGGTTTTACAATAAATACATAATAAAAGAGTCCATCATTATACATCTTAAGTTTGAGACTTGTGTGTGCATATACAGTATATAATGCACACACACATTTGGTTAAAAAAAAAGAATAAAGAAGAGGCACTTTCAAATATAGTTCCAACCTAATACCTTTTCAATTCTGTCCTCAGGGTTATTGGGCCTTCAACATGTTGGATTCATGTGTTCTTTTATAGGCTTTGCCTGCAAGCGATGCCTCTGGGTAGATGGATTAGCTAAAATGTGTCTCGCAGAGAGGTTCAAAAACTCAGACATGTGAGGTGGTCTGGCATGCAACACTGGTCAAGGCATATATTCCAAATTCGTCAAATATTTTTCCCATTTTAATCCCCATTCTATATCTCAATAGAACCCTGGGAAGGACAAATGAGGAACAATGATGCACTCAGACAATGAAATGCCTCTGGCAGTGTCTTCTTGTCATCGTGATGTCCCTCAAATAAATATTGGGCCTGTCGGCTTGTCAGTGTGTCCCGGTGTTTTAATGGAATAAATTATCCTACCATGCTGACAGATTCAGACATGCCTGTTGTATGTAACATGCAGTCACTTGAATGACAAATCATGTCACTATCTGACAGGCAAAGAAACAAAAGATACATTCCGAGATGCTTCAATAAAGACGTTCATTCTAGACACAGAAGGCTTAGAGTGATTTTCTGCAATACAAAGTAGCCAGAATTTTGTCGTTGCTTAGCACCTCTTTGTTCATTCTCTAATGGCAGCAGGGCTCCATGGCTGTGAGAGTCTTGACACTGACTGAAGTATGACAAACATGTGGCCAAGGTGTGACAGAGTTCTCCAATACATTTTCTTGTGAGGAAATTGACTGGGATAATCCATTAATAGTATGCCACCGCACAATCAGTTCTCACACAAAAATACACATGCATGGACACACGTGTATAATAAATACAGAAACACACACATTCATCTTTCCCAACCTATACCACCTGTGGAAAGCACCAGGTCCACAGGCCAGCTGAGAAATCATTTCCCAGGCAAGCGAGCGAGGCAATTCCGTCGCAGTTTGATGGGAAAAAAGGGTTTTTTTAATGGGGAAAAATGGGAGGCAGGAGAAGAGTTAGCAGTAGCAGCCAGGATAATTGATGGCAACTGTTTGGGTACAAGATTAAGATTCATGGGTAGGACCACACGTCGGGGCTGGAAAACTGCACGCGCTGTAGGCATGAAGGATATGAGGCAACACTTTGACTGGCCCGCTGGCTTAATTGATAGAGTGTCGTCCCAGATGCAGTGTGGAGGAAAAAATAAGAAAAAAGAACTATCAGAAAGGTTTTTACCCACACCTAGAATGGAGTTTAGAATGGATTCCAACACCTGGGCCTGAATTGAGAAGGAGAGAGAAGGGGATGGAGAGGGGGGAGAAGAAAATGGTCCAATATTTTAAGTTCCTGCTGTGTATGTGAGTATGTTTATAGTATATGTATGAATGCAGAGCCAGGTGTTGTAGATAAAGTTGACCTTGAAGAAAAACATTTAATCTTCTTACACAAGGAACACCAATCGGAACTTCCGCAAGTCTCGTTTCAATGTTTTGTGAAGACAAATATCTCCCAAAGGGGGCAACATATAGAACACCTAATATATCATAGTTAATACATTATATTACAAGCACAAATTGTGGTTCACCCTCAGTAAATATGTGACCCACTGAAATGATTATGATTTATACTGTAGCGAGAATGATTGGGATTTTTTTAAATAAATTGACATTGGGCACAACATCTAAAATGTACACACAAATTATGTTTCTGCACATACAAATGACACCCTTTCTGAGAGCACTGGCCTCTGGGTTGTACCTCAGTTCAAATGGTGTAGCAACGGTCATATTTGATTGGAATGTTGTTGTTTTTTTTATTTCTTTGGCATAAAGTAATATTGCTTAAACATATAAAGGAATGGTAATGGGAAGGAGGTGATCTTGTTAAAAGTCCAATGGATTATTCCCCTCAGCAGTGGTAAAAAGATTTTTTTTTATCGGGAGGTGAAACATTGTTGTCGCTATAAGAAATAATAGCACTAATGCAGCAGCACTAGTGTACTTAGGGGGGAAAATGATCTGCATCACAGTCGTGTTTATCATGATTACTTATCGCAACATAGCAGTTCACTTGATTATGATTTTTAAATGTACATAAGAAAAAAATATTTACCTACCGCAGCAGTACAGTGTAAAAAATGTCACCACCCCTAGATATTCCAGGTGTGTGTGTTATTTAGCTAAATGTAATTGCGTCTATGTGAGTCCAAATCATAATACACCTAGCTGAGCTCTAAATAGCAGCATTGTGGGTGTGTGGGTGTTTATTTTCCTGATCACCCACCGAGGTCCAGTCAAGTTTGTCAGTATCCTGCTGGACAGAGAATAACTCAAGGCCACCACACATACGCACAATGCACCAAGTATTCTCTCCATGTCACACACTTGCACATTGGCACACATGCACGGCGCACCGATTTAGGATGTGGGCTGTTCATTTGACCCCATTGCTCAGCCCATCTACTGTCTTTCTTTAACAGACTACTGGGATATGAACCACCTCGGGGGCTTACTGTTTCTACTATTAGCATATAAAAAGCATAGATTTCACTCCACCTTCACCTAGGCGAAATGGCTACTCTGTAATGCTTAAACATTGTCTTTGATTGGAGAAGCACTGCCTCATTGATCAATACAATAATCATACAGATGAACTTACATTTATATAAGAACGTGCAGTACATAAACAGGTCCTTCTCATATAATTAGCATATTGTGATAAAGTTGATTATTTTCCATAATGTAATGATAATAATTGAACTTTCATATATTTTAGATTCATTGCACACCAACTGAAATATTTCAGGTCTTTTGTTGTTTTAATACTGATGATTTTGGCATACAGCTCATGAAAACCCCAAATTCCTATCTCAAAAAATTAGCATATCATGAAAAGGTACTCTAAAGGAGCTCTTAACCTAATCATCTGAATCAACTAATTAACTCTAAACACCTGCAAAAGATTCCTGAGGCTTTTAAAAACTCCCAGCCTGGTTCATTACTCAAAACCGCAATCATGGGTAAGACTGCCGACCTGACTGCTGTCCAGAAGGCCATCATTGACACCCTCAAGCAAGAGGGTAAGACACAGAAAGAAATTTCTGAGCGAATAGGCTGTTCCCAGAGTGCTGTATCAAGGCACCTCAGTGGGAAGTCTGTGGGAAGGAAAAAGTGTGGCAGAAAACGCTGCACAACCAGCAGAGGTGACCGGACCCTGAGGAGGATTGTGGAGAAGGGCCGATTCCAGACCTTGGGGGACCTGCAGAAGCAGTGGACTGAGTCTGGAGTAGAAACATCCAGAGCCACCGTGCACAGGCATTTGCAGGAAATGGGCTACAGGTGCCGCATTTCCCAGGTCAAGCCACTTTTGAACCAGAAACAGCGGCAGAAGCGCCTGACCTGGGCTACAGAGAAGCAGCACTGGACTGTTGCTCAGTGGTCCAAAGTACTTTTTTCGGATGAAAGCAAATTTTGCATGTCATTCGGAAATCAAGGTGCCAGAGTCTGGAGGAAGACTGGGGAGAAGGAAATGCCAAAATGCCTGAAGTCCAGTGTCAAGTACCCACAGTCAGTGATGGTCTCGGGTAGGGGTGTGCGGAGACGTCATTATCTGTATCTGTATCTGTATCTGTTCAACCAACAAAATTATCTGTATCTGTATCTGTATCCGGATACACAACAAGAAGTGGGCGTGGCGTATACCGGAAGTTTCTTTTACATTAGCCTACATTAAAGGAAGTCACACCTAAATTGATTTTCTAAACTAATATTCATTGTCAATGCAATTGTTGTCCCTTCAAAGCATCACATTGATGTAATGTTGACATATAAGTCAAAAAGTCAGATATATTTCTACCTTTTCATCCCTCTCTCTCTCTCTCTTCTTTGTTCTCAGAATACAAAGAAATTCAGGGAACGAAAATATTGATAAATAACAGCCCAAATCTGTGCATAGGCTACTCACTGTTAGTAAATGAGGGCCAGTGTTTTACTTTTAACTTAATTAAGGTATCCCTTTAACTGGGGGAAATACAGCTGTATTTCATGATTATTTTTTCTCTATCTCTCCCCCTCCCTCTTTTTTTACTTTTGTTTTACTAAACTAAGATTTAGGAACAATATTCATCAACATACCAATCTCATAAACCCTAAATAATATGTTAGCCTTTCCACAAAGCCACATGTGATTTTAATGTGTCAAGTTTGCAGTTTCCGATTTTATTGTATAGGTCCTGAAGTAGGCCTAGCCATATACGCATTGATTGACAGCTGAAAAAGAACAGGTCCTATGCATCAGTTTGATGGAAATGTTGTGATGTTTGATAGAGTTTAAGCAGTAGGCCTAGTGAATGTAAATACATCGGGGAAGGGCTGACGGTGACTCGGGGTGCAGCATATTCCATCGGTTCGTCTCTTCTCCGCCACGGCAGCGGCCGGGTTACGAGGAAACTCACATAAAAACGGCAGCAAATGCGATCGGTAGAACCCTCTATTCAAGGGAAAGGGCGAACGCGCTGCGTTTATCAGTGGATAAAAAGAGAGAGACCGCGGGTCACGGGACGCGCCCGGTCCTCTCATGTCCACCGCAGAACAGCTGTTAGTGTCATTCTACCTGTTGTGTCATTGAGGCGGAACGCGCTGCGTCAATTAGGCGCATAATATAAAAAAAAAAAAATCCCCGAATAATAACGGGACTATTCGGAAATTATCCGTATCCGTATCTAACTCATTATCCGTGCTTATCCGAATACATATTCGGATTCGGGCTCATCCCTAGTCTCGGGTGCCATGTCAGCTGCTGGTGTTGGTCCACTGTGTTTTATCAAAGGCAGGGTCAATGCAGCTAGCTATCAGGAGATTTTGGAGCACTTCATGCTTCCATCTGCTGAAAAGCTTTATGGAGATGAAGATTTAATTTTTCAACAAGACCTGGCACCTGCTCACAGTGCCAAAACCACTGGTAAATGGTTTACTGACCATGGTATTACTGTGCTCAATTGGCCTGCCAACTCTCCTGACCTGAACCCCATAGAGAATCTGTGGGATATTGTGAAGAGGAAGTTGAGAGACACCAGACCCAACACTGTGGATGAGCTTAAGGCCGCTATCGAAGCATCCTGGGCCTCCATAACACCTCAGCAGTGCCACAGGCTGATTGCCTCCATGCCACGCCGCATTGAAGCAGTCATTTCTGCGAAAGGATTCCCGACCAAGTATTGAGTGCATAACTGAACATAATTATTTGAAGGTTGACTTTTTTGTATTAAAAACACTTTTCTTTTATTGGTCGGATGAAATATGCTAATTTTTTGAGATAGGGATTTTTGGTTTTTCTTTACTTTTTTGCCAAAATCATCAATATTAAAACAATAAAAGGCTTGAACTACTTCAGTTGTGTGTAATGAATCTAAAATATATGAAAGTCTAATGTTTATCAGTACATTACAGAAAATATTGAACTTTATCACAATATGCTAATTATATGAGAAGGACCTGTGCATTGTCTTCACACTGAACTGGTAAAGTCATGGTAAAGCAGGACAAAAATCCTGACCTTGAAACACTGACTGGACTAACATTCACAGTACTGATTATGATGCCCAACTTTGTGACAATCCAAAGCATAATGCAACAGTAACCCTGTTCTTCCTTTGTATACTGTGTTGTGAGCAACATATGCAGCTGTAAGGTTATTTACTGTTGAAGCCCTCTATCTTGAGAGAGAGAAAGTTGGCATCTCAGACCCTTCCTGACATGATATTTTATCATAGTACGTTGGCAGTAAAACTATCAGCAGAAGGGAATACCTGTACCTGGTAAGAGGGTCAACACAGAGGCATTATCTGGCCCATCATACAGTAGATGAGGTTAAACAGACTCTAACACCATCCATCTTACAAAAAGCAGGCTGTTAAGTTACTTTATTAGTTAATGGCTGAATTGAAATGTGTCTTTTCGCATATCCCATCTCAAGTTACCGCACTTCGAAAGGGTTGTTTGTGGGCGGACCCAGATCAGCTCTGGAGGGTCCTTCATTGGCTGCTTCATTCTATGACGGTGGAGCAACTGATTCCTCCGCCTAAGAACATCTCCACCCACTTCAGTGGAAACGAGGGCCCTGTAGAACATAATGAAGGTGCTTTTGGTGCTACTTAGCTTTGAAATGCACTGCAAATTATGTGTGGGCTATGTTATTGCCAGCATCTCATTGGACCTGGTTAAGTTTTGCCTTTCACTGGTTAAACATAATTGGGGTAATGGTGTGGTATCAGCAGCTGGTGATCATACATTCATGCTCAGGGACAAGTGTCCGAAGTTATTAATGTTATACAAAAAAAATAAAAAATTTACCACACGCAGTATACAAACAAGTTTGTGATACTCCACTATTCATCTTCTGATCAACACAGCCCGCCAGCTCTCACCTACTCGTATCACTGTCTATTTATTTTTTTAATTTTTTATTACACATTACTATACTAGGAAAATAAAGGTAAAATCCATCATTATCAGAAACCTTGATTAAGCCAAATACTTGAACTTAATTTGACCAGCTCCCATCAGTGGCACTGGTGTCCAAAAACTGTGCATTGGCCAGCAGTCATCCGGCAATGATCAAATGACCATACTTTAATTGAGTCATTGACTTGCATTGTGTCCTAACCCCAACCCGAACAAAATAAGTTTTATTACATTTCATCATATGAACACTGGACCTCCATTTTTTTTTCTCACGGAATCAGAGCAACCAGACACAATGTAATCATCCTTGATAACCGTAGCTTTCATCATCATAGCTTGCTTTCCTAAATGCACTCATTCAAAGCGTACAATACTAAATCAATGCTAGGAAAACAGTTCCATCAATCATTGCTCCAAAACTTTCTTTTTCTTAAAAATGGAATGTAACAACTCATTGCAATTGCAACACACAAAACAATTTAATCAAAAAAGGAAGCGTCTTCAAACAATAAACTGGTTGACTGCTTCAAACACAATCCAAGCTCTCTGTAAACGTTTAGAAAATTACCCTTTTTGTTTTGGGACATTTTGAGGTCACACACCCCATAAACGTATTAATCAAAATGACATTTGGTAGGATAGGAATTCTGCCTGGTCGAGGTGCTTGTGTTTTGTAAGACTAAACCAAAACTGAGCATCATACGTGCACATTTATACACACACAGGCTCACACCCTGTTTGTACCGGTCAGTGTAGCCTTAAAGGTTTCCCCACTAAACCTACTGTCAGCAACTGATTCCGTCAAGAAGGAACAAGAGGATTTGGGGGTAATGAGGTTTGTGTCAGCCAATCACTACCCTGTGAACTGGATGGGTTTTTCTTTCTTTTCTTTTCTGTCTGAATACAAGTTTAAATCCCACAGATGTACAGACAGCAAGGTTGTGAGACACAATAGATGGACAGGATACAAACCTTCATACCTTTTTTGGTATTAGATTTACAAATTCTCCATGGTTTCCATAGAAAATTGCTCGTGCTGACTCCATGGACCACTGAAATAAAAGATCCTTCTCATTTAAATAAATAAATGTATCAATGCATTCATCAACACTTCCAGCTCAAGTTTGTTCTCAACAATCTATGAGACATTTTCTTCAATATTCAAATATTTGACATGTGCATACTACACTACACCATGTCACAGGTTAATGTGTTCCTTTTTAATATCAAGAGTATTCATGGATTACATTTACAACGAACACACTCAAACTAAGACAGAGGTGACAATTGTGTATAATCAGTGTCAATCAACCTTATTGCTATTTGCATGCTTTCATCAAAACTCCCACTCCTGGCTTTCTCTTTACAGTTACGGTATCACTTAGCACCTTGTCACACTAAATATATTAGAGAGCATGTGCACGAATAGGTGTTTAATTACCTGTAATGATTGATAAATAGTAACTATGAGTAACAATGACATGGGTCTGTGATATACAGTACAAAGTAGGTCAATACAAGGACATAATGGAAGTACTTACATGTAAACAGGGTGTCCATGCATATATTTGACTTGAATGAGTAGCTAACTCTCTCATACTGGTAAAATCTAGTAGTACGGCTAATTATAATAAAACATTAAAAAATGTTTATAAAAACAGGATGAGTTGATAGCAAATTTGACACATATAGCACAAGACTGAGAATATATTGTAAAATGGTCCTTTATTTTTTCCTTCTGGTAAATGGCTACAGAGAACCCTTCTAAACAGCCAAACAAACACACAGCTGCCATATTATCACCTTATTAAGCTCCCATGCCTAACACAATAGCAAACAATGGCTACATCCAGATGGCATGGAGCGAAATCAACAAAAATATAAACGCAACACTTTTGTTTTTGCTCCCATTTTTCATGAGATGGACTTAAATATCTAAAATTCATTCCAGATACACAATTGTACCATTTCTCTCAAACATTGTTCACAAATCTGTCTAAATGTGTGATAGTGAGCACTTCTGCTTTGCTGAGATAATCCATCCCACCTCACAGGTGTGCCACATCAAGATGCTGATCTGACATCATGATTAGTGCACAGGTGTGCCTTAGACTGTCCACAATAAAAGGCCACTCTGAAATGTGAATTTTTTTGCTTTATTGGGGGTCTGGGGACTCAGAACCAGTCAGTATCTGGTGTGACCACCATTTGCCTCATGCAGTGCAACACATCTTCTTCGCATAGAGTTTATCAGATTGTCAATTGTGGCCTGTGGAATGTTGGTCCACTCCTCTTCAATGGCTGTGCGAAGTTGCTGGAGACGGCTTATGGTGGAGAAATGAACATTCAATGCACGAGCAACAGATCTGGTTGACATTCCTGCTGTCAGCATGCCAATTGCACGCTCCCTCAATGCTTGTGGCATCTGTGGCATTTTGCTGTGAGACAAAACTGCACATTTCAGAGTGGCCTTTTATTGTGGACAGTCTAAGGCACACCTGTGCACTAATCATGATGTCAGATCAGCATCTTGATGTGGCACACCTGTGAGGTGGGATGGATTATCTCAGCAAAGCAGAAGTGCTCACTATCACACATTTAAACAGATTTGTGAACAATGTTTGAGAGAAATGTTACAATTGTGTATCTGGAATGAATTTTAGATCTTTAAGTCCATCTCATGAAAAATGGGAGCAAAAACAAAAGTGTTGCGTTTATATTTTTGTTGAGTGTAGCATTCATTTGGACTTGCAACTCTGGCCATCCGAAGGTTTGAGATTTCAGATACATACAGTATTTACTCTCACTTTTTTTTCTGCTCCATTTTGGCACCTGCCAACTCCTGAAAAGAAAACTCTAGGTCTTAATTTGACTAATGTTTGACTTTCTTAACCTGCAATTGGCTTGTCAGTCAGTCTGCCGTTAAAGTGTACAATTATCAGAGCTTGTTTGCTGAACAAAAGAAGGCTGCCTGCTGGACAAACATAGTTAATTAGAATGGTGATATTGAACAGTAAATTTACAAATCAAAGCGTGGACCGAGTATTAGCCAAAATTCTGATCTATCATTGCATCTATATTCAGGTTCAGTAAACATATATTGCCCATTCTGACAGCTGCAGAGTATCCTCTATAGACAATTGACACAAGGTGTTGTGGCTGTATGCACCAGCAAGGACATGCATGCTAATATATTGTAGACCATATGGAGACAACCAAAGCGTATAGTTAGTAGGTGGCAAGAGCTTGGAGAGCGCCGACAGGTTAGCGTTACTGGACTGTGCCGTCCTCACAAACACTCATCCAGTTATTGTTTCTGATGCTTATTAAGCCACTCAGCAGATGGACAATAATTCGGGGCCATCATTACCATCAGGAGCAGTGATTTGTATCTCATACTTAGCCAGCAAAGCTCATGTGGGGGACATTAGGGGACAAAGGACCGCTCCGGCCTCAGATGTGGTACTTTTTTTTCTCGATGTGCTAGAGAGAAAACTATTTGTATGTGTGTCCCGTGCGGGGTACCGTTTGAGTGCAACTTTTACAAGATCTCCCTGTTTATTCAGAGCACGTTAGCCAAGTCAAGCTATTGACAACGTTTACTTGGAAACATGGAAGTGACATTTGCAACTTTATTTAATTCAGTCACTTACTGGCTATTGGGATGACCTTTTGTCGGCTTCCCTGGCAGGAGCCTATACACCTCAGAGACTGGCCAGCTTTATAGCCATTCAATAACAGCACAGGGCAGTATTGATGGAGTTATTGTGTGCACTTCCTACAAATTGACTGGAGCAAGGAACACCACAGCAGTGCAGTGCCAATGCGATCCTGATGAGGATATTTGTGAAATTAAAATTGATAGAAATTCAGCTCAGGGACATTTGCAAACACAACACATTTTTTCTATGTGACTCACTCTGTCTTTGCATTCCTTCTATAGCTGAGTGTGACACTGTGATTGTGTCAGAGACAGTGATGGATGCATGCTGGTCTTGTCTGTTGGATACACATGTGGGCTGCATGTCTCCTTCCCTCAAAAAGTGTGTGACTGATTTGTGAAAGAAAGATAGATGGATGGAGAATGGAACAATGTCTGCCTTCTCAACACACATACATGTGGTCGTCTTCAAACTTAGAAGTACACCACTGACATTTTCTTTTTTTTTTTTTTTTTATTTATAGAGTATTGCATACATCAAAACATTGTTTACAAGTTATTTCTTGTTGTTGATTACTGAAAATAAAAAACAGTACAAGTGAAACAATCAATGATCGTAACCAGCAAAACCTTAATACTCCCCTTTCTGTTTTTTTTTTTTTTTTTTTTTTTTTACTTTTCTAGAACAATGTAACAGTACGGTGGCGCTGAGCATTCACCAAATAAAAAAAAGTTTCAGAGCAGGATCTCGTAATTACGAGATAATATCTCGTAATTACGAGATAAGGATCTCGTAATTACGAGATAAGTATCTCGTAATTACGAGATAAGTATCTCGTAATTACGAGATAAAGATCTCGTAATTACGAGATAAAGATCTCGTAATTACGAGATAAGGATCTCGTAATTACGAGATAAGTATCTCGTAATTACGAGATAAGTATCTCGTAATTACGAGATAAAGATCTCGTAATTACGAGATAAGGATCTCGTAATTACGAGATAAGGATCACCCTCTCATTCATCAATAACGATGTGTGTGTGTGTGTGTGTGTGTGTGTGTGTGTGTGTGTGTGTGTGTGTGTGTGTGTGTGTGTGTGTGTGTGTGTGTGTGTGTGTGTGTGTGTTGTGTGCAGACGAGGTGAACCTAGCCATAGGAAAACGTAGGCAATAGCCTTGGTTTCCGGACTACAATGGGCCCCATAATCAATACAATTATTTTAAATATGTGTTTACTGTTCATTCATTAATCTACGGTGGCGCTGAGCATTCACCAAATAAAAAAAAGTTTCACTGCAGGATCTCGTAATTACGAGATCTTTATCTCGTAATTACGAGATAAGGATCTCGTAATTACGAGATAAGGATCTCGTAATTACGAGATAATTATCTCGTAATTACGAGATAATTATCTCGTAATTACGAGATAAGGATCTCGTAATTACGAGATAAGGATCGCCCTCTCATTCATCAATAACGATGTCTGTGTGTGTGTTTGTGTGCAGACGAGGTGAACCTAGCCATAGGAAAACGTAGGCAATAGCCTTGGTTTCCGGACTACAATGGGCCCCATAATCAATAAACTTATTTTAAATATTTGTTTAGGCTACTGTTCATTCATTAATCAGCGATCGCATCGGGTAGGCTACTGAGGGACACACTTTCGGCTTTACGCCCGTGATCAGCTGCTGAGGTCCGACTGGGCTTTTCTCCTGAATAGTCCCAGTGACTGCATATCTGCACAAAGTTGACATGGCTATACTCATTGTCATGCCCTCCTTGTAGAAAGTTCTTATGTGTTTGTATGAGTCATGGATTACACCGAGTTTAACGACTGCATTTAATCAAAGCATTCAATAAAACTGCGTTCCGAATCCGATACAGTAACAAACAGGAGGTAAAAGTGAACTAGCCCACCAGGCATTCTGATTGGATGAGGCAACACAGTACGGTGGCTCCGGTGGCTCATAATGAACAAACTGCATATACAAAGTGAAAGTGTGTCCCTCATTTCCCAATGCGATCGCTGATTAATGAATGAACAGTAAACAAATATTTAAAATAATTGTATTGATTATGGGGCCCATTGTAGTCCGGAAACCAAGGCTATTGCCTACGTTTTCCTATGGCTAGGTTCACCTCGTCTGCACACAAACACACACACACACACACACACACACACACACAACACACACACACACACACACACACACACACACACACACACACACACACACAGACATCGTTATTGATGAATGAGAGGGTGATCCTTATCTCGTAATTACGAGATCCTTATCTCGTAATTACGAGATCTTTATCTCGTAATTACGAGATACTTATCTCGTAATTACGAGATACTTATCTCGTAATTACGAGATCCTGCTCTGAAACTTTTTTTTATTTGGTGAATGCTCAGCGCCACCGTATAACAGGGATGCATTGACAATAATAATATATCAATATATCAAAGAGAGAGAAGAGAAAAATAAAAATAAAGAAAGAAAGAAAGACAGCCACTGACATTTTCTATCTTTGGAAACCTTTAGCTCCTGATAACTGAGCAATTTTGCCTTATCCATGCTCACATATTGTGTCATTATTTGAAAACCTATGAGAGAATAACAAGTCGACTCATAAGCTCGCTGTCTGTGGCAGGGCATGGCAGGAACCATTTGTTATATCGCCCTCTATATTTATTTTAGTTTATTAACTATATAAATTGCGCCAGATATGCATTTCCAACCATCCCAACTCATAATCTTCTCATTAATTACATATATTGGAAAAATCCTGAATTATTATGATTCATTGCCTCAATCCATCACGTGTGAGATGAAATTCCACTGGAAACAAATGAAATCAATTCACAGGCGAATACACCAGGAACAGAAACATAGAATGGCATTGGTATTCTCAGCTTTAAATGTGGCGGGGAAGTGAAATCCATCAAACAGATAAGATGGATTCTCCTTTACAGAACAGCCGTATGTTTTTTAAACAATATGAAGATTCATCCATTCTCGCATGTCTATTCCTGCATCCTAGGCAGTATGTTAAACAGCCGACGACTTATTGTCTTACGGGTTTTGTCTTCCCCGGGGCCAGGCAGGGCCGCACCAGTTTAAAGGGCAGAGACTGTCTTTTTGAAGTATACCCTTTAACTGTGATATCCAGGCTCAGATTTAACATATTGAGAATGGAGACAAAAGAGATTTGAGGCAGGGAAAAATACATTCTGTGGTGTGTTATTTACAGCCTTCCAATGTTCATTCACAAACATGAAAACGTATCAACCTAGTATGGATGGCTAAGCATTTGCAGCAAACTGCAGGCAACAGTTCACACTCGGTCTATGTATGCCACAGCGCACAGCACAGATGGATTTGTTGGGGTTCACTTGGCAGTCAGGCTCATGCTGAGCTATTGGATTTCATAGCGTTTCAATAAAATAAAAAATCACATATGAAAAAAAAAATAAACATATAGACTTCACAGATAGCTCCAGACAGGTTTTTTTAAAAGTCAGCGGGCTCACTGAAGGCACACTTGAGGAAGCAAATGGGTATGAAAAAAGTAAATTTCTGCCACAAATCACATGCCACAATGCCCCCTTTTCCCTCCTGATCTCAGCGCCCTGCCCCAAGGGTGCAATAACAGTTTATTACACCTATCCTCACTTTATGACCCTCCCCTACCCTCCACCTCGCTCCTCTCAAAGCCCACGCTAACTGTTATTGAAAACACCCCAGTCTGCCATATATCATTCCTGAGCAGCTACGTTATGCTATGTGCATTCGCAGCTAATCACAAGCAAAGCTCATATAAGGGGTATTGTCCACGTTCACATCAGAACAGTTCCACTTATCTAATATCTGCTTAGATGGTGTTTTAAACCCAATCCCATTTGTCTTTTACAGCTCATGTTGCCTCGAGAGTCGAGACTAAATCCTCTTTTTTTCCCCATATGTATCCGTGGTGTAATGATAGGGAGTAAATAGGAAATACAATTGAAAGATGTTTGCCACATAGCGCCTGTGCAGAGATAAAGGGTAAATGAGTTTGGCTTAGTTTATTGCTATTGCGAAGAGGGTAGAGGACAAACATCCAGGTTGAATTGTTGGGGGGGGCTGTATTGTATATAAAGGCTGGTATATGGCGTATAGCAGGGTGTGTGTGAGATGTTGGATTAAAATGCAAAGCGCCAGAGGAGATCCATCCAGGGTGGAGGTGTTTGGAGAGAGAGGTAACAGCTCATGGGTGACAGTGTGACAAGACTCAGGGAAGGACCTGTCACCCCCTCTGTCACAATGATGGCTCCTCTGTGTCTTTAAGGGGGCGCAGGGGGGAGAATACCAATGAAAGTAAATTGTAGTGCTTCAATAAGACAAACGCAAAGTGTCCGGATTGTTCTACGTTGGCCCGCAATTCAGCAGCTTCACAAAATCTGCTTGGATAAAGGCAGTTAAGGAACGTACTGCTGTGGCCTGTGTTTAAATTAAGTTCCACAGGGTTGGTTGATTGTTGTTTTTAGTTTGTACACAAAGCTGTCCGATTCTAGCCTGGAAATCCAGACCTGCCACTAGGCACTGGCAAATTAAATTTGCTGCGCTTGTTGGTCTGGACACTCTCCATTGAAGCTCATTAAATATGTCAAGAAATCCTGAGCTACGTTTCAATTGGTTCTATCTGATATGGGCGGGCCAGAGCCCTATGTATGGTGCTCTGGGGCGGATGTAACCGGATGAGGACAGTGATCCGTCGAAGCCGTGATAGTAAACATCAAAAATGGCTGCGGATATGTTGTTTGAGTTTGAGACGGCTTTGGCCTCGACACTTTACGATTTGGAAGACGGCACTCAAATCTTTCATTAGCAAGTAAGAGGAATGTTCTGTTTTGACGACTGACCACGGCAAAAGTTTAATCCAACAGTTAATCCCGCTTTTCGTTAAACGAATGGGGCTTAATACGTCACCTTGTTCATTGCTCTGATTGGTTGTAGTGCTATCCAATTGCGTGCAGTGGCATTTGAAACGCACAAGTAGGAGGATCGTGGCCAGACCCTCTATCGTTCTAGATATGGGTCTGGATTTCCACGCTAGTCCGATTCCACAAAGGCTTTTGGATTGATCTGCTTATGTACACTCTCAGTATGTCTGTGTTTGTGTGTGTGTGTGTGTGTGTGTGTGTGTGTGTGTGTGTGTGTGTGTGTGTGTGTGTGTGTGTGTGTGTGTGTGTGTGTGTGTGTGTGTGTGTGTGTGTGTGTGTGTGTGTGTGTGTGTGTGTGTGTGTGTGTGTGTGTGTGTGTGTGTGTGTGTGCGTGTACGTGTGTGTTTGTGTACATTAATAAATAACTAAAAACACAGGGACTGGTATTTACAGAACGAAACAACGGACCAACAATAAGGAAGACTCTCATCCTGGGTTATAAACCAATGAGTAAAAAAGTTGTGGTGGTGTGTGTGTGTAGGTCTGTTTGTGTGTGAGTGTGCGTGTGTATGTGCGTTTGTGTCTTTCATGCTACACTGGAAAGTAACAGTTGATTGGGCAGATGGCTTTTGTCATCGGAGGAAGGTGTGTGTGTGTGTGTGTGTGTGTGTGTGTGTGTGTGTGTAGGGGTGGGGGGCAAGGTGTGTGATGGGTGGAAATGGGTCGGTTTAATTACTTGTCAAGTGAGCGGCCCGGCTAACTGCTGAAGAGGCTGCGTGTGCTCTGTGTGCCCCGAGGGCTTGAGGTGAGGTTGGGGTGCAGTGTGGTCCGGTGACTTCCTAGTCTTACATCACCGGGCCAGCTGAGCAGGCAGGTGCTCCGGCTCAATGGCTCATGTTTAGATTCAATTTTCTTTTAATCATTTTTGTACCGCAGTTCTGGCACATACAAACACACACGTGCTCTTTTTTAATGTGATATACCTACAAAAAAAATATTTGTGTTGGTTGTCTTTTATGGTGCTCAGAGGAATCTTCAGTTTGTGTTAGTTCTTGCAGCCCCTGTGGAGAAAAGCAGTAGTGTTTTTACTACGCCAGCTGTTGTTCCTGGGTGAGCGTACCCATGACATAGCCTGCCCATGACAAAGGCATTAAGAAAAACTATATACAAAATGGCATTCTTTGCACTGATGGTCTCGTTTGCTGTTACAATGTATGATCATCAGGGGAAAAATTTGACTGTTTCAGAAATATTCAATAGTTCCTCGTTGCACCTTTAAATCTTACATTCACGTCACAAGACAATCCTATCAACTGACCAGTACTGCTCATTTATGGTCAATGTTCAACCTGTTTTCTCAGTCAAAACGTTTTGGATGAACAAAGTGGGACCATGTATACATGTGACTGCAATGCAAATCCATAATACCTATATCTGTATAGCTGTATTAGCTGTCTTAACACTCTGTCCCTGTCTCTTTATTATTCCTAGTGTGTGCTGGTACTGAGAACAAGCTGAGCACGCTGTCGGACCTGGAGCAGCAGTACCGCACCCTGAGGAAATACTACGAGAACTGTGAAGTGGTGATGGGGAACCTTGAGATCACAAGCATCGACCGCAGTCGGGACCTCAACTTCCTCCGGGTGAGTAGGAAAAACTAGGACACAGAAGAACTGGCTGTGAAATGTATTTGTATATGTACAGTATAAGTGGTGGAATGAAGCTAATTACATGTAGCCGCAATTTCAAAGCAAATTATGTTTCAAAAATTATTGAAAATTACAGACTAATAACCTGAGCACAATGTCAATGTCACTTTCATTACAATGTTGTAACAAATAATACAGGCCAGCAGACAGACTTGTTTTGGAATACTTTTGCAGAAGTGTTTAGACTACCAGTTTAGTAATGGAACAGGCCAAATACAAGGCCACTTCACACTTTATACACTTGGCATTGTCACAGAAAAACTGAACTGTGCTGAACTGATTTTAAAGCTGAAGCAATTAGATTAAAATTGACTGTGTATTGGACTGCAGATTCTTAAAAAAAAAGTATATATATATGTGTGTGTGTATATATATATATATATTAGAGGTGGGCATAGATTAATTTTTTTAATCTAGATTAATCTAGATTAAAATGGCTCATTTGAATTCATTCATAATATGTGTGTGCTCCTAAATAATGACTCAAAGTAAGTCTTTGAGAACGTGTTTCTCAAGCCAGGTGGCGCATCAGACCAGGGGCTTATCTCCTGTTTCCAACATGCATCACAAACTGCTTGAGGAAGCTGTTCTACTATGATAATTGGTGATGAAAATAAATAATGTTCAACAAGATGTTACATAGTAACGCGTTACCGGCATCGGACCTCTTTTTTCAGTAACGAGTAATCTAACCCGTTACTATCTCCAAACCAGTAATCAGATTAAAGTTACTCATCAAAGTCACTGTGCGTTACTTTTTCTGTCATTTTCCTTAGTGAAACATTTTACATAACTGCACAAGTGACTGCGATTGCGATTTTATGTAAATAAATGTGCGCGCATGTGTCTCTAAACTCTCCAACTGCTCCAACCGCTCCTCTCGTCTTTTTGGTAGCGCCCCTCGTCTCTGCCATGCAGCGTGTGTGTGTGCCTGTGTCTGTGTCTGTGTGTGTGTGTGCAGCAGCATTACGGCCGAGTCGAACTGTGGCGCAAAACAAAGTTTTCCCCCCGATGAAATATAGCGTCTGCTATGGGGATATTTAGGATTCGGGTACGGTGACGTTGAAGAGATAGAAGTGTTTAAAACTTGGAAACTTATAGTCACGTGGCGACCGGTGGCCACACACACCCACCCTGCGTTCCAATACCCGATTGTGTCGTGGGCAAGTGATGGAGAGAGAGAGAGCGGCGGGTGTGTGAGAGAAGCTTCGCCCCTCGTCTCTGACATGCAGCGTGTGTGTGTGTGTGTGTGTGTGTGTGTGTGTGTGTGTGTGTGTGTGTGTGTGTGTGTGTGTGTGTGTGTGTGTGTGTGCAGCAGCATTACGGCCGAGTCTAAGCTGAACTGTACAAATGACTGGCTCCCTGAGCCGAACAGGAGGTGGAATAAGAGATTAACGGCGATATTTTTTTTATCGCCGATAAGAGTCTGGCGTTAACGCAGCACGTTAACGCCGATAACGGCCCACCACTAATATATATGCATATATAGCTATATATATATAAAAAATAATGTTTTTTGTTTGTTTTATTTTTATTTTGTAACAGTAATCTGTGTATCTGAATCCGAATTTGATGAAAATGGGGGCGGGACCTGATAAGCCTTTGGCTTCTTCCGTCTCCCTTCGGACAACACAAAGTATGATGTATGAATATTTGCAAGAGAAAATTGTGTATTGTGTGGAATTGTCCGAAAGAATAATAAATAAATAAATAAATAAATGTGCGCAAGTACTGTAATCAAGTATACATTTGAGGTACTTTTATTGTAGTATTTTCTTCTCATGCTAATTTACTGTTCTATTCCACAATATTTCAAAGCATATAAACAATAAGTCCGATAATACATTCATATTATTTTGTTCTAAAAACATTTTAAAATACTTAAACTATTGTGACCCTGAGTAATTGTGATGGTAATTATGTATATGTCTGAGTGTATGCACAACAAACAATCCAGTTACTAATGGAAAATGAAAACAACAATTATTATTTGCAGTCTTGTACCACATTCTTCAAAATGGAGCTCAACCTCAACCAACTCCGCAGTAAAATCCTCCTTTTTGCATTCATTAATTAATTGTTATAATCTAATGATACAATATAATAGCAGTTGCATGGAATGTGTTGTTCCTGCATCCACAGCTCACTTTGTTTATTCAAGTAATAATCTACAGTTGTAAATCTGAGTAAAAAGTTCAGCGTGAACATTGTTGTCACTGTTCTGAGATCTGTACTTGCTGGCCACAGAATGCGCTGTGCTGTTATCCCTTCCAATCTATCACCACTGCTAATCAAGGTTATTCAGGCCGTTTCTCTTCTCATAATTGTCTGATTACGGTCACACCATTGAAGGCCTGAGGAGGCGTAATCAAAATCCAAATAACTTGATCCGTCTAATCTCCCTTTTGGTTGAGCACATTTCACAGACAGAGCAGGACAAGTGGCTGCGGCATTGAACATGCATTTCTATCTTTCAGAAAATGTCCCCATCATTTGTGAGCAATTTTTTCAAATAATTGTATCCCTAAACTTAACATGCGAGCCAACCAAAACATACCAGGCTGTCTAGGAAAAATTAAAGGTGGAGTCAGCGTTTCTGGAGATTGCTTGTTGTCGATATCACTTCTATCTGCAAAATCTATTTATTATCTCCTCACATTCCGCTACCTGTCTGTACTGTGGGTGCGCTGAAAATAAATCCAGTGTTAATACACAGCCTAGGCATTGTAAATGGGCATGTTGCTAGCTACAGTGGGCTACTTTACTCCCCCCAATACTCGTTGTTTACAAACAAGTTTACAGCGCATAGGTTGTGTATTAACACCAGATTTATTTTGTAGCACACACACAGTACGGACAGGTAGCGGATCATGAGGAGATATTCACTGATTTTGACAAAAAAGGATTTTGACAAAAAGCTTTCTCCAGGACTGCTGACTCCACATTTAATGAGAGTAGCCTGAGGTAAATGTTGTGCTCAGTTGCTGTGGAAGTGTACGTTGTTTGGGTGAGAGAGCTGAGCTGGAATTGCTCACATGAATGCCTACTTCAATTTTGGTTTGAAGGACACATGCATACACACACAGAAACTGTGTCAGGTGATGACAGGCAATGACAGGCCCCCGTCCTTAAGGGGCCATAGCAGTAATAGTGTGTTAATGAAAGGCCAGAGGGAAGCAAGAGAAGTTACTCTAGTAAAATGTGCAGTAGATAGACATTTCATTTTATTTTTGGTGAAATCAGCTGTTACTGTTGATCCTTGTTGGCCTTCCACTTCTCAAGAACATCACCCTAGACCATTCTGGCTGCACTGCTAAAGCCATTCAACTCCAATTGATTCCAGTCTATCTGGGGGGCCGGCCCGGGATAGCTCCCCTGGTGTAGTGCTTTATAAAGTGCTGACTGCATTAATGTACCCGTATTGCTGTGCGAGGGAACTTGGCTATGGAGGCTTTGCAGAGTCCCAATACAAGGCAAACTGTGTTTTCACATTAAGCTCCTTACAGGGATGATTTGGTTAATATGGAAACATGATTTGTTAACGTCAGGTAGAAGTAGCGGGGTAGCTCATCTTCTGCTGTGTATTTAGTTGGTATGGGCCACGAGATCAAGATAGATTAAAGCAGCAAAGTAAAACCGAGTCATTAGGTGTTCTACATTGTGCAGAGCCACAGTGACAACCCCCGTGATGCAAAATCAAACCAAGAGGATATTAAGAGAGAGAGGAAGCAATGGATTGTAGTGTGCTACCATTAGACCTCTGCAGGGGTAATAGGCCCCACTGACTCAATGAAAAAAGATGGTTGGGGGGAAGGGAGGCCGCTCATAAACCAAGTGTGATTGTTGTTTAACTACACAGAACTGATCTGTAAATCAAAACAACATTCACTCTCACTCTTTGGATTGCCTTCAAACATGTCTCATACGCCGTTCTAATAATACATAAAGGCAATGCATTGCATGCCGAGGTTAAAGATGATTTTGACTACAATCCCCTCTTTACCTGTTTCTATATTACACCACCACTCATTTAGAAAAAAGGCTCCCTGTGGCGGCAACTTGCCAGGTTCCTCCACCTTTCCACGCTTGGCAATTAACATGGGTTAATTGAAGATGCTAATTAGGAACATAGGGTGTCAAACAGCAAGGGAGCAAGAGTGCAGGGTGCAGTGTGTATTTTTAGGAGGTTATTATTATTATTATGATAAAGTACTTTAATAACATGGTTCCCCAGAGGTGGGGAGGGGCGGGAAACTTCACCTTGATGTAGAGAAGAAGGGAACGAGTGAAGGGAAAACTATTGTGCGGCAGCTAACCACACCACCTGTCTCCGGCAGGTGATTGAAACTGATGCCTGTGCATTTGCTCCTTCTCTTCAAGATAGCCAAAAGATTGATGGCTGCCTCCCAAAGCCCCTCAAACAGCTTTAGCAGTAAATAGAGTCCATCTTCCAAACTGCCTCCACGACAGATGAATCAACGCTCGCACTGTGATTAATAACTGCGTTCCAGCGCCGAGGCTTTCTTCTTCTAAGCACATTTAAACCAACATTGTCAATGTTTAAAATACTCCTAAATCCATATTCTCATCACTTTGCATCTCTCTCTCTCTCTCTCTCTCTCTCTCTCTCTCTCTCTCTCTCTCTCTCTCTCTCTCTCTCTCTCTCTTGCATTGTAGGCAGAACATACATTTGCACACTGAGTGAATGCACATTAAGAATTGGAGATGACAACTCCGGTGTGACGTTCGCTCTTTGTGAATGGGACACAAGAGGAAAGCAAACACACAGACTTTGGCGTCTCTCTTCTCCCTCGTGTCACTTTCTTGCGTGCACTCGTAAACGGGTCTGTGCGTTATGAAATATTAATTTTTTTACCCCCTCCTCCTCCCCTCTTCCCAGTCTCAGTTGTAACTCTCTGCTATATGCCGTCAGATTGGATTGTTTGTCTTGCCATTGGAACCATTAGTAAACATGTAATTTCCCCGTCAATATTAATGCGCTGATCGGATTGCTTTACCAGCCCAGTGCAAATTCACTGACTCCCCCATCTCTCTCCCGATAGTTGCCAATAAATTATGGAATTATCTGATACAAATGGAAACATGTAACATTTCCGCCAGGCGTTGTGTGATAAGTGTCAGAAGAGGCTAGAGAAAATCCAAATGAAACTAAGGACCTGTTCACATTGTATGGTATGCACTTCTTGGCTTCCAGATACAATCGATCAACAGTCAATTTTTCCTATCTTTCTGCAAGGCATTTTTTATTTTAAAAACCTTTACATATATTTCAGTATGTGTAGTGCTGCCCAATTCAAATCACTATCTGTAGCCTAAAAATGGACCACTGGCATGAGGCAAATATTAACCACACCACAAAAACCTTACAATTGATATAAGGACGTTTTTTTAGTACAGGGTTGCATCGCACTGTAGAGGAATTCGTAATTTCCTTTGGCTCGTGAAATGAAGGGTTTTAAGTGACAAAGGTAGAAGCTGCATGGTTAGATTTGTCTTTTCATTTATTTTGAAGTGTTCATGCTTAATGGCCATGAACTGAATGGGGGTTTGTAGGAAAATGGGGACGGTGGTCTGCTAAATGTGGCCCTCAATGACACTTGTGTGAAGTGTGCACTTAGCCCTACAAGGGTTAAAGCTTGTTCAAAAACATTCCCAGCTGCAATAGTGATGTGTACCAGATGGAAAGCACAGTGAGTGCACCAGTGAGCAAGACAGCCTTCAGGTAAAGGGTGAATGGAGAATAAAGAGAGCTGGTCACCAACGTGAGCAAACAACATGTTGTTTTCACAAGGTCACAAGTGAATATAAGGAAAACCAATCTGCTTAATCTGTGTTGTACAATATTTGTGTATGTAAAGGGACCTATACATATTGGCAGCAAAAATGTCCTGCCTCTATGCAGGGTCCCCCCCGCCCCACACACACACACTTAAATAATGATATTTCTGACATAAGAGACGCAATACAAGTGTTTTGAAAAGAGCATTTAGGGCCATTGGAAAGCTAGAGTGCAGTAGGTCTGAGTTCAGACAGTGTTGGCTACTAGACATTATACAAAGAGGGATGTTTTGATGAAGACTATAGAAAGCTGTAGCTCAGGTTTTCTTTTACTCACAGAGACTATGCAAGAGGCCACTTGTCCTTCGCTCTGACACCCTAGACTTTTATTATATTTGGTGTGTGTGTGTGTGTGTGTGTGTGTGTGTGTGTGTGTGCGTGTGTGTGTGTGTGTGTGTGTGTGTGTGTGTGTGTGTGTGTGTGTGTGTGTGTGTGTGTGTGTTAGTGTGTGGCAGGGTCATAAATGCATGAATTATCACCAGTCCATCTTTCCTATACCTCACAGGTTTTGTTTTGATATGCCTTGCCTCCAAACTGTAGGCTGAGCTCGCAGTGACAGACTGATTGCTGGTTCATAAATTGTGACTGAGTCCACCTAACAAATTAACATTGCGCTGCCTTCGGGCGACTGTCAGAAATATATTGGCAATTCATTTGCAATTTAGGCGTGCAAGGATGATGGAAAGAGGCACGTAATGGTTGTGACAGTGAAGGATTGTTGAAGTGTTGGACAAAATAAAAGAAACGCCGATTGATTTTATTTTTGTTTTATTTTGATAACTCTGCTTGCATGAAAATGTAAAGTTATGTAGAGGAAAAATGGGAATTTATTGTGTAAACCCTACATCAGCCATTGCCATTAATACTGCCATCTATTCCATTATCACTTGATGGGTCATGCATATGCAGACTACCATAGGTCAACAGCTCCATATGAAGTTTCATTGACAGGCTATTTCCCACAGTATTTCAAAGCAGCATCTATTCCCGAACTCCTTTCCCTTCTCCTGACGTCTTTCTTCATATTTCTTTTGGACTGGAATATTTGTCCCTCAGGCGCCATTGGTGCCCTCCCCAGCTTCCTAATTGTTGATGCACCGTTGGATGAGTGCAGATTAGGTTGGCCCCTTGCTCCTCGGCAAAACTCCTTCAATATTAATGAAGACTGATGAAGTGGAGGGAGCCCCTGTCTTTCAGGGCCGACCTAGATTGGATTGACAATTGCAATTAGCGTCCCCTCAAGTTCATTTCCATCACTTTAATTTGACATGAGGAAGGACAGTGTGGGCTGGGGAAGTGACACCACTGAGAGAACGAAAAAATCCTGTGGAGAAATCTTGGAGAGAGAAAATGTGGGGTGAAAGAGTTTGACCAGGAACTAGTTTGAAAGCTAGACAGCAGAGAGGAGGAGCACGCTTTAGCAGACAAAAGAATAATAATGGAAGAGACCCTAGATATAGTTTCTTCACTGATATGTGAGATGATTTTCGGTATCTTTTTTTCACATTCCTTTCCCCTGACTTTTCATCATATATACAGTCGTATTCAGAGAGAAGTCTGTATTAGAATCAAATCCACTGTAAGACCTTTAAGTCAGCTCCAGGTTGTGATCCTTCTTGTGTGGTATTTTACTATTACCAATAAAACTCAGTATTCTTCTTCAGTGTCTGCCTAATGGCAGTATTTCACGTGGATCTTGTGACCATCTTTTTTTTTCTCTCTCGCCTGCAACAGTCACCAAATGGATTGCTTGTCATTGTGTGTGTGAGAAAGTGTGTGAGATACAGGGGACACAAGCTCCTCAAAATTAATGATTATCAAGCCTTTAGCAGGAAAAAGAAGCAATGGATGACAGTCAGAGGTTGATGACATGTATGTGTGGTATTTCTATACCATGTCTGTCCGTGTGTGTGTGTGTGTGTGTGTGTGTGTGTGTGTGTGTCACCTTGGCTAAAGCAGCAGACCCATCACATCCACAGTGAAGCTAATCATTTGAGGTTACTGAACTGAGAGTTGCCCTTGCTAAAATGATACATTGTCTTGAAAAGGCGCAAGTGTCAAATATACGTAGATTGCTTGAGAGTCAGAGGGTAGAAAAATATATAGATAGAAGTGTTTCATGTCTTGTAGTGTCTTTGCAAATTCTAAATTTGTATTACAAAGTATCGCATAAGGCAACCATTCAGGTAAGGCTTTCTAATATGTATTTGTTTTACCACCTAGATACAATTTCTATCAATCAGTTTTTTTGGGGGGTGCTTGTCTCTACTGTATGCTGTTTCTAAGCTTTGAGGAAAAACACATTCTATGTTGAAATGCCTGGAAAGGATATGTTGTCTTTGAGTAACAAAATAATTGTCTGGCTGGAAAGCATGTTGGACAGAAATCAGCAAATGGTTGGGATTGAAAGTCTGCAGTTTGAAAGAGAGACGGACAGTCACAGACCTATAAAAAATACAGATCAGCAACATCAACCATAGCTTCCAGTCATTTGAAGGACATTTACACTAGGACTGTGTTTCTTCTGACATCTGTGAAAACATATGCTCAGATCATGCAACTGCATTGGGGCAAGTTTAAAAAGATCGGTCGTGGAGTACACCGTGCAGTGAATGCATGAGACTTTCTCACTACACTGTGTACACACATACACACACACCCACACAGACACACACACACACACACACACACCCAGAAGTGATAGTGCTTATCGTTACAGAGCACTGCTTCTCAGATGCTCAAACTTCATATCTGCCTCCCACTGCAGCATGCCAAAAAAAAAAGGTTAATGATTTCCACAAACTTCTCGGGAGAATCAAAATCAATTTCCATCCGATGTGACTTGGAAGAGGGAGTTATTTTCAACGATGGCTGGTGCTAAGTCTGAGATGCCCAGAGAATACACAGTTCTGCTAGAACCAGACACTATCCTCCTCATTAACAACACCCTATTGTTAACAGCACTTTATGTAAAACAGCCACCAGCACATCTAATCCTCTCTGGCTTGATTTAGTCCCCTACCCCTAACACACACACACACACACACACACACACGCACGCACACACACACACACACACAGACACACACACACACACACACACACACACACACACACACACACACACACACACACACACACACACACACACTTTCAATCTATGCCAGTGAGTCTATGCATAATAATACTGACTTAAACTGAACTTGTATTTATGAAACATAAGCCATTACTGAGACACACCTCTCCTCCAATGACTTCCTTTGACTGTAACCT
The DNA here is from genome assembly GCF_949987685.1 of Ammodytes marinus. NCBI lineage: Eukaryota > Metazoa > Chordata > Actinopteri > Uranoscopiformes > Ammodytidae > Ammodytes > Ammodytes marinus. The sequence goes on along the minus strand of NC_137216.1, from coordinate 14,382,746 downwards.
GATATATCAACTTAATAACAAAAGGTAACACCTTACTAGTGTAAATGTCCATTGACAATATCTGTAGCTTCAATGCTAACTAGTGGCAATGTTCATTATACATATCTACAATTGCACCTATACATCATTATATCCCAAATTAAATTATGTGAAAGTAAACCATCTACTTACTCTTAATTAATTCACTGCTCTAACTTAATGGCCCGTAAACTGTCATTTTTACTGTGATTAGTCTCCCGATTCACATTCTCCGTTCATATTTTCCCAGCTGACCACGGGTTGAAACTAGCAACCTTGTGACCCATAGCATGTGTGTATGTGCAATTTGGCCCATGTATCGTCAAGGTCATCATATAATCGTCATTGTTTTATCGCCCTAGCTGTCCCTTTCTGTCTCTACTACTAAGTCTAAATTGTCTGATATGACAGAAATCAGCTGATCTGCCTCATGAGCATTTGTTTGCATTTGATGGAATTAATATGGTGGCTTTTGATGTTTCCCTGATATAAATGGCCAAGCTGAATTTCCCTTTTCCACTGTATATTCAGTGTTATCCAGTGTTTCACTTTAAAATATTGACTGCCACATTATCCATGCCACATTAGACATTGTAATGGTCTTACAAATAATGAATAACAGTATGTTATATAGTTAATTAGTCCATGGGAAATATATATGTTAAATTTGCATCTTATAATTAACAAGCCAGAAAAGTCTGGCTTGTTCATATTTTACATCGTTTAATCTATTTCTGACGTGTTTCAAAGGCAGGACGGGACTTTCTTGGATTGAACCTGTCAATATTGCAAACTCCCGTGTCAAGTTCAGCTACAACCTTTATTATATTTGCATCTTGCAACTTAAATATATTTAAGGTGGGGCTATGGAAAATAATGGCAAGTCAACCAAAACACTTGGTTATGGCTGGGGATGGCCACGGCTATGGAAAATAAAAAACACAAATGTTATTCACAGGTCTTATGATGGAAGGTGAATTCTAATATCTCTCCTAAAAAGTTTTCCTGCCAACAAGATCAACACAGTGAACTCATTATCTCATTCGCCCACAATCCCTCCCTCTTTCCTTCTTTAATTATTTTTTTTATTTCTCCCTCTCTTTTTTGTGTCTTCCTTTTGTGTTTCCATTCCTCCATTCCTTTCCACCCCCACACCCAGCTATCCTTGCGCCAAGTAGTCTCAGTGTTTGAATAAAAACTCATTAGGATTACATAGCCATTTAGCTAAGTGACACAGGGTATAATTGTACCATCCATCAATTGCTGTGTAATAACACACTCGGAGGAGCTAAATGTTGATTAGCCCTCAGCCAATTTCACCAGTGGGTTTGGGGAATAAATAGCCGGGGGAGAGATGGGGTCGGCTGATTGGTGGAGGGTAACCTCGGAGGGTGTGGCGGTCAGGGCTACTGACCCATGAAAGCTAAATTAACTTGGAAAGGGATGAAAACAAAGTGTCAAAGACGAGCAAAGTAGCACTTTATGTCCCTGGCTGTTGGCCTTTTTGTCTTACTCTGTGTCCCACCCACACTCATCGCAATGAACATGCTGCACCATGCACACTGATCTTAAAAATACAAGATGATTTTTTGAGATACAAGACAGGGAGTATATTTATCTCAGTAAAGAATTATATCAAAATAAGTTTGTTGTTGTAACTTTGTAAAAATGTGTAGGTGCCAACATTTGACTACTGTACATCCACATCTGAAGAAGAGAGCTATTAGGATTAGAATATGGACAGATCAACTCAGGAACTTGTGTTACTTTTTTGTAATGATGAATAATAAAAACTAATGCCAAACACACACAGTTGGGAAAGGACTTTGGCCCTCTTCAGTTCAAAATATCTTGCCCTCTTGTCTAAGAGTGCTTAAAACTATCCTGCCATTAGGGGTTTAACAGCATTTCAATAAAAGATGTGTGATTCATGTTAGCCTCTTTTAGAATAATGGCATACAGGGTACTGGAAATGAAAGAAGTACGGGCTCTCCATTTGTCTGTCAGGATACAAGGTCAATTCTCCGTCTTATAGGCTTCGACACATCGAGTCATTAGCTTTTTAGGACCACTCCATGCCAAAGGACACCGGATGATGAGAGAGACAAAGTTGGTGAGTCAGCTTGCTCTCGGGCTGAGTGCTGGCTCATTGCTGTTTATGGGCCTCCTAATTTCACCCTAGTGTCACCAATCACACTATCTTACTTCATCATCTTCCAACACCAACTCTGGTGCTGCAATCATAGATCACTATCCACCTATATTGCAACACTGATTATAATAGACGACTGAATAGCACCCCCTCCCCCCCTTTTGTTGTTTCCTTTTTACTCGGTTATTTTTCATTTTACACTCACCGTTTCCTGCTTTCTGGTGCACTGTCTGTCCTTCCAATATAATTTGATTTCAAAATGTTCAGCTCTGCAGTTATCCTGAAGTCCCGAGGGTGCAGGCTGCATCGTAGTATTGCATTAAAATAGACATGCAATGCACTTTTAATTCCCTCAGTCCAATCCACAACCCCTTCTTCACACACACCTTTATGCTGACTGACTCAGATTCTAATAACCAACCCTTTTATTACAAACATAAAGCCTGCAACAGGAGTGATGAGGTTAATATAATCAATCAGTCCATCAGTCGGTTAAATGTCCTAGTGGCTGGACAAAGCTCAAGTTAATGTGTTAACTAACTCTAAAGCCTATATATTAATTCATGGCTCATGTTAATTTATTATATGTACACGTTTTAACTTGTGTGTAACAGGATATTTATTTTTGAGATGAGGCTATACTCCAAAACCACGGCAAGGTATACTAGAGTCTAGACGATGCCAGACAACACATTTGCTATTTCAATTACGGTCTGGATTTCTTATCAAGTCGTTAATTTTTTGTTTTTTTACCATACCCTTTTCATAGACCTCCTTGATAAATCCCGCCCACCTTTGTATGTTCTACACAGCAATAATGTTGCTTAGCTTGTCTAACATCAGAATGGCTTTTGTTTCAGCGTCCTTCACTTTTTTTGATCAATCAAGTGTATAGGCATGACTTGTTAGGGCTGGGCTGGGGGGGTCAAATAAGGGCGTCATTACCCCTGATTGAAATAAAGACAAAGGCTGTGACGGGAGACCCCATTGTTCCTACTATCTGTCCTCCAAAAGTACTGCTGTGATCCGAGTGGGAAACACACAAGGAAACTAAAGCATCCTCACATTAGAACGCAAGACACAGGCGTGACTGAGGTGGTGGGGGAGGAAACGTATTTCAAAAAGGGTTCCGATTCTTCCTCATAGATGAGAGAATAACTTAATTGCTCAACGAGGCGATAATAGTCCTCTATGCAGATAATATCCCCATTGCTTGACATTGACACCATGTAGATAAAAGGGACGGCAAAGCATATGCAAAGGAGTAGAGAGGGAGTGTATGGAAAAAGAAAAACATTTGGTAACGACCAAGATAGAGAATTAGAAAAAAAAGACAGTGTCTTTTAGTGTAATAGCAGCTTTTACCGTGAAAAAAAAGCTTTGTGATTTAACGGTGCCAGCTCCACCCATGTGAGCCTTCCTGTCTTTTATCTAATGTACCAGTGATTTCTTCTGTAATTTCTTAGGCCTTTTGTCTAGTTCTACGCACCGCTATCTGGGAGGTGAAAATTGCTCTGACTTCTTTCTCATATTGCACTGTAGGTTCTCATAGAGGAGCTGTCATTAAAACAATTAAACACATGTGAGTACACACACACACACACACACACACACACGCACACACGCACGCACGCACGCACACACGCACACACACACACACACACACACACACACAATTGTTTTTTTTTACTGAGCATAGAATTCATTTTAATGTGTGTAATTTATAACAGTAATGAGGGCTGCATTATACAAAGGTGTGTTAGTTCCAAGATCCAGGTTACTTGTATGCTGGCTAAATGGCCTGGCACACAGGGACATTTAAATGGAGCACAGACATAATTGATAATATTAGCTTGACCTCAGCTTCCCCTGCTTTGACGAGCCAAATAAAATAAGGTATTAGAGAAAAGTGAGGTTGCATGCTCAAAGGCACTTTTCACACACAACCATATTGTAAATAGTTCCTAATTCATAATAACAACACATAACAATATATATTTATTTTTATAGTAAGTTTTAACAGTTTTACTTTTTTTAACAGTTCACAATGTGAAACGTTTTCAAGGCATTTGAACAACACTTCTGAGACATCACTGCACTGGCATTTGTCTTCACTTTTCAGTATTTAGAAGTCCCTTTATATTCTGTGAGCTTGATTTGCACAAATGCAAATTGTCATTTTTATTTTATTGATGACCGTGATTTGCAAGCGGCACTCACAGAGTCCCATCAGTTCAAAGTGTTCTGCTTTAATGCTGCCATAACACTTCAGCATCTTAATTAAACATGAGTGCTATCTGGGTTTGTTTAATTCTTAGGAATGCTGATAGGTCTGGCTGCCAAATAAAACTCAAAGGGGCTCGATACAGCTGCTCTGTTGCTTTGTGTTGTGTGTGTGTGTGAGAGAGAGAGAGAGAGAGAGAGAGAGAGAGAGAGAGAGAGAGAGAGAGAGAGAGAGAGAGAGAGAGAGAGAGAGAGAGAGAGAGAGAGAGAGAGAGAGAGAGAGAGAGAGAGAGAGAGAGAGAGAGAGAGAGGCCAACCAAGTGGGTCAAAAAGCGTATTCCTTGGTTCCCTGTAGAGAGAGAAAGCCCTTTGTCTTCAATTTTCAAAGATTTCCTCTGTGGTCAGAATATGAGGCCACATCACCTATTTCTATTCCACTCCTTCACCTGATTTATTTGGGCATCACTTCATTTAGACGAGACAAGATACAACGAGGGAATCATTTAGTCATTTTTCGGTAGAGAGATTTTACATCCTGTCACATTCTTTGCAAGTTTACTGTATACTTCCATCGTCTTTATCCGCATTGATGTTGTCCAAATAGTCTTTGTCTGTTGTTTGGATTTTGATACTCTTGATGGTAGCTGCTGTTCAATGTATTTTCTACTTGTGTAAAATGTATACAAAATACTGGGAAAATGAGACACTGATCGCTGGGCTTCAGTAGCAGCTTCATTTGCATAACACAATGTAAGTTACAATTTGGTTAACAATTGTCTATTTACTCTCTGTGACAAATGCTAAGGTGTTCTCTTTTAATGTTTAGATGCAAGTCTTTCAATACAGCAAATAGTTTACAGTATTCCTGCGTATAACATTCAAGAAGCCCATGGAAATCCTCAACAAAAAGCACCTTAGCAGTTGTCATCATTGATCTCTCAACAACTTGAACTACAAACATAGTATTATTTTTTTTTCCTTTTCATAAACAGTTTTGCTGGCAAACATGTTACGATTGAAACAGGACTTAGGATTGTGGAACATCAAAATAACATACGTTTGCATTACAAGACTTTAACAGATGAACAGATGAAGCAACTTTGTTATATTTGTATAACAACTATACCATAATCCATCTACAGTCTGTGCCATGGTGCAAAACAAAAAATCCAGAAATTCCCAGACTTAAACCTTACCTTTACTCAGCCACTGCTTTTTCTTCTTCTCCTGTCCGCCTAAATTTATGGAGTCGCGAGGCCCATCAACCTTTATTAGCTTATAATGCTGTTAGGGCCATTAAGCGTGGCCGAGGCTCCCCCACAGCAACACTTAACAGTCTCACAGGGGTACTAGTGGTGGACTGAAGTAACAGACCTGCCGTATGACAACCTCCCTGTACTAATGTGTCTGACTAGAAGTCTAATTTGATAGTCTTAAGACCAGCTGCACCTCCAAATGGTGATTGGTTATTCATTTAATTGCAGCCAAAAAGGCAAAAGTAATTCTGGTAAACCTTATCATTTGCAATACAGAAGTACATTTTTTTAGGGTCTTATCAAAGATGTCACGAGAAACTTTTAAATATTTCTGAAACAATCTACGTTTTCCTCTGATGATCACAAATGACATGTAACAGCAAACAAGACCATCAGTGCAAATAATGCTATTTTAATATAGATTTTCCTCATGCCTTTGTCATAGGTATGCTCAACCAGTAACTACAGCTGGCGTAGTAAAAACACTACTGCTTTTGTCCAAAGGGGGTGCAATAATTTACACAAACTGAAAGTTCCCTTGAGGGACCCTCTCAAGGCCCCTGCAGAAATCCCCTTAAAGCTACAGTGCATAACTTCTGTTCCGTGATCGCGCATGGATTTTGTACCTTCTGCTGTACGACTGAAACATTTCTTGAGCGTTTCTTGGGATTTTTTCTGAGCTCCTGTACCAGTGTAGGGGGGTGACATCAGTTTTGTAAACGCTGCCATACTGATAAATACAGAGAGAGTTTTGTGGAGCTGATAGGCTTAATCAACGTTGTGTCAACTTGTTTGGCTATCGCGTGAATGAAACCGACACTCATATGAAAAAGTTACTCACTTTAGCTTTAAGGTTTCCGGAGATGCCAGATAACGTTTCTGTGTTAAAATACCTTGTCCAAATAGTACATAAATGTGCACTATAGAGTATATGATTCAAAGTGTCTTCTCTTTAAATTGCTACACTGAAATATGCATTAAAGGGCACAATGTAGTCTAGCTACTCCAGGGCCGTGGGTGTTGTTTTTTTGGGTTGTGCTTGGTCCAGACTCTTGGTGAAGGGATGGCCGCAGTAGATCAAAGCAGAATATAATCAACTGTTAGGGAGAGAAAGAGTCCTCTATTTTATCTCCTCTCCTTGCTCAGGGCTGAAAACACACTGTTGCTGAACTTAAAAGTGGGAAAAGGGAGTGAACAGTGTGTACTCTCCACTTGTTTTGTAAGTAAAAAAGAACACACGGTCTGCTACTGATGAGTCACATAGACAGCACTTTGCGAGATGTACGATGTATTTTTAAAGTGTGCAGTAAACATGAGGAGGTCAAACTGAGTCATACTTACCAGGTATGAACAATCTTAAATCATTTATCATCATTTATCAAGTTGAGGTAAAGTAGGAAGAAAACTTTTTAAATCGCATCAATCCAGAAAAATCGATTTCCAAGTTGAATTTCCTATGTAGCTGAACAAGTGAACAAAGTCTCAGTGTCCCTTTAGCTGAACACACACATACACACACATTGGTTGGCACGGTTTACAGTATATTGTTGTAGATATCTTCAAAGAGGGAACCAGTTCTTAACCAATCATACTTAAGTGCCTCTGCAAATGAAGGTATTTGTGCCTTCGCTTCTGTCGGGAGTTTACCCATGAGGCCTGGTGCCTTTCTCCTCTTATGTCCTTAATCTTTGAACAGCATTTAAAGTCTAGAACTATGATGTACACATTTGTCAATTGTTAATCCTCAAATGTGTCAATGTTATTTGTTTTAATACACTTACATACAAAGTGACAGCATCCAAAAAATGCGCGTAAATAGCAGAACATGATGCAAACACTGAGTTCGATACTGTCTGTTCAAGGGGTTATTATGTTTGTCAATAAGAGTGATCTAAATTACTAGCTTTGTGAAATAGCTCCTAAAAGGGATACAGAAGAAATGTAAAGAAGCATTGGACACACTCTACCAGTACCACAAACAAAGGACACCAAACAGACGACAAAATAAGTCACACATGAAAACTGAGATAAGCACACATATCACTAATCCATTGTAAAATGCCGCCGCAGAAACCATTGTAAACTTTCATTACAGCACATCATTTTATTTTACTGCCAGATAACTTTACAACACCAGGAGGGATTTGGTTCCCATGGCCTGATTAAGGAGCTAACCATGGGTGTGACACACACACACACACACACACACACACACACACACACACACACACACACCAGCTCATAGTAAGGGGAGCGAGGGGAAGTGATTACTCTCGGATTAAGACTTGCCTCGTCTCCGATACGTGCGGCATAATTGAATAATGGCTGCCTCACTCCAACAGTCCCAACGCAGGCGAGCCCCCCAGCCTCCCAGCCTCGTCAGATCGACACAATATTAACCATGACACGGGCGTAACCAGGCCGGTAATTAATGCACTGAATCAATTACAAATTAGTCCATTTGGAGAATTCCCCACAGGAGTCCACTCATTACCAAGTGCTCTGATGGAGTTGCAAGTTCTCCTCATGGGAAGGGGTGTCACTCTAGTGTTCTTCCTTTTTCCATCTGTCTTTATCTCTTTCTCTCAAGGCTGGATGCAGAAGACAAATGGAGGATGAAATTGATGCTGCCTGCCACTTGGCATTGCATCGCAAATTAAAATGTCAGCAACACAACACTGGATTATTGGTATTGTCCAACTAGTGAATAGTTTGACGCTAATTGAGTCAAATGAAAGTACCTTGAGTACCAAGCCAATGAGTACCGTTAGTTGCCACTACTGAAATGTAAGGTGGACGTTATATTAATAGGTTACCTTCTAATGTTCACCTTCAAAGCCCTCAACAACCTGCCCCCCCCCCCCCCCCTACCTCTCGGACCTTCTCCACCGCCATACCCCTACCCGCTGTCTCAGGTCCTCAGATGCCAACCTCCTCCACCCCATCAGGACCAACTTCCGGTCCTGGGGAGACAGAGCCTTTGCTGCAGCCACCCTCTGGAATGCCCTCCCCAACGACATCCGCAATACCAACACTCTGTCATCCTTCAAAACAGCCCTAAAAACACACCTTTTCACCCTTGCTTTTAACCTTTAAACGTTACATTTTGTCTGTTTGTTTTGTTTAGCTTTTGTGAGGTGTCTTTGAGCACTGGGAAAAGCGCTATAAAAATGTGATGTATTAAATTAGTTTGCCAGTTGAAAAAGTCTATATGTGCATACCCTCTTCAAAAAACGTTTTTTTGTAAAGGCTTAGGTTTCCTCTGAACCCAAAGTAATGTGGTATGTATTAAGATTACTCCATCCATTTGCTTCGGCTTCAAAACTGGATATAGTCATAGTGGTTTGTACTGTTGCTTTCCACTGCACCTGTATAACCTTTAACTAACTAGTTCAGAAGAAGTCTGACAATGTGAAGAATATGGTCCTTTGTCTTCAGCCTGTATACAGTACATGGTTCTCATAGCATAAGGTGAACAGCACACTAGCAATTGCCCTGTCAAAGGTAAAATTCAGTCTTAATGACAGGACCTGTCAGAAAGTTGAAAAGGGAAATAGCTGCAATTATGGGAGACAGTGGAGACCAAGAGAGAATAAGTGTGTGTGTGTGTGTGTGTGTGTGTGTGTGTGTGTGTGTGTGTGTGTGTGTGTGTGTGTGTGTGTGTGTGTGTGTGTGTGTGTGTGTGTGTGTGTGTGTGTGTGGGTGGGGGTGGGTGGGGGTGTCTGTCTGTCTGTCTGTCTGTCTGTCTGTCTGTCTGTCTGTCTGTCTGTCTGTCTGTGTGCAAGCATGTGTGTACAGTACACACTAACAGTAGATGAGAGTAACATCATTTTCCTACTTGAATTTCATTCTAAAAGGTAATTTTCTCAATTGACTTTTACTCTGAAATGCTGAATCCAGCATTTGTCAAAAAAGCTAGGGCATTGATTTCATTTCATTGTCCAAACTTTTCAAACTTAAGTAATCGTAGCTCTGATGCACGGGCTGTGACCTCAAAAACTCCTCAGTACATTATAGTGTCTCACTGGAGGTAGGGTTGTCAGAATTGGGGCCAGTCTGAAAAACCACCAGCATTGTGGCCCGAGACAACGCTAAGCATATTATGATAAATGCTCTGAGTGTTAGTTGTCTCATGTGGAGACAATTTGGCCATACACTAGTTAATATGCGTTTTAAACACAGAGCTGTCCACTCTGGCTCTATTTCAGGACTTAAAAAGTGGGCTCTTGACCCTATTGGCTCAGATTTGCGTCCTGCTGCCACTCTGCTGCAGAGACGTTTGACCAAACACTCTGAGATATACCCTGGCAAAGCCAATATTTTTAATGATTTTCATTCACAAATCAAATCAAACGCTGGATAGTTAACAAATTGTGGTTTTCTACTCCTACCCAAATACCACGAGAATGCATCATTTTAACGTTTACAGGTGACTGAGTTGAAATTTGCGAAAAATAAGGCTCACAGCGGATTATTGGTGAAAGTAGCACATTTGTTTTATGCTTTTTAGGATCTCAGCAATAGTTCCACGAAGAGCAAAGCAAACAGTTGATGACCATTTTCAAAATCACTGATGTCACTATACTATCCATGATAACAGAATTCTTATTAATACCTTATTATTGCTATTTGAAGAACACATTATTTTTGCTTTTGCAATTCAATACATACAGTATGTATTTGGTTGATGTTGGTGAAGCACGGACATACATCTGAATGTGCCTGGACCGGGAGAGAGAGAGAAAAAAAAGACATTCAGTGTGTTGAAAAGAAACATTCCGTGAAAACAACAGTTGAAGCAAGGAAGACACAAAGGGACAAGACACATGTGTTTTCTTAATTACTGTGTAAGCTAATCAATAGGAGCAGTGCCATGCTTCATTGTCTGGGCTGTGACTATATACAGGAGAGGAGTAGGATAAGCTGAAAGGCATCGGGCATGAAAAGTTGTCAAGAAAACAGCCTCATTCAACCTGATGCTAGCTCAACCACCACCAACCACTCTCGACATCTATGTGAATTTATGGAGGTGAATGAAGGGGTAGAGGCAACACAAAAGACATCAGCTCTCTCTCTCTTTTAACAGTTAAATGTTGTGACTGCAGTTGTCAACCGAATCATATCTAGAAAAAAACATTATGTCAGATGGCAATATTTACCCTAGATACAAACCATATGGTGTCATTATTGGTCTCAAAATAATGTCCATAATGCACTTTATGATTGCACTCAGCAATAATCCTAATCATGTAAGACAGTTAGCATCCTTTGTCTGCTCTTGTGATTTCCTCCCCAGTCAGTCTATCCTTTCTCTATTTATTTGCCCGTCATGTTGTTTTCTGCCAATGATGCAAGCACCTTACAGGGCTCTCTTGTCATTGTGCTTGACAAGTAGACTGTCATACTGTCTCAGCCAATGACACTCAAGCACCAACAGAACACAACACGTTGCCTCGGTATACAGCACATGACATGCACACTCAGAACAGGGACTTCTCAAAGTCACCCGTTCTTGTGAATCTCATTATAAGTTGACAGCCACTCAAATCTAAAAACAAAAGCTAGCATAAATGTAAGTAGCACTTGTCAGATAATCACCTTTCTATTACATAAAACATGTTCTCAGGATGCAGCTGGTAAAGACCATTGGTACAGGCAAGGGGAAAGACATGGAGAGGGAATAGAGATGTTTCAAATCTTCTATTTTGCTCGCTCTTTTTTTGATGTTGATTCCACAGTCGACTAAAAAAAGACAACTGATCTTACATAAATATCCCTTTGTAGAGCTACCAAAACCTGCTCTCAAAGAGATTTGTTTCACAAGAGAATCAGAGGTGTGATGTAAGAAACAGAGGGACTAGTCTCTCTTCATTTTCAAAGATGAATCATCATCATCACCTTGTCCAAGCAATAAAATACACTTGAGTGTACCTTCACTCTTGCGCACACACGCCTGTACACGCACGCACGCACGCATGCATGTACGCACACACGCACACACACACACACACACACATCAAAAGCAGGTGTTTGAAGTGGCTCATATTGGGTTTAAGCCACTCCAGAGGGATTGAGGTGTTACCGGTGGGCGCTTTGGTGACATAAAGCAAAGCATGGCAACTCCGCCGCTCTGAGTTTGAGTGTGAAGGAAACACTCACAAATTCCTTCAGGCATGCCTCCCCTGCAAATAAATATTGCACTCAAGCAGCACCAATATGATGATATTATAAAGTGGTGTTATAGCTGTCTCTGTGAGTGATATGGATAAGCTGTTCCCAACAGAGGGCTAACAGGCATACGTAGAAATCAATTCCAGAAATTAATTTTAAAACAGAAATGGGTTTGTCGGTTACAATGAGGATGAACTTCCAGGAAAACTTTTTTGTCACTCATACTTTGTAGAGACTCCATCCGAATTCTGTGTCTGTTTATGTTGTGGGTGTGGGCTCAAGCCGAGGGTTTAGGGAAGTTATATGCAAATAGAGGATGAGGGCTTAGCGATGCAAGGCAAACCTTTAAGCCCTCCCAGTGCCACTCCAGTGTATCAGACTTCAATGACCGCAGCCCTCCAGAGCACAACGGTACGCCTCAATATGTATGGAAATGAGAGGCAATCACGCTAACCTGTGTTCAAGTCTCTTCAAACATGCTAATGGTGTCGTTGCACTTTAAGCCCTTTTGCCACCCTTTCCCACATTGCACCTCTCGTCAGACACTTTGCTGTCTCGCTGTGTCTTTCCCTGACCTGGACACATGTTGCTGTTTTATTTATGCATCAAAATATACGTAGACCCAATCTCAATTACTTGACTGGGATCCATACTCCTCTTGCATTGTGTATCCAACCAGCTCTCCGTCTCTCTTTCCTTTTTTTATCCTTTATCTTTTCCTTCCATCGCTGACTCTACCCCTAAACCTCCCTCCCTCCGTCTCTCGCTCTCCTCTTCTATTAGAAGTTGGGGATTGAAGGACTCCATTTCAAAACTGTGCACGTCTCGCTGACTCAAGTGAGGGGTTTGTTCCGCTGCCACACTTCCGCTCACAAATGCTCTGGCTTGGGGAGGAGGGAGAAATCCCTGTTAATCTAGTGAATCTGGCTCTCTCTGTCTCTTTTGTTCACTGTTACTGGGACTCTGACGAATTGATCTCTTGTGAGGCACGCCGAGTGTGTGTGTGTGTGTGTGTGTGTGTGTGTGTGTGTGTGTGTGTGTGTGTGTGTGTGTGTGTGTGTGTGTGTGTGTGTGTGTGTGTGTGTGTGTGTGTGTGTGTGTGTGTGTGTGTGTGTGTGTGTGGTGGGGCGGGGGCGTTTATGCACTGGGGGGTTGCTACGCAGTTCAGTCTACCGCCAACAATCTCAGTTTGAAGAAAAAAAGAAAACAAAGCTTTTACTCATTCACTGAAGGGATTACGATGATCAACAGTTTGCACCTTCCTGTTTCAATCAGTGTAGCAGCACTTTTTTTCGGCACAAGAAACAACCGCGTTGATATAGAGAAGTACTGCGCTAATATGTAGAGATAAGGGCGGAGAGAGCATCAGAACTTAGGTTTCAGCAAGACGAGGCTGGTTCTCTGATAGGCTACATGTGCCCCATTCACCGGTATCAAGAAGATAGTTGGGCTATTTTTTATTGGGAGAAATCTAGGACAACACCATGGCATGTTGTTATCTTTAGTGGTTCATTTACTACTCTAATTGGCATGCAGTTGAATTAGGAATACATTTAGTGCAAGCACACACAAGAAAATGTCCTTATGCTGGTGCTTATCCCAAACTCAGCATGGCTATTCTATTACACAATGTGATCTCTCGTGTATTCACACATTTTGGAATATCATATTAAAGCTTTATTCCCTTAGGTCCTTGCATGTGTGAACGCTAGCTGGGAGCCAGGTGCCTATTTCCCTGAAGTGGGCATACAATGAAGTTGGCCTGCAACAGTGGTGTAACAGAGGGGGAGGGAGAGGGTTGCTTGTTTTGTTGATCTGTGTTTAATGAAAGTGACCACGCACAGCAGGCCTGTAATCACTACTGGTTGTTTCCCCTTTTTCTTGCAGTTCATTATTGAACAAACAATCTGTTGGGAGAAAAGTGTGTGTACCTGCCTTCCTCTTTCTCCCTCGCTTTATTTCCCTCCGCAAGGCTGCACTTTGGAAAGTATTGATTTGGTGGCTTGTAAAGAACAGACCAGCAACGAGTGCGAGTGGGCTAATAAATAGGCTGGGGAAAAAATGTGTAACAAAAGCCCCCATGAGATGTGTGCTCTGAAATAATTATCAGCTCCTGTATATGCTCAGTTTCATCCAGCCAGAGTTGATTGCTCTTTCTGCTGTGTGCCACTCCCCCCACCACACAAATTCGGTTGCAAGATCGGTGGATGGGGAGGATAGTTTTTGGCACAGTGCCACTCGACTACAATACAAGGCAACGTCACTGGAGTACATAGACTATTTGGTTGTAAAGCCGGGTTTAAGCCCATCAGGGTGAATATGAGTCACTCAATAGGCCATAGCTGTTGGCTGGTGTAATCGAGTCAAAGTGTGAAGTATGGTCCATATTGTCTAACTCCGTGTTCACACTGACGGCACAACAGAGTCCAACAAAGAAACATATGGAAGCAGCTTAATATAATACAGACTACTATTTGCATAGGCACACATGCACACACCAATGCCGCATCAACGTTTGCTCTCTGGAATCCACCATTGTCCTCATTGATTCTCGACTAAGTAGCTTACTTTGATCTCCTTTTCCGACGAGTTTCTAAACTGATAAACACATGCACAGATACACACTGGACACAAATTCCCCCCATCACTTATTCACATAAATACCCTCAGGCTCACCAAACTCTGGTTCATCTGTTTCTATTAATGGTAATCAGTAGGGAACCGATGACGGAGCTGTGACTGCGGCTTACTTTCTGTTGGCTGATGGCCATTCTCTTTGACAGCTGTCAGCCACCATGACTAGGTTGCCAGGGTCTTCCTTGGGACTTATTTCAGCTCAAGACATCAACAGCACTTCATCACACACAGACTTGTTGATTATCAGCATCAGCGTTGAAGGACTTCTTTGAGCGCCTTGTCTGCTATAGACAGCCACCATGATGGTGGATGGGAGAAAGAGGACACAGCCTGTCACTTTGATTCATGCATCAGAAGCTCCTACTGGGTGGCCCCTTGCCAACGTCTCGACAGTCGTTATATTCCATCCCCTAAATGACATTTAAAGTGTGAAGCAATGGCTGTCCTTGTGGCTCAGTCACCCCCCAGGCCGGACCCCAGACATAAAGGCTGAACGCTGTGCCAAGTTTTGCATTGAGGCCACAAACCCTAGAGCATGTTTTTTTTTCTGGCTCAGTTGCTTTAACTCAACCTGCTTGCACGATTGAATGTGTGGAAAGTGACCTTGCAGATAGATGTTGTCAGTGATCTGTTGGACGCATGACTTTCCTTTTTTTATCCATTTGTTGATGTATTTAAAAAACAAAAACTTCTCTACTACATTCTCTCTTTTCCCCACACCATGTTTCTCTCTAACTAGTTCAAGTTGAGTAGTTTCAGTTGAACGCCAACTATTTTGGCCTGACATACATGTATCTATATCATAGATTTGTAAAGCTTAAAATGATACAATGCATTAACTTAACTACAATAAAATACATTTAGGAACACTGTAGGGAAGAATAACATCAAACATTCGCAGTGGATCCAAATTACTTAATTAAAATGTTTGATTTGGACAACATGTTGTATCTACTCCCTTTTAAAAGGTACAAAATAAACCTGACTGAAATGAACAATTAAACCCAAAATTAGTGTCCAGTTTCAAGTAACAAGTTTATCACAGCCAAGACATGCATATTCATAATCTCTACCTACACCAAGTGACATCATCCAAGCTGTGAAATAAATGGGAACACATTGTAGAGCTATGGGCTGTTTTCAATTGTTAGATTAAGTTGTTGTTACAGGTGGTTGGTACAGTAAAGACAGAACATAAAAGGATGTTGTTGAAGTTACAATTTAAAGGAAAATTTTTGGAGGGACATATTTTCTTCTGTGAAAAAAAGGCCAGAACCTGAAAATAGTAGTAGCCTACTTGAGCAAATGTGTTGGCAAGTGTGAAATGGCCTGAAGAAAAATCGGAACAAGATGTGACATCTGAGAAGCGCAACAATAGCTCGTAGATGGGTCATGTTTTAATGGTAATCTAAGGGTGGTAGGATGACCTAGAGGAAAGGGGTCCGACCAGTAACCATGAGGTCGCTGGTTCGATCACTGGACACTGGACAGGAGGGTGTTATTTGTAACATTAGTGGTGGCTGGTATTACATCTACGGTGCCCACCATCTCTACCATTGTGTCCTTGAGCAAGGCACTTAACCCCAAACTGCTCCAGGGGCGCTGTAGTATGGCTGACCCTGTGCTCTGACCCCCTCCAAAGTGGAAAACTTGAGAGGGGATATGCAAATAGACACATTTCAATGTGCCCTGTGTAAAATTTAATAAAATTGTATTAATGTACGGTATAAGAGTTGATCTCTACAAGGTATACGGATTGGGAATCACCAAGTAGTATAATAAGTCCTTTTTAACTTTCACTTAAAGATCCCATATGCCAAGTTTGGAAGTGCACCATTGTAAACAGCTTATTGTCAAAACAGATGGTTTTAGAAGCGCTTCAACTGCTTAGAATCAGAAATATTATGAATGAGTATAAACAAGTGTATTTCTTTTGAAATACATGGTGTACAAGATTGTTCTAGAGATGCACACAACCTCGGTTTCAGGTGGGCATACTTTAAAGCTCTTGATCAATCAATGTTGCACAATGTGAAAGAAAACCAAATACAGCACTCTAACTATTTTGGTCAGTTGTGTTTCTCTTCATCCACAGGGTGTTTTGTAAAACTTCTTTTGATGCATGTTTTGTACAGTGGTGCTTTGTTGGCTGAGAACGTTGTTGGCCAAACCCTGAACTCCTCAGACTAATGCACCGAAGAACAAAATAAAGATGAGGGCGTCCTAAAGGCATTACTCAACAAATCAATAATTGTATTCAGTAAAAAATAATGGATTTTTTTATTTCTTTCATGTCTTTTACGAAACAAATTAATTGCTAAACCGTATGTGTTTTCTTTTTTCATGCAACCATATTATGCATATAGTGAAAAAGCAATAACACCACCTCCTCTGTAACTGTCCACAGTCTATCCGAGAGGTGACAGGCTATGTGTTGGTGGCACTGAACCAGTTTGACTACCTGCCTTTGGAGAACTTGAGGATCATCCGAGGAACCAAGCTGTATGAGGACCGCTACTCCCTCGCAATCTTCCTCAACTACAGACGTGATGGAAACTTTGGTCTTCGCCAGTTGGGTCTGAAAAACCTCACAGGTACGAGTCATTTTGTCCTGTGTCTTGTTGTAGGTATTTGTGCATGCTATGCAAGGACTTTAAATCAAATAGGGGTGACCGTGGCTAAGGTGGTAGAGCGGGTTGGCCAATGATCCAAGGGTTGGCGGTTTGATCCCCGCTCTGCCACCTGTGTCATGGTTGTTGTGTCCTTGTCAAGACACTTCACCCACCTTTCCTGGTGTGAATGTGTATGACTGCTGTATGCTTGAGGTGGTGGTCGGAGGGACCGGAGGCGCTGAATGGCAGCCACGCTTCCGTCAGTCTGCCCCAGGGCAGCTGTGGCTACTATCATAGTTTACCACCACCGGTATGACTGTGTGTGAATGAATGGAACCTGGAACCCTGCGCTATATACATCCAATCCATTATTAAATGTTAAATTTGTAATCTGTAAGTCAAGGCAGATGTTTTTTTATTTAACAGAGATCACTAGTTCAGTGGTCGATATGTTGATGCCCCTGGAGTGTGTGCATGTGCATGTTTACTCTTTCATTGACCACCTACTGGGAATGCTCAACCAGTTTGGACGGCTCTAAAGCTCTCCTAAAAACCTGCTGAAGAAGGAGGCATTCAAGTAACCCAATAGAATACTTGAACAATTGATGAGATGCTTTTACTCCTATAAGCCTAAAATTGTGACTAAATGATCATGAAATGTTAAAATACTTAAAATACTAATTAAGTAGCTAACAACTAAGCGGTGGATTAAATGACTACTTCACAGACTCTTGACTGGAACTTTGGAAACATTATTCACTTCAACTACTTCATTACCTTGTTTCAATTGCTCCACTTGGACTTAATGATTTTGTAAAGGGCTTACAACCACGGTATCTGCCATCAGAACCCCTTTTTGAGTTACTGCTGTTAATTAGTAGTTGCTTTGCCTAACACAAGAGTGTCTACTCTCTGTATATGACACAATGCTGACTAGCAACAGGTGTTTCACATTGATCTAACAATAAGCTGGTAAGGACATCGCCAGCATCACCAAGAAATAAAAGGTTGAGTCAGTGATTCTGGAAAACGCTTGTCTTAATGTGTCGGCGCTGAAAAAAACAGTGTTATTAAACAGCCTAGGCCATGTAAATGGTTATGTTGCTAGCTATGGTGGGTCCTTTTGTTTACATACAAGTTTACAGAGTCTAGGCTGTTTGTCACACACACAGTATGGACAGGTAGGGGATCGTCAGGAGATACTAATTGATTTTGACAAAAAGTGATTTTAACAACAAGGATTCTCCAGAACTGCTGACTCCTCCTTTAACCATCTAACACTGAGGGATATGAAGCTGATTTGCAATGTTGGGAAAAGAGATTGCATCTCCTCTGTTACTGTACGTTCAACCGTTGTTCCTAATTTACAGTGCACTCAGCGATCGACCGTACTGTTTCCTCAACATTTTGACAAGACATTGAAACTGATTGCTGACAATAAGTATACTAAATAGGAAAACATTGTGTGGGTTGCTTTTCTCCTTTATGAAAAATGGATCCTTGTGCAACTAGGTTTGCATTAGGTGACCCTGACTGTAAGGTCAGTAAATGAAGCTCTTGACTTGCAAAAATTATGTGCTTTTCCAATGCTGGGCTAAATGGGCCATGTCAGGGCAAGGGCTAGCTCATGATGTGTGCACCACAAGGTCAGAGGTGTTATTTACTCATTTTGAAGCCAATCCAAACCTCACAAGAGTGAGAATAGAGAGAGGATGAATTACTGTTTCTGGCTGAATAATATTAGGTAGTGTTCTCACTAAGGCCTGGTCAGTTGCTTCCCTTGATACAAACACTGTCATGCCTCTTTTTTCAATAGTTTTGCCCTCCAGTGCAATCAAAACAAAACATTATTTCCCTCATTATCTTTTGCACATAGGGAACCACAAGGAATGTGGATTTAATGATTTAGTAAGTAGCACCACACAGTGCCATGAATGTCTTTATTGATGAGCAATGTCAGTAAAATGAGCCTTGAAATGGCTTTTGCAGCTTATTTCTTCATGGGGATGAGCCCTAAGTGCAATCATTCTGGACTGATGGCATACAGTACACTGAAGCTTGTTTCCACCCAATGGTGTTTGGGTGAAATATTAAATGCATGCATGAATATGTTAGATACATAAGCATGAATGTGCACGATTACATATAAGTGTGTCAAGGAGACACTGAGGAATCACAAAAATAGGCAAGACAGCAACATTCAGTTTGCACTAGAATTTAAAAAATGCTCTCTGTATTGAAGGACTAGAATTTATTCAGATTTGTAAGTAAGGAGAGCGGCACTGAGCTTGTGTCTCCGCTGTTTCCAAAAAGCCTCTCTCTAAATAATTCAGTTGTCTCTTATTGTTCTCTTCAACTGTTCCTTCCCCTGTGATCCCCCAGAGTTGAAGGAAACAACGCATCCATCCACGAGTGTCTGTGCGGCAACAGTATGTGCTTATGTGCTCTGTTCCATCTTTTATTCGTTCTCGCGTGTTGCGCCACTCTCAGGGAATTCCATTTGTCCAGCACCACCACCACCAGCTTCTTTTGCCAAGCTGGTCTTCATTTTGATTCCAAGTGGAAGCCATGGTGCTAGGGGAGCTAGGGGCTGGCCTCTGTGAGAAGCTGCCGTTTGATGTGCCATCCATGGCCTCCAGCCATGTGAGTGGAGGGGGAAGTTATGCACAACAGCCATGGCCTGAATCCTCATAACTCGGACTATTAAGTGTCAGCCTTGTTCCTTTTTACCGAACAAGAAGATCAGAATAGAATTTGTTCACTTTCTTGTTAAAAATATGTTAAAGAGAGAAAAAAAATAGATATTTGTTTTGTTAAGGGACTATTTTCTCATTTGAGAAGGTTGTGTTGTTATTAAAAACATACCAACTAGATGAGAGGTCTCCGGTGTTCCCGTTGGTTCTTAGTAAGATCTGGCGCGGGACCAAATCCAGTTCAAATGATATGCACTCTTAATTGTGTCCAGATTGATTATTGTGTTCTTTCCTGTGGTCTCGTGCATGCTGTTTAGGATCAGGTCCAAAAATGTGTAACCATAAAGGATCTTTGAATACAGACTCATTTGGAAACTTGTCTTGGAGGGTCTATCATATCACTGTTTGTTTTTTTTGCACAGATGGTCCTGACAGTTAAACAAGCTCTTGCTGGGAGGGAAGAAACAAGTCACTTGTGTCCCAGTTCTTTCTGTTGCAGTTGTCATCTTTTCTACATTGTACTGCTGAGGAGGGACATAAGCCTAAACCATCATGATGTTAGCCACACCTCTACTACATCAAGCAGCACAGATCAAAACACTCCCCTTCCTTAGAGTGCTTTAGTGAGTATGAGGATAACTGTCTCATACATTACTACGCTTTTGATGCTTCCGTCGCTTTGGTCTGTACTGTTCCTCTGCCAGCTGCTCCCCAGAGAAGTGTAAAATGATCGATATAATCCATAAGCAACATATATAAGACGGATCAAACCTATTAACTACATAAGGGGCTAATCGAGTGAAGGCACAGTAAAAGACCCCTTCAGTGTGGTAGCCCAACCCCGCATTTCTACTTCGAGGTTGAAAATTGCCTCAGGATGAAATCAATTTGACGCTAGCATATTGTAGCATTGCTCTTATTGATTTCTCTGGTGCACTCTCGGGCGAGCTCTGAATGGACTCGCTGGATTTGAGGGAAACCGGGAGGACAGGGGAGGAGAAGGAGCGGGGATAGGACTCCCTCCGATGCACCTTTCAATCAAGCTTAGCTAAGTTATCCTCATGAATATGAAATGTAAAGCACAGTCAAGCCGGGAAAAGTCGAGGCGCGCGTGTGTGTGTGTGTGTGTGTGTGTGTGTGTGTGTGTGTGTGTGTGTGTGTGTGTGTGTGTGTGTGTGTGTGTGTGTCTGTGTGTGTGTGTGCATGGTGTATAGGAATGAATAAGACATGTGAAAGACACTGTGAAAAGTTTAGCATTTTATTTGTGGGGAAAATTGACTTTGCTAGGACTGGCTTACCATTCAAAGACAATGCAAGCATGAAACAGGTTCAACAGAGCTGTCCCCCCCCCCTGACATTTTCAAAGTTCCGGATCTGTATTTTGATGCACGCTGACCCGCAGCAGTGTCCTCCCTCTTGCTTAGGCAAACATGTTCAGCACTTCGGTCTGGATTCACATGAACTCGTGGCAGCTTCTGTGCTTTCACATGGTAATTACAGCCTGCTTCCCTGGCAAAATAATAACAGCCTCAATAAGGAGCACATGACAGATGAGCTCTCTGATTTAACACATTTTCTGCCGCCCCCCCCCCCCCCCCCCCCCCCATCTTATCCAGTATACTTTCTCAGATTTGTTTAGTGTTGTTGATTTATTTGTCTAACCACCCTTTCGCCTGCACTGCGTCGGTCCAAAATGAAGCATCCAATCTGAGGCCCCATCTGCTGAATGATCCTCTCTCGTCTCATGCATGTACACAATCCTGTGTTTTACGCCAAGGCGTTATCCACTCCTTCATGGCCCATCTGCTCTCTCTCTCTCTCTCTTTATCTATCCCACTTTCTGTCTTTTCTTCCATCTCTTTAGCCCTCTTTTGTTGGCAATGTGTCTCTCATCACATTTCAGTTGGCTGTCTTGATTTGTCACACTGGGGCCTTTCACACAAAAGTATTCGATGCAATGTTTGTACCAGTTTGTACTGTATGCAAAACTATTTTGAGCACTTGAGTCCTACTCTGTTCTCCAAAGCGTACTGCAATTGTCTGATGGTGAAATCTCAGTGAACGTACAGTACGCTATCATCTGCAGAACGTTTCATGTTCAGCGTCTTGTGAAGTGTAGGTGAAAGGGACGTTTTGAGTCAGTGTGCTGCCTTCTGAACCCTGAGACGTCCATTCACCATTTAACTACTAGGAGAAGAAAAAGCAAGTCAGCCACAGGAGGCAGGCGAGATTGGTTCGGTGCACGTCACCAGAATTCAGTCAAGCCTCTTGCCTTGCAGCCCACAGACCTCGGGTCTCCTTCAATTGTGTCTAAATGATTACTTCCCATGCAATTACTCCCGTGTCACACTCAATATTTCACCGCTCCAGGAAAGGGGCAAGAGGGACTTTCTTTTTGAAGGACGACATTCATATTGTCACATTTGTGAGCCCCTAATGTGGATCGTGAGGAGGCACATGTTAAATTGAAGTCCGGAACGGGCCATCAGTGGCATGTGGTGTTAATTGATTGCTCTGTAATACCACTGTGTGACGGAGACAATGAGACTTTTCAGAGCCAATGGTTTGGTTTTCAGTTCAGGGGAACAATGGACCTCATTTTCTCTAAAAGAAGTTGATTTCATTAGTTTGGTTCACCTTTGTGCTATAATAACTGAACAAACCTAACGCGATAGAAAACTATTAATCTAAAGTTTTCCTGTTAAATGCTTGGTATACTGTATATACACTTTGTCCTTTCAAATGTATATCTGATTAATTAGATAGAGGGGGGGGGGGGGGGGGGGGCGCTCTAACAGCCATGAGTGCTCCGCAACCATTATTTGACCACCTTTTGTATACTGCATTTTCCCAAAAAAGAAAGGAAACAGAGGAATTTAAGGAAGTATACTTGAAACCTATTAAACTATTTGATTGCATTTGGAAAAGGCCAAGGCAGATGTCATGTTTATGTCATGCAAGGATGGATACTTGAAGAAGAACACTTGGCCTCGATGAACTGACTTAAATCTTCACACTGACATTGCAAATGCATGTAGGGTATACGTTTAAGAGTATTTTAAATTAAATGGTTCAGGAAATGTGTTATTAAGATGTTAAGGCGAGACACGGCAGGCAAAAACATCGTTTTTTTAAGCACTGGTCAATTTTGAGATTTGTGTCTATTTAGCTTCCATAACATGTCTTCTTTCATACTAGTATGGATAAAATGTCCAAAATATACGTTTTAGGTATTTATTTTACTAAACTTTGACTGCTTGCGTCTGTATTTTGCTCCTAAATTCGTCAAAAGTGAGCATTCTAACGTAACATACAGCACCGCGACCGCTGTATGAATCATAATAACCATGGTACTGTTGGAAAGCTCTGAATCTCAAGAACAACGTTATCTGATCCAAATATG
This sequence comes from Ammodytes marinus, assembly GCF_949987685.1. Lineage (NCBI taxonomy): Eukaryota > Metazoa > Chordata > Actinopteri > Uranoscopiformes > Ammodytidae > Ammodytes > Ammodytes marinus. The sequence continues at coordinate 14,359,581 of NC_137216.1, read as the reverse complement.
GTCATTTCCTTTGTATCAGTAACCAATCGTGAAAGTGTGAGGAGGGATTCAATGCTAGGAAAGCGACCTCATTGGCTAATGCACATTTCTGACGATGTGATTCGCTAAAAGGCATCACGTGATGCTAGCCCCGGGTAGCTCGAAAATCACAAAATAAAATGGGAAAAACGTCGAAAATATGCCAAACCAAGACAAAAAAAATACTTAATCAATTGGCTACGGACATTACATGATCGCCATTTGAAGGGGAGAAGTGTTAAAGACATGTAAATCACGCCGATCACGTCGGAGAGACACAGACGATCAGAGGGGAGATGGTGGGGAGAGAGAGCAGGCTCGTTCGACCTAACTTTCAGCTCGTCTGGAAAGTAGACGAGAGTAGCCGAGTGCAGTCGGGGGAGTGACGAAAATGCCTGACTGAAGCCGGACAGCTCCGAGTCGGAAGTAGCGTCCTTGTTGCGGATGCAGTTCGTTTTCTAGTTTTATTTTGAAGGCCTATTAGAAACATATTCGCAGGAGAGTCACACATGCTACAACCGATTAGAAGACAACACAAAGACGAGTAAACACTTTAAAAGCGAGGGGCATTTTCAAAACAAGAAACGAGATATAATATCCCCATTCCCTATACATCTTTATCTTTCTTGTTACTTTACTAGAAAACCTACTTTTAAGTGATAAAGAATAATTTACAAGAATAATTTACAAATCCAAATAAAGGAGGTTTAGTATTTCTCCCTTCACATAACGAATATGATCGGCCTAAATAAAGAAGGTCTAAGAAAAGATCCCTTATTATTATTGTAGAGATGGATATGATGAACTGTATTATGATGTGTAACAAACAAACTACTTGTTGTAGTTTTGGTCTGGCTTTGCGACACTACATGTAAAATACAATTCCCAGACCATTTAGATCACTTGAAATAAGCCTATGATTTAATCTTAATGGTATAAAAATCACTTCACCAAGATCTTATGTGACTCAAGTTTGTGTTCACTTTTAAATATATCTATACAGGAGAGTTACACATCCAAATTATTTCTATGTCAAGGGTTCAGAGGTTTAACTCTGATTAAGTACATTTCTGCTTAAATGCATATTGTGGCGGCCTAATGATTAAACATAAATTAAAATCAAAAAGAATGGATCGTAATTTAATTTTGAGCGGTGATGTCAGACTTTTGCCTAACCAATTGGGGAAACGCATCAAAGGCACGAGGTTTAAACTCCCAATTAGCGCTCAGCTCCGCCTGTCAGCAAGACGTTTCCCATCAGACATTTCGCTCCCGCAGCCCGTGGGGAGCAACTGCAGCGACTTGCTCCAGTGTCTGTGTCCGTCTTGGTCCCGCGGGACTTCAAAGTCTCAAGCAGCCGAGCCGCAGCCAGCCACGGGTGCAAGTGGGACAAAAAGTCTAACCATAATGCAGTGCGCTCAGCAAGACGAGCGTCATAATTGCGCAGGTCTTAAGGCGCGTGTCCACCTGCGTCAAGTCATATTTTGTTCTGACGCGACGCGGTGACGTATTCGCCGCTTGGGGGCGGGGGTTTGTGGGCTGGACATTATACGGTGACAGCGGGAAAATGTATCTCTAGATATGAAACCATAGCAACGGCAATAAACAATTTCTCGCCGCAGAGTTTCCATTGGCTGCCGCCCCACTTTTTGACGTTCTCATTTGCATAAAGTATCCAGCGAAATACTTTTTCGCCGCGCCGCTGTCGACCATTCGCCGCGACGTGCCCCATAATGCCTTGCGGTGGCGTTTCTGCCGTCTGACGTAGTTCCATAGGAAATGAATGGGCTTTGCCGTCGCGTCAGATAACTTGACGCAGGTGGACACGCGGCTTTAGCAAGACGGCGACAGGTCGAACGAGCCTAGTGTCTGTGCCGACAGGAGCAGGTTGACAGACAGTGGCTAATAATGAATTAACCACGTTTAAATTAGCATGTGGATGTAAATGTTACTATGCTATGGTTTATATATGTTAAGCAGTGGTAGGCCTATATGGCATTGAAGGGTGTAGGGCCTAATTCAATAAATTACTCTAGCTATTATCAGCAGAATTCACGTTTTTATCTTTAACGGCCGTTTTCTCAAAATGAGCTTTTTCCAATACTCTGCGAAAGATATCTCAACTTCTAGACCACTGACATCAACCAAACTTTCTATGATCATTCATAGCACTATTTTAAAGGTTTTTACAGAAGGATTTGTTAATATATTGTTAATTGTCTGATTTATGATACATTTTCCTCCTAAAAACATGCCGAAAATGCATTTCTAAGACATGTACATAGTCTTTTTTGATTTATTAAATGAAAAAAGGCTGTATCCAAAATCTGTTGTGTAAAAACTTTAGAAACTAATATGTGGTTAAAATAAAATAGAGATTTTAACTCTGGCTTTATCCAACATCTCAAAATCTTTCTCGAAAAATGACCCAAATTTACGCATAATTGGTTAAATATTGCCATATTTGCATATTTAATAAAATATTAAAGAAAAACATGTAATACAAAAAATGATTGTGTTTGTGTCAGTAATCAACTGGCAAAGTTTCATGATGATATCTATAAGTTAAAAAAAAATCCCTATTCACCTGGGGTGTCTCGCCTTAATCAGAATTGGTTGCACTTTTAAAAAACAAATCAGGAGCCATTTATTTCTTAATTTTATTATGCATGCAAGCATATGAACACATCAGTACCTCACTGCTCACATGCGTAGTATGTGACTGTTTCCAATAAATCATTCACATTGTCGAAGCCCATGATTGCATTGAGGACTAAGCTATCCTGACTGATTAGAAAATGTTGTGCCACCCAAGCCTTCACCTCAACCACACCTTTCGCTAGCGTGGAAAAAAATATCCCAACTTGCCTAAACATGACGACATACTCTTTATTACCAATTTGCCTTTCAAACTGAACCTCTATGGCCCGCTGGAAGTGCAAGACGACTTTCACCTCATTAAAAGTTTAAGTAGGCGTGGAAAGAATTTTAATGGCAATTAATAACCAAAACACAGTCCTCTTCTCTCTTTCTCCAACATTTCCATCCCCCCTGGGCTACGACTTAGATCAAGCAAAGACCTGCCATGATGTGGATGTTAAACTAGCTCAGGGACCAGTGGGAAATTGATCACTTACTTTAAATCGTATCTGAATTCTACCATGTGCTTTCTGCAGGGAAAAAGTGTCGGAATAGGCATGACGGTTATGTTACCATGTGTTTTTCAGCCTATTCAAATGTGCCATGTTTCAAAGCAGACACTATAAAGTGTTCAATTAGTGTTCGTAACCATATTACATGTGCGATTAAGCATATTTCCCAGCTCTCGGCCAGTGTTAATGTTGGCACCTGATATTCATTTAGTCTTATAGTTTTGATGAAAATATATTCACATTCATTTGATTTATGATAGTTTTAGCCTAGCCTTGGTAAACTTAGATGTTTGACACTTGCCGTACATATGATTGCAGATTCAAAACAAAAGCTCACCGTGTAATTGTCATGTCATCATGTTCAGTTTCTGTCATTGACTGTCTGTCATTTACCATGTCAACACATGACTGTGCAGTTCTCACTTTGAATCCGAAGGCCAGACAGTGTTTCAGACAGGGCTTTGATGTCAGAGGCACCCGGTGCTCATCTCAGAGGAGGAGCAAAATGAGTGGGAAGGCAACATAAAATAGGAACTGGCTGGCAGCTCGGTGGGTCTCAAAAGCCACTGAGGAAAATGTCACTTTATATCAACGTAGTTATTAGGCTTAAATGGACTTCTAGTGCTACATGGACATTCCCTGTTGAGAATCTGAAGGGTTTAACATTGATATAATCAAGTTCAGAAATCACATTGACTGGCGCAGTGTTTTAGGCGGTCAATATGGACCGTCTGCTATTATGTCGTTGTTGTGGATGTCACCATTGTTTGCCATCCACATTCCCTATGTATGACATGTTGTACAATGTGTTGCTTTACAAATGCCTTTGGGTTTGGGATGCTGGTTCATCTGTGGGTCTACCAGCATTACTGATATGCTGACGAAATACACTACATATTTAATACTGTTGGATGAAAGGCCTGAGTTTTCCAGCCAATTAAAGTGAATTGCTTTAGATTGAGGTTTGCTTTCCATGAGTGTAATGGTTTTCCCAAAACCAATTTAATAACCCTGCCCAGGCCAACACGCACATAAACACACATTACCCTTCAACCTAAAGACTCCTCCCCTTTCTCCCCTAGCAGCTTAATAATTAATATGCTTATTTTTGCCTCATATGCCGAAGTCTTGGGTAAGTGGAGCAGCTATTGATGGTGGGTAATGGGACATGAAAAGGCCTTTTCTGTTCATTGCGGTCTCCACAGAGACATGGAGGGTGTTAGTATATGCAACACCAGGCATGATCTCTGGCACCTCTCTGGCTTCCATTGATGGAAACTCTGTCTGTTTCACATCTATTTTGATAATGTCACATTCGTTTTTTTTACATATAGGGGAGAACGGGGGAATCTGAGGCATCGGGTAATGTGAGCCACCCCCTGTATCTAGGCAACGGAAAACATTTGTGGTCATGTGAGATATATGTTTTCAAGCCCCTCTCATTTCCCCATGGCCCTGAAAGAGAGGACCTCATGGTGCTGTGGTGAGCATGTTTTTTCACAAAAATAGGTATTTTGCATGTAAAAGTAAATGTTCTTGCTGTCAACTTAATCAACTGTTGTGCCAAAGCAAATGTATTCACGTAGAAACGCTTCTACCATACGTGTTGATGAACTACCAACACATAAAAACCATGTGATGATATTAGCTAAAGATTAGCCTGAAATGCTGAGAGAGGTAGTTTTTTCTCAAATTGTGGTTGTGGGGGAAAGTGAGCCAAATGTTGTGGGGGAAAGTGAGACACTGTCTCACTTTCCCCCACCATGAGGCACAAGTTAAGTTTAGTCTTAAACATATTTTAATATAATATTACATAACATATGTTTTATTTTAGTATCATACACATTGTAGAAAAGCCATCATGCCAAGGAAATACACCAGGAAGACGAGGGGCAACCACACGGAAAGAGCACCTTCTCATCTTTCCCTGTAACCTTCAGGGCTGGAATGTAGAGTAGGCCTAGTTGTAGAGTATGACAGGCTGATGTTATAATCCAGTTGGGTCTTCTCCTGTGTTCTGAGTCCCAGGCTGTTCTCGCTGGTTCTGATTTTCCTATACTTTGATCCCCAGACACAAGCTGGCTCTAAGGGTCCTGTGTTCTGACCCCCAGACTGTGTTCTAATCTAACTGGTTCTATCTTTAATTTGAATCTTATTAAAACCTTTTGAGTTATAATATGTTGTATTTGATTTTGTTCAGAGTTACTTTCAAGTGTTTAGAAAAGTTGCTTTGCTTAATTGACCAAACCCCATCATTCTTTTACTAGTCCGACATTAGTTCTGGAATGTGTGGCTAGCTTTCAGGATTCTAACTGTTACAATATGTGTTGTCATGGTAGTTTCAGAGTGGAAAAAGTAAGTGGATCAGTTTACCCCCTTGATTTTTCTGGTCTGTCTCAGTTTACCCCACAGCTGGGGTAAAGTGAGCCACATGACAACTTTTTTTAAAGCAATCATATTTTCACTGCCCTTTGTCTTGAAAAAATTCTGCTAATGCCCATTTCTAGGAAACATCCTGAATTAATGGGAAATGTGTACATTTGAGTGATAAATAATTTTAGCTCGCTTAGAGGGGAGCAAATGTAAAAAGTGGCTCAGATTACCCCATTCTCCCCTATATATAATATTATAGTGACAGACAGTTAGTGTCCTTCACGGGGTTGGGTTTGGCCATGGAGGTATTCTGAATTTGCTTCACAGTTGTGTTCTTAGACAATGTAATGTTGGCTGACATCACACACTGGGGGACTTGTCTTAAATAGAGGATAGCGAAGCAGATTAACAGCAAGAAATGCAAGTTTTTTTGTTGAAAAAACTAAATGTTTGCCAACAATATCATTTGATTTTAATGAGACTAGACAGACAAAGAGGGCAGTCAATGAGGGGGACCTTGATGATGTTCACACATGTTGTTCCATCATCCACACTGTAAGTGTATGTCAGCAGCCCCTCCGTCGTTTAACGTATACATTAAAAGATATTCCACCTCAGTTCTGTGATAGGTCAGTGCAATATATGGCAGGCAAAAACTAACTAACATACAACTGTACAACTTATTACTGTTTAATATAGACGCATTACTTAGTTATTCAAATATTATTTATGTTTACTCTCTTCGGCACTTTTTCTCCACTTACTTTTTAATTACAATTTAAGACTTTCAGTTACCAGCAACCAAGTGGGGAAAGTTGCAATTCCCACAATCCCTCAGCAATAATACAGCATGACATCACAACCCACCTCTCCTTTTCTTGGATTTTGTATAATTTATTTTGTATTACTTTTAAAAGAAGGTCAGGCATGCTTTAGTATCTGTTCTGCTGGATTTAAAATCTCTAAACAAATTATCATATTACATAAACGTTTTGTTAGTGCAGGAAGCATGAAAACATGGCCTTCCATCTCAACAGTCCATATAAATGCATGCAACCTGAGTAGCAACGTTGATATATAGACATTCTGTTTGTCGTTCATACGTACATTCTAAGGGCCAAGTTATTCTGGACAAACCGAACCAGCTTGTATGACGTGCTGTCAGACCTTGTCCGAAGGATGCAAGTTTAAAAGTGTCCTAAAAGTCCACTCTTGAGTAATCGTTAAATATCGGGATAGTGGTGCACATTTTTAGTCTCTATTGGAATGCATTCATTTAATTAAATAACATTTAACCATTTTGATTAACTAAAACATTTTGGGGCGGCAATGTGCCAATTTGGCAGAGCTGCATGCATCTCTCAAAAGGTTTTGTGGTTTTTTCACCCCCACAAAAAAATCTATTTCACAGGCTTCTGGGTGAACATTCCCTCCTTTGCTCATTCACACCACATGCAATTGCTGTCTTCACAAAGTGAGAGCCATGGCCTGTAGTCTGGTGCTGAATGTCTCTCAGTGGGCCTGAAAAAACAAGGCCTCAGTGACGTGTTGTTGCCTTAGCAAAGCATGCACTGACTGAAGCCAGCTTCCTCTGTGGCAAAACCAACATACTTGGTATGCTTGTGGTAAGATATGCTATCTCTCTCTCTCTCCTCCGTCTTTCCATCTGTCCTTCTCTTTCTGTCTGCCTCTCTCAGACCCGGTTTTGTTTTGCCCATTCCACAGTGAGTGTGGGTCATTTTAATTCAGCTGGCAGGCTGATCACACATCAGCCTTGATAAGCTAAGTGGCCTTCACCAGCAGCAACTGAAGGTCCTTGTACTTTTTTTTTAACCACAATCTTGTTTGTAATAATCTTTTCTCTGTTATTTTTTTTCGTCTCTTTTTTCTCATTTGTTTTCTTGGTTTTCTTGTTTTTCCTTCTTGCTTATCTCAAGTTATTTTTTAAATAATTATGTCGTCCTCCTTCTATGCCCCTTCCATTAAACTCAGATTACCAGGGTTTTATCACAGTTTAGTTTGAAAATAAGCAAGGATTCCCCCCGTACCCCCACCCCGACCCCCATAACCATTCTGTCATGATTTAATTGTTTTCCCCTCTTCTCATCTTTAAGCAGATGCTTTGCCTTGCTCGGGTATAATTCCATAATCCCTAAATCTCAGCCATTTTTCATAAAGACTCATAGGGAACAATTGCGTGAGGGATGGGCCAAATGTAATCAGAAGCCTGTGAATGCAATTATCTTGGAGGAGGAGAGGCGTTTGTTTGGGGGATGGGGGGCCCATGGCCGACGCCCTCGTGCCATCTACTTTACCTCACCCGAGATATCAACAACAGATCTCCTTCAGAGTGACACAAAGAATAAAACATGTGCATAGGTGGGTTTCAATTGACAGCTTCAATCCAATCCATTGTAATCAATAAACAAATAATTTTCTTTGAATGTACTTTTTTTCAATCTTAAAATCAACCACCGGTAGAGAACAAACAAAAGAGCAACAATGCAACAATGATGTATTTTATATTTTAACTTGTTCAATTTGACCAGTATACCCTTTTCAGCCTTAACATAATGTTTCTGTTCTCCATGTCCAGTCCAAATGGTTTCTTTATCTGCTACTGCTGTGCGTCAAGGCAGTTGTTTCTTTTTCTGTCCCCTCAAAGACAGCCATTTCTCCTCCTTTTCCATTATCTGCTGCTGTTTTATCAACAGCTCTTACCCCTCTCAAGATGATCCATGTCTTCTTCACGGCCGTATTTCTTTTTATTGTCAATGTCACTTATTTTAAACTGCCTTCATAGGAGGGTTTTATTGCGACTTTTCTTCACCCAAACACTCGACTGCCAGGCAGGGGAAAGGTTGCTGTGAAAAGTAAGGCCTGGGTGAGATTAACGCTTTCAAATTCCATGATTGTTTTGCATTATGGTGGAAGAGGTTGTTAATTTACCGCAAAAATCACCCGGCACTCAAGCAGTGCTGCAAATGTGATGCTGAGATTGGCGACGGCCGCTCTGCCATTAATGTCAGTCACCATGTTGAAATGTAAATGGGTATTCCATATGTGAGGTCCCTCTACACATAAATATGTAGAAACACAGGCAAACACATACTGAACATACTGAACATATGTACTCATGAAGAAAACACTCATCCATGGTTGTTTCTTGCTCTATGTTCAATCTTTAATATCTCCCTTTTTTCCCGAATCCAGTTCAATTTCAATAAGTAACATGGTGCCATCCAAGTGTTTTGGTTGCACTGTTCTTCTATCCACACACACACACACACACACACGCACATACACACACACACACACACGCACACACACACGCAGACGCGCACACACACACACACACACACAGACGCGCACACACATGCACACACACACACACACACACACTGCCCACGCTGCTGCTCTTGACCGCAGTGTGTTCAAAGACAGTCAAATCCCAGCGCTGCCATCTCTCTAGTGAACCCCTCATGAGTGCTTTCATGTAGTCAAATTAATGCAGTTGTTCTTTTCAGGTCAATAGTCAAACACATAAAAGTGCAATTACATTTGAATGGGTACCACCATTTGGCTTGGGGCTGTGTTATCAGTGTTAAAATTGTATGGAATTCCTGTGGGAGGTGCTCCATCCGTTGACCTAATGAGAGACATGAAGTGTGAGAAGAATGCTGCAATACATTTCACATTATATAACTTATATTAAGGAATGAATAGGTTGATATGACACTGCATTTGACATATAAGCATATTCCCATGCAACTATGTTGCAGGGCATTACAATTGTGAAGCCGGCTTACAATACAAAATTGTCTCAGTTTTGCTCAAAAAGAAGAATAGTCTGATTTGGTGACAGTTTCTTACTCTGAGCCTTTTAACCCATGCGTGATATTTTAGTTGTATCTACTAATGCCTTAAATACACCTTGAAATAGCGTAAATTGCTCAGAAATCTCATCAGCGTTTAACTGATTGTAAACCTTAAACTAAGTTACTATTCAAGCAGAGTACTACAGTTGTAAATACATTTTAGCTCTGGGGGGAGGTGATGTCATATGGTTTGGTGTACGTGTGGGGTTTTTATTATCTCTCGCTTAAAGTCTATTAACTCCCAATGGAAGTGCAATACAACATGTTTTGAGTCGTGGTCCCGCAGGACTGACTCTTGTGGGACCCCATAACGTATTTGTTCTGAGTGATTATCCTCTATTGAGAAACAAATGGCAGAACTAATTTATCTAAAGGCAATATGTTCCCTCAAATTATTATAAAGTATGTCATACTGTATGTCTGTATACATGTAAGTGAGTGATTTTTCAAGATCTTCAATGAAGAAAATGTGGAGAGTTTTGAATGAACAAAGTCTTGTCACATAATGGAAATGAAAAACACACATTCTCTCTTTAATTTATATTGTTGGTGTATAGATTGACACACTCATGTTATTCTCATTAGAGCTGTATGACAGACACACTGATATTTGTGTCTTTTCTTCTCTTTCATGTTCATGCGCTCATCAAACGCACAAGGCAAATCAATGCACTGACGCAAATGTGTTTCCTGTTTTCTTCTCCTTTTTACTTCCATGCAAGAACAGACACACAGACACACACACACACACACACACACACACACACACACACACACACACACACACACACACACACACACACACACACACACACACACAGACACTTAACATCTGGGATCTGTAAGCATTTCCTTGGCAACAGAGGGGGATAGCAGGGCAAAGATGGAACTGTGCAGCAGCAGCAGATGATGGATGGGAGGGGAGATCACCTATTTGTAGTGCAAAGGCAGAGATCTGCTGTCCTGACATCTCCTGTCGGCAACCCGGGCAAGTCAGAGCAGGGTGATTGACGCAGTGTTGTGTGTGGCAACGGGAGCAGCGTCTGAAAAACTCAGGAAACGTCTTCTCTTAAAGCGTAGTGTTGGTTGTTTATCAATGTCATTGTTAATTAGAGTTGGTGGAGGAGTGTGTGTTTATGTTTTTCTTCTTTATTTGTTTTTCTTTTTTTCAGTACAGCCATCATCTATCATGCCATATGAAGAGGTACGCTGATGGATGGATGGCTGATGAAATAGATGTCATTCCTCCTCCCGTCATCTAACATCCATCACTCCAAAGTCATTTATTCTTCATCCATCCACACATCATGTACATTCTTTAATTTGTCCAATCATTCATCGGCCCGTTCTTTAAGTTATTCCACTTTGGTAACACAAGAAGTGGTCTAGTTCAGCCAACAACCTGGATTTTTTTCACTTATTTTTCTTCTGTGTAAAACTGAGCTGTCTGCGTAAGCATGTGTGTTTGTGAATTTGTATTTCAATGTGTGGACTTGTGTGCACTCATCTCTTATTGTGACTTTTCCGCCAGCCTGTGTGTTGAGTGCAGCCTATAGCAGCAACTCTAGCCTTCCTGCTGCTGGGGGTGTAGGATCTGCGCCCCAGCATTTAGCCCCTGTGACCCAAAACGCATCCTCATCTTCCCACAGAGTTTCACCCCTCTGCTCCTCTGAGCTGATAGAGGCGCTGAGCCGAAACCAAGTTGAAGCTCCCAGAGTCAATAAGACAGTACAGTGGAGACAGAGGGTAAAATCCCCAGTCCCACTGCGAGAGAGGGAAAAACTCCTCCGTCTTTCTGATTGAATGAATACCTGTCTATCTACTGTAATTGCCTGACTGTTTGAGTGTCTTCCTGAGTCTCTTGCTGTCATTTCTATCTTTCGTTCTTTTCTGTGTAGCTGACTGTGTTTGCTCGTACTTATCAAGCCACTACGTTTTCCTTCAGATGTGTGTTCATACCCAGCCTGCATTCAATATAGCTTTGTTTCCATTGAGCTGTGCGGTTTGGTTTTGGTGCGGCTTGTTTCCAAGGTCAAAAGCTGGAAAGGGTCCCAAAATAAGCGAGCCGAGCCGCAGCTATTATTGGGTCCCTTTCGTTGGGGTTGAGCCGTCCCAAAGGTTCCCAAAAGGGTGAAGCTACACACTGCCGTCCGTTGGCGGGTCGACATAATCATTTCTGTGTTAAATATACTGCCGTGTGTAGTCACTTGAAAAGAGTGAAGAGTCTTGTGGTTAGCGAAACATGTCAGCACAGCTCTATTTTATAATTGTGTGGCATTGTCCTATTCATTGACTTAATCAGCAGGCCACACTGTGTCCGGATGCTTTATAGTTACATAGCTGCTGCAGCCAGTGCCGCGACATAAACCCCTACCAAGAAAAGGTGCTGTTGCCGAAATGCAAGCCAGGTCTAGCGTTATCGTGCCGACCTGAACCTCCTCACTCGGTGGAAAAGAGGCATTAGAGCAGGGGTTCTCAAACTTTTGATAGCTGAGGGCCAATTTAGGAACCCAACATTGGACCGGGGCCGCCAAAGGAAAACAATTGAAAAAACTGAAATCATTTCAATGGCCAGGTTGCATCTTTACAGTTTACATGTATTGGTCTGCATCCAGTAATGTGTAATTAACACATTTTAATAAATGAATGAAGGGCTAGGTTTCATTTCAACATTGGGGGGGGGGGGGGACACACACATACACATTAAAAGCAGGGGTCTGGGGGTATTTCCCCAGAAAAATGTGAGTTTCAAACATTTTATGCAGTAATTTGTGTCTTGTGTATTTATTTATGGTGGACATGTTAAGGAAAAGACAACTAGCTCCCATTGACACAAATCTAATGGAATTTAAATCAGTAAGGCACTGAGGCATTCTGTATTGCATTCAAATATTTATTCTACTTTACTGTTCAAAACTTTCTGCACATTGAAAACGTATCACCTTTTGGAGTGTTTTTTGTAGGACTCATGATGCAGCAGCAGTGCAATTATGACACTATACATTGGAAATAAACAGGGTGGGCTATCAGCAGTCAACTAGGCAGATAGTTCCATGGCTATCAGGAGCTAGCTAACGTTAGCTTGTTAGCTAGACTTTAGGCAAAAGAGTTAGAAACCAGATAATGTGAGCATCCATCCTTAAACACTTGACCTAATCTAACTTTCACCTTGAAAGCCAAGTATTGGGCTTAACAAGCTCACTATCTAACAACTTACATTGGGACCACTGCACTGCCTGCTGCACTGCGGGAGGCTGACCAGCCGTCTGCAACGAGAGGCAGATAATTTTTTTTATTTTTATTTTTTTTTATAATTCAATGCGGGCCGCCAAATATGTTTCTCCGGGCCGCCATTGGCCCGCGGGCCGCACTTTGAGAACCACTGCATTAGAGGAAGGATTGGAAGAATCTACAATAGTTTTTTTTCTTTTTGTTTATATTGTATTGATGGTTCAGCAACATGGATCTTATTCAGTAAACAAAAGATAAAACGCCATTTTGGATATTTGATAATGCAGACTTCTAACACTGCAGCAAGTCAACCAATTATTATAGTGCCTCCGCGGTCTTGCATATTTCTTCATTAACCAATCCACATAACACCTATTAATCCTCTCTCAAAAGCTCATTAATATGTGTTCTTTTCTGATCATTGGCTTGCTATTTCCCTCCCAGTCTTAATCAAACTCATTCCCACACTGCAATAAAGAATGGGGGGAATCACAACAAGCACTTACCATCAACATAATTGCCTGCATACATTTGTTCTGCCTCCCTGCTTTTTATATTGTTTTCCAACCGACGGCCATGTGACCTGAAAGTGAAGATTGCTTATGCCTTTTGAAGCCGTGCCCTCATTGAGAGAGGATTGGAGTTGCTCTGGGGTGGAAGAGGGAGGGTAGGGGGGTTAGGGGGTAGTATGGAAACACGAGCTGTAGCTACATGAACACACTAATTAAGGTGTTTTCTCTACCCACTAAACAATCAACAACACAGTTTAACCATTGATATCCCCCTGGCCAGCCAACTGCACACCCAGTGAATGTGCCAGCCATGCATTTACTTGTAATGAAAGCAAAGCCTGCTTGTGTTTCGCATGTTATTGTAAGCTGTGTGTAATATTTGATTGTTAATTATTCATGTCTTGGTGACAGAGGCCATGGGAAATACTGTAACTGTCCCCGGACAAAGTGCCAGCAAGGAGCCAATTAAACTGTTATCCAGCGTCGTGAACTTTGTCATGTCACACTGCAAATGAGCCTATTGTGTGCGCAGTACATATCCAAAACAAACCGTATGTGAGAAGCATTAGAAAACATTTGGAGCTTTCTGGGTGGTGTTGAGGGCACTAACTTGTTGTGACAGCGTTGAACACAGAGTGGTGTATTATCCAGCCTGTGTATACACTTTTTGTTTCCAGAGTATGAATGCTGCTCATGTCCAAGCTGGAACAAGTGGAAACACCTTGTCCAACTTGTTTACCGCACATAAGAAACCTGGCAGTATTGTTTTTTAGTTTTTCTTTTTTTACGTCGAGCCCTTTTGTTTACATGTCCAGGTTAGACCCATGAAATACTATTGCCGATGCCATGGGATCTGTTGATGAGTATATGACTCGAGTTTACCGATGTGACGACAAATGGGCTACATTGTTATATCGTCATAAAGGTCCACTGTAACTTACATGGAAGATGGAATCGAGCAAGATACATTCTAGAATGACAGCTATGCAGCATACTGTAATATGTCTTTTGTTCAACTCCAGACTTGTTGTGTGATAATGTATCATGCTCTCATGTCTATTCTGAAGAAAAAGCCAGGCTCACCTTTGGTTTTGAGTAAGCTACAGCATGGTCAAATATAAGGACTTTGTTTTTGTGTGATTAATGTGACTCACAAAGTCACTAAAGTGTAAAACAATGAATTGGTCAAATGTGTGGCTCTAAATGATCATGTGAAGAAAATCCTCTCTATATGTCTCCATCTTACAATTCTCCCTCAATATTTCACATTTGTGAAGCTAAATCGGAGACAAACAGCTAACTTTGAAGTAATGTGCTTTATTTACATATAAATTGCTCTTTGCCAGGTACATTCATTAATTCATTATAACTGTTTTTCTTTTAAAAGTATTGGACTGTCACAGCCCATTGTAACCTACATGAACATTTGCTAAATATGTCTTGGACACATTTGCACCTCATAGTTTGATCGATTGTGGCTCCAATTCCAATCTGACCAGCCATGGTGAAGGTGAATGCCCCCGGAGGATGTATGTATCTTGCTTAACCAGGGTCGAGATGTCCTTCTGCCATTTTTTTGTTTGTTTGTTATATTAACTGCTTTGCGTTGTCTGTATGTTTGCCCACTGCCCTAGTTTGCCAGCAGTATCCCATTGTGCAAACAATTTGAATTTGAGACGCGGCCTGCTCCTAGCCGAGCGAGATTCCTCCTGTGGTGAGAGGCTGGATTAATTTCTCTCTCACCACTTCCTTCAGCACATTCAGAAAGATAGAGAGGGAGAGCGGAGGGTTGGGGAATGGGAGCTTTTCGTGGGTAATACCACCACCACCTATTATATCCACGGAGTATCATTTAATCTGGGCCTTTGCGGGATGATATTGTATTTGGCTCTTTCTGTGTGGTGCTGGCGGGTCGCCCGTGTATGATTATGTGTCTCATCTGTTTCAGTACTGTGTCAGTAATCTGTTTGTAGGGAGATAGAGAACACACAACGCTCTGTAAATAATGCAAATCTGCTACTGGGCTTCACTTTGTCTTCCTCTCCTGCCATTTGTCTCTCTGTGGCTTTCTCCCTTCTTCATTCATCTCTTTCTTTCTCTTTCCCACTCTTTCTCACATAAAAGTCAGGATTAGGCATTCTCTCTAAACTCCTGCACAACAATAATCAGAAACCACCCACCATCACGTGTGTGTGTTTGTGTTATTGTTTGTGTTTGCGTGTGGGTGTGTGTGTGTGTGTGTGTGTGTGTGTGTGTGTGTGTGTGTGTGTGTGTGTGTGTGTGTGTGTGTGTGTGTGTGTGTGTGTGTGTGTGTGTTTGGCAAAGGGAATCAATCCTCTGTCATTGGTTCGACAAGGCAATGCATATTATGATGGTGAGATACAGTACATCACGTTTCTCCCCCGCAACTTTGATGAAATATACAATTACAGCCTTGTAAGGGCCGCTGTTCCTTATTGGGGCTTAAATCCCAGATGGCTGGTGTTGTGTGATGTTATTGATGCCTAATTGATTATGTCTGCTCGCAGCTTTGGAAGACAACATTTAAAACATAGCAGCAATATGACACAACTGTGCCTCAAGACAAACAACCATCATCATATGAATTTGTCTCAAGATCTGGTGCTCACCCTATATCCCCTACACTGTTTGCCCTATATGGAATGTATAGGATGTGCCTATACATTCTGGTCCTCAAGTGTGTGAATGATTTGGACTTGAACATGCAGTGTCTGGTTGGTTGTTGTTTTTGGTAAAAAAAAAAAGTAGAACCTGGCAATTAAAAAACACATTAGGCGCCTGGTAGCAGGATTGCTGAATTAGTTGTATCCTCCAGGCAGTAATGGTTAAGTACCTAGAAAGCTGACTGTGCTCTCTCTCTTTCTCTCTCTCTCTCTCTCTTCTCCACAGAGATCTTGAGCGGAGGCGTGTATGTGGACCAGAACAAGTTTCTGTGTCATGCCGATACAATCCATTGGCAGGACATTGTCAGAAACCCACGGACCCATCCTCTGGTGGTGCCCACCAACAGCAGTGGCACATGTAAGTAACCCAAGTGTAGAAGACAAGAAGATTTGATAACAGCCAAATATGCTAAACACAAAGCTGCCGGGGCTTAAAAGGCTTATTTTTATGTCTCACCACATTTCATAATGGCACATATTCCAATCACTGTTGCATTCCTCAGTGCACTTTCAGTTACTTTTTTCCACATACACTGAAAATACGTCTGCACCTCCTAACACCTTCCATATTAAATTTTGTTGATTTGAGGACTTAAAAAGGTTGTTCTGTAATCTTCCCCTCTAATGGGCATAGGTAATGGCATCCGATGTGACGACTAATGTGCTTCAACAATGTTGATCAACAGCAAAATCAAATTTTTAAAATATATGTACAACAACTCCATTACAATTTCATACGTTTTTTTTATAAAGCAGCAGCGGCTAGTAAACTGTGATTAGGAACATGGTCCCTAGGAGACCCCACATATTAACCTGCTCCAAGTGTGAGCAATACAATATTGTCATCACCAAAACACCCCTTGACCCTATTCTGTCACTCTGCACACCATAACAATCCACAATGACTGCTCAATCAGTTCACAATAAAGTCCTACTGGGACAAGCTGGAAGACCCATTAATACATGTTGAGGATTATAAAGGGATTTATTAGTGTGGAACATACTTTTTATATTTAATCTGGTAAGGGAAGGGGTGGGGTTGTCACGCATAGAAAAACAATGATATTCTCATTTGTTCATTCTGATCTCTTGAGATTAACTGGAGCTTGTCATTGTAAATGTTGTTGTTGTTGCTTTTGTTGTTGTTGTTGTTGTGTTGTCCTGCTTGTTGTTTTTTATATGAGACCAAAGACAAATCTCCACACCGTGGACAATAAAGAATTAACTAACTAACTAACATTGTTTAATCATTGCTTGATAGTTTGGTCTGACTAGAACAACGTCCCCTATGATAAATATATATACTATGAACAGGAAACAAATTAGTTGACTTATTTAAGACAAATAAAATAGAATTGAGAAAACGATTTTAGCAATATTTGCATAGGATACACAGATGAGATCTCATCATTGTATAGCCCTGATCTTATGCATTCAGTTACCGAGTGAAGAGAAGCATGTGGCATAAATCTGAAACTTTCACGAGACAAATCCCTACAAACGATCTTGACATTGCATGCAGTCTCTCCCTTGTCTGATTGATTTATCTTAGAAGACCAACTTCAGCTGTACATGAGACATAGCATGAGTATAATTCTAAAGACATGATCTTATCTGTTTAAGACTTTACTAATCTGCAAATTATTTTTATTTTCCAACACTCAATTAAATAATCCAGTGTGTGCCTAACACATAGGGAAGTTTGCTTGCTAAGAGTTGAGTTAACAATATACCGTTACTTACATTTATTTTTATCAAGTAAGAATAATTCTAACACTATAAAACTAACAAGTTACTTGTGTATTACAGCTAAAATGACCGTTGTTTAAAAAAGAAAATGATACGTGAACACTCATCCTCATTGCACGGTATGTTGTTTGATATGACTTAATGTTAGCTAAATTAAGTCACAATGGAAAACCATTACTACCCAAATGTAGCCATTGTTTGTCTAGCAAATTTAGATGTGATATAAACTCAGCGCAATATGTAAGGAAATGTGTGTTTGGTCTATTATTTCTTTGTTGTAACAGACGTAACCTCTTAACACACTTGGCATCATGCGCTCAGTCTGTTTTAGCATTTAAATCAGTTTTTTGTTTTTTTTCTGTATTGCTTTAAGCTGTCTGGTCTCGCTCAACTGCAATTAAAACATGGCATGTAAAAATGCATTATCATAATAGAACAAAATAAAAGATCTCTGTATTTACTCTCAGAGCACATGTTGTAGTCTTAAAATGCAGATTATCAGCTCAAAGCATTGACATTCTGCTCAATCAACCTCCTTGCTCCTGTGCAAGTCCTCTTCACCGCCCCAAAACATCTCCAAACCTGTAATCCACAATTGAGAACATAATCTCCATTTCATTCTTTAGGGATGGCACAGGCTTTACGTCGTTATTACTCGTGACTTTTTTGTGTTTTTATTGATCCCTTTTCAAAAGCAGTACAGTGAATTTAATATCCACGTTGTGTTGATTCAATTGAACCCCCCCCCCCGCCCCCCCAGCTGTCTTGTTTGCCCCCGATATGGCAGCATTCCCCACATTCTAACCTTCAGGATGCTGTTTTAGGAAAGCTGTTAAAGTTTACGGTGCAGGAACAGGGATGGGACGGGTTTAATCCAGGTCACTGAGAAATTTACGACAATTCGAAGTCGGGAAAAAGTGAAGGCCTCGGACACCTAATGAAAACTCTTTGGGCTTGTGACATCACAGGGCACCAGGATCAAAGGAGAACAGAGATATAACTAAGTGCCGGAGTAGGAGGCTCTGCACACCGACAACCACTTATGGCTGGCTGACATTTGTAATATCATCTTGTTTTGTGCTCTGCTTTTCATACTGTCAGTCGACCTCTATTTTTTTATTTTTTGTCAAGAACATTCGAAGGCGGAATAGACTAGGAAAAATACAGCAGCAACAGAATGGAAAAAGGACAAATAGCGACAGGGACACACGCATTAAGCAAACTATAACCACGTAGGAGGGATGAATCAGCGAGGGGTGGATTGAGGAAATGTGTGGTGAAGAGGGGCACAAACTATGAAGAAGAGGAGGGCAGCGGATGGAGAGGCTCGTGGTAAAAAATAAGTGTGTCTCCATGCTATTAGCTCTCATCTGAACAGGCTGATGGACATAGGACAAGCACTTGCGCACTCATCCAGGCCCCCACAATCAATTAGACAGTCAATTAAGCCCTCGAAAAAATGCTTTACTGCTTTTATCTCAACCTGATGGATGTGTGCTGGTTTCATGCTGGGCTTATTTATAGTGGAGCGAAACAAAAAAACAACCCTGTGCAAATGTTGTGTTACGGTTGTATGCCTTTAGGCCAGAACTGCCCGTATAATAACACATGGTTGCATTTTAGTTCAGATGAATTTTAAAGAATTGTGGGGAGAAGATTATAATTATAAGGGATGCATATCATACATTACACATGTGTTCATAAACACCAGTTCTGTTAAGAATTAAAGTGCCTACATGTCTTGCAAATTGTGTTTATTATGTCAGACTCTGGTTATCCTAATGATCAATCCCAATAGGTCCCTGTAATGATGGCTCGTATCTTCAATAAATTGTACCGTGAAGCAGGGAAAACAGCGCACGTGCACGTGCACACGCACACACACACACACACACACACACACACACACACACACACACACACACACACACACACACACACACACACACACCAAGTAAACCAAAGGAAAAGCTGCATCCTCGCTCACTGGTTGGATCAATTTTGGCTTGTTTGGCATACAGACTCAGCACAGACTCTCACTCGCCTCCAGCCAATTTTAGGGTTGAACAAATCTAGATTGTTGAGAGCTTATACTGATTATGTAGCCCCTTTTACACAGCCAGTGAAAGCCGGGAACATTCCGGAATTTCGGCCCTCCGCCCTGCTGTATAAATGTGACCGTTGCGGAACGGGGGAAGAAAGGTGCAAGAGATTGTTCCGGGAATTTTACTACCTCGGGGGGTAGTAAGATTGCCGACACAATCAGTTCCGCCTCTCTGTATAAATGCGGACAGCTTGTTGTTGCGGAACAGGGGGGCGTTTGATGTTCCATAGCCTACGTTCTAAACATGCGACCATGTTAGCAGTTGAAGGACGTGTGTTTAACATTAACCATGGCGGCCTGATGTCCAGTAAAAATAACCAAATAAAAGGAACGGCGTATAATCTAGCTGGTCATAAGGTCCGCTGCTCAATACAAACCCCCACGCTCCATTTTGCAGAGTTTATGAGTCTATTTCTGCCCGGGGGAAGTTGTACAGTGAATGGGAAAGCTAGGCTAGGCTAGGCTAAGCTAGGCTGCGATCACACAGACACACACACACACACACACACACACACACACACGCAGTGAGCGGAGTGATGTGGTCAGTTTGGTTAACTGTCCCAGATATGTTGGACTCAGCGCGTAGCAAGATCAACCGGCATATCACGGGGACAGTAAAATACGGCCCTCTTAGTGCAAGCCCCAGCACTTCTGCTCTCAATTCACCGGCCAGTGTTGTTGTTGTAAAGCAGCTGACTGGCGCGGCGCTAAATGTTTACGACACACCTGACGCTGCTTACAAGCACCTCTTTTCATTCCGCTGTGTAAAAGGGGCTACTGATGCGCCAACATGCCGGCGTTGCTTGGTTCTGTGTAAATAACACCTAACCAAGCAGAGCCGGCAAATTGCCACTCTTTTGTTCCGTCAATATGCCGCAACCACCCTCTTCTCTTGAACTTGTGTACAGGTCAGAAGTGCCACCGTTCCTGTATCGGTCGATGCTGGGGACCCAAAGAGGATCAGTGCCAGAGCCGTAAGTACAGATAAGAAAAAAAATCATTATGCCACTCTTCAATTTATCTATTCAGTTCGGTATTTAAGGGAGGTTAAATGTTCTTTATCTAGATTCTAAGTTTAACTGCAATATCTAAAGGAGGAAGGGATTATTTCGTGGATGGTTTTATAATCCAGTGTAAATTGAATTCCACAGGCCTCTAGTTTTTATGCGTGGAATGAAGATATCTTGCTGATTCCTTCAGTCACTTTTACACAAACTGTCCAATTGTATTCTAATCGCCAATAAGAGAACATGATAAAACATTCATCTAGTCTAATAAAATCAACAGTCAATTCAATTATAAGTAATATGAACCTTTTACAGCAGTGTCTTTCAAATAAGTTAAAAGTATTGCTGTGTAAGGTGAAGCCTTCTTAGTTCTATTTTATTTTACTAAACTAATTCATAGTGAGAGTGGCAGACAGTTAGTATAACGTTTTAGTCTTGTGAATGGGCCAGCTCTAGGATTCATAAACCCATAACGGCTGTTGAAATACCACCACCTCCAGCACACACACACACACACACGCATATATCCTTTCTAGACCCCCAACACATCTACCACGAACCCCCCTGCTGGGACCTCCCACCCTTCTTATTTCGTAATGGCAGCTTTTAGAGAGTGTGAGATTGATACATTACTGAGTCCACCACCAGCCGGGGAGAGCTCCATGTTATTCCCTCTCCTACATTATAGTCAGCCTTCCTATAGGGTCTCAAATTCTCTGTCAGTGTCTCTCTCAGGATATCGCTCTCTCACCTGTTTACTGACACACACACGCACGCACGCACACACACACACACACACACACACACACACACGCACATAGCCAGGGCCAAATCAATATGGAGGGCTGCAGGCCACATACCACATGCTGGCTTAAAGCATTGAAGAAAGGGAATAAAACATATTAATATTGCCTTTGCACCTCAAGGTCCCGACAGGTCCTCAATACTAAACTTCAAGTATTGCTATTGCCTTCCAAGTGGACCAACAACACATGACCAGTATGAAAACACTTTCTAATCTTACACCACTATGTTTACGGATTGGTTGGGTTAAGCCAACGGAAACTACTTGGTTAAGGGAGTCTTCATTGCCATGGTTATGAGAAAAACCAGTGCTAAATGACGTCTCCCATGGAATCTCATGGCAAAAGACATCCTCCTTTGTAGACCTGTCCATCTTACCCAGGTCCCAAGACATTTTGTAGCACTAGTTTCTAAATCGAAGCGATTTTTACCATTTTCCTCAGTATGACTGCGCATGGTGTAAAAGATGATAATTTGTGTCAAGAGAAGAGAATTACTATCACTCAAGCCTTTGACAGGGAGCACAAAGAGCAATGGAGAGGATCCATGATGCACTGATCATTTAATTGTCTGTGGTTGCCAGCCTTTGAAAAGTAAAAACTGAACATTCAACCTGACAAGGGATATGAACAAGTGTGAAGTAATTTTCCTTCTGCGTGCAATTTGTCTATCTGCTGTCACAAACACTATCATTCTTGCCAGTACAGATGTCCATCCATCCATTTTTCATCATGCCATTCATCTGTGTCTAACACACCACTGTTTCCGCCCTACAAACGCACACAATCACACGGAAGCTTGATCTTTAATGTGACCCTGTTTGCCTTCTTGTGTAGTGGATCGGATCACAACATATGCCACACACCTTAACTTTAAAACGCTGACTATAGATACCATGTACTATCCATGTAGACATAAAAGCGCTTCCACGCATTTTTTCTCCCTCTACTTTAAATATCTCTTTGTTTCTCTGATCCCCTTCTCCCAGTTTGATTGCACTGTACTGTGGCCATCAATTCCCTCCTCTCTTCTCATCACTCTGTGCGCAGACAGCATCATCTATGCCTTCCCACCATGGCCATGTCTCATTGTATTTGTTCTCCGGTCGCGATCTCATTAAGATAATGAGGAATGAACTGTTTGACCATGGACCTGTTAACAGCGCGTCACAGGCCAGCCCTCTCTGATAAGCTATGGTCCTGGCTGTCTGTCTGAACCACACATGGATGCAGTGATTCATCTTTCTTCTGCACCTATTTTTTATTTATTATCTAACATCCTTTCATTTTTTTTCTCTCGGCATGCCATAGGTATACCGAATGAATTAGTGTAAACATGTCAAATGACTTCAAAGATGCTTTTCGTGACATTTTCATGAATAATTATTCAACCATCTCAGAATCAACAATAAACAGCCGCTTCCGTTGTAAGAACCTCGGGGAGAAGGCAACTACAACAAAGAAGTAACCTACAAATGGGGACAACTCCTGGCATTGAAAATCACAGATGAAACAGTAAAGGAGTTTGACCCTTAGTAGACTTAGCAGGTTGGTCCCTAAATAACTCTAAAGTGCAGTCTAAGGGCCGTTGTGGATTTCCTTTTATTAAATTAACTTGAAACCTTTGTACCGCAGTGTGAAGTTATTAATATGGTGGACCTTGGTCACAGCAGTCCTTTGCACAGGTAGACTTGATAATATTATTCCATCTGCCACAGCCAGAGTAAATTGTTCAAGCTGTGTCACCGGCACACCTACTGTAAGTGGAACAGACACCGTTAGAGTTATTAGGTGCACCTGCAGTTCCTGGTTTTGTATATTGCAAACAAAAAAAATTCCCTGCGAGAGAGGTGTCTTTGGAGGTAAAAATGACCTAATTATTGAAATTATCTTTATCCGTATCTTGAAAATATATAGCCCGCAGAATGGCATTTTAAATTTGATGGTCGGCGCCTTTAGAGTCTTGCTTGAGCAAACTTTTGTGTCACCTGAAATAAACGTTCAGTTGCATTTTGAAAGGGAACTTAATAATCATTTTTAAAAAACTAACGAGACCACAAACCACATCAATGTTGAGAACTCATTGCACAAACCAACCTCCAACTTTCAGAATGCTATTCTGAAATAATTATTGTAGGCTACGTATCACATATTTAGACTCTAAAGACGAATAGGGCAGGTATTTATTTATGTATTATATAAACAGGCAGAGGCATTCACAGGGACAACTGCTTTGTCTCCCTGTTTTTAGAATCTGTCGTGACTAATGTAGTAGTCCACTAATATCTGAAATACAAAACAATGTGCTGCAACATTGCTCAGAAGTCCCTTGAAGCTGATGGGAGCTGCAGATTCTGGTGATGATTATCTGTATGTCCATTATAACAAGCTGTCCCTTTCCCACATACTTACACTAAACTGGTAATTACTAAACATTTTGGGCAGTAATGCATTCATCAATTCCACTTATGGGGAGGGTGAAAAGGCCACTTACAGCGCCACAGTGATTGCTTTGGGATATTATGCACCAACACAAATCTGCTAAATTTAAATTCTGGTTAATGCAGAGAGAGAGAGAGAGAAAGACTGGAGGATAACTTATTTTTCTTTGTGTCTACCTCTGTTCTGTTCCCTGGCTTTGAAAGAGAGCCCCGAGGTGAACTGGATCTAACCCTCCTAACACAGCAAAAAGATACACACAGCAAGATTAAAATATCACATAGTGAATTTGCATTTGCATGTTAAGAAGACAAAACATAGTCGGATAAAAGCCTATGCTCTTCCATGTATATACCCCCTGTGTCTTTTTTTAATTTGATTTGTTTTAGAAACGAGCATCATGATGAACACCCTCATGAAAAACACAGTTGTGGTATTATCATATACTTAGTGATTTCCTACTGATATGAAATCAAGTATCACTTCAACCATCCATTTGTTGTATAGGCATTTTTTTTTCTCCCAGATTTAGTTAACATCTAAAATCAAATGTTAATGTGAATGAGAAATACAAGGAAAACATTTTATTTTGACGGTTGTATCTTTGATTCAAGGGCCTGTGACTTAAACCAAATTTAGTGTGGTTTAGTGTGTTGCTCTATACGCCTTTATGAAATGTGAGTGAATTCTAAGACAAATGTCACTAGCTATAGAAAGTGTTACCACTGCAACAAAAAAAATCCCATCTTTATTTATGAAGTTCTTTCGGAAACCAGATGTAGAAAAAGCACATTTTGGCTCATGCAAATGTGAAAAACTGAGAGGCAGCAGTTCCTGTGACTGATGCCGCTGTCTACAGCCCTGTTCAGATGGAAGCTTCCAGGCATATTTTATGAGATGGATTCCTTTTGTATTTGTTTTTTCTCCTTCTTTTAAAGTGGAAGTTTAAAGCCAAATTGATCAACAGCACCGCATCACTCTCTTGGCAAGGTCATTTGTTTGACAAAGTGTCTTTCGGAGTAAAGTAGGCCGTTTCATTTTAGCCCAGGCAGCGTTAATGGAATGCCACTGATGGTACGTTAGGCGTATGGGTGAAGTGTGCGTGTGTTTGCATGTGTGTTTGACGGGTAGTCGGCCGCTTGTATCCATCACTCTGATAGTATCGCCTCACCGCAATGTCCCGAGGGAAATGCAGCACACATCAAAAACAATATGTGCATTCACACACAACCACAAACATTTTATATATATTGTTATGCTGTACACTTAAATTGTTTTTTTTTCCCAGGACAGTACTGTGACAAATGTACTTGTACCTTTATCACTAATTAAAAAAAGAAGCTGGAGGATACAACAGCTAAAGTCGCTTTTGTTTTTCTCTGTCACTCACCGATTGTTTTCCTCACAAATCAGCTTTGATTAGAAATGCTACAAAGTTGCCATTTTGTGTTATAGAAACTCTTCCCACTTGTGATTTTATACACTCAAGGGAGCAAGCAAATTGGTGTATCAGCACACAAAAGGACCCTCTTATTTTTTTCTAAAGAAAGATGGGATTTTGGAGGTGTATTTGAAGTTTAAAGTAACACATTGAATAATTGTGATTATTGGCAGTTGCACATTTTTCAAAACATTTCAAAAAAGTAGGGTAAACAACTCACGTTCACCGTTACCTGTGAAATAGCAGAGTCCTGTGTACATTAATACATGGCTGGCAAGAAGCACAGCACACAGGCATGAGGCCTCAATTAGACTAAGACAGGTCTGTTGGGAAAGGATGGACAGACATTGACAATGGACGGACAGTAAACTGAATCAATGCGTCACTAAATCCAGCTAGACATCCTCAGAGGAGCAAGCACAGTGACAGAAACAATGACACACATGTATACATTTCATGTACCTGTATATATGTTACCAGATGATTGCTGTTAGACTGGCCATAGTGTCCACTGACCAGTGTATCCAGTACCTAGAAGTGAAAGACTATATTGAGGTGTTGACGCTTTACATGTAAGCTTCTCTGTCTACATTTAATTCCTTCCTTTTCAATTTAGCTGAATAGCTTTACCTACCTACCTCTTAACTATATACAGGTATTGCCAGAGCAGGTGACAAATTGCACTCACTACATCAGGAGACACTTCATGAACAAAAGGTTGAAGAATAAACAATTCATTTATTGAAATTTGCCGAAGATATTAGAAGAGTCTTTGGCGATTAGCCCCTGTCGCGAAGTCATCTGAAGGGGGCAGCGAAATCCCCCCCCCCCCCCCCCCCCCCGATGGATCCTAGACAATGGTGGTGGTGAAAAGCTGAAGGTCTGGACGATGCTGCTGATGATGATGTGATGATGACTGGAGGTGAATGGGGTGGAGGAGAGTTGCATCCATCATTGAAATTGCATCGATCACTGAAATGACAACTGACAGCAAGTTGAGGACGGTTTTAAATGTTTGACGGGACCAAGGTGATTGGCTCAGAGATGTTAAGGTGAACATGATAGGTTTAAGCTAATAGAGAGAACCTCCCATACTTAGAGCGTGGATGAAACTGAGGGAGGAATCTGAAACAAAGAACACGGTACAGATACTCAGTCTTCCTGTCTGAACTTTCGCTAAGCTTAATTTGTCTACGGTCAAATGTTGATCTCAGGGTCTACAATAGCTGCATGTGTGTTATATGATATACACATTCTCTCCTTCTCTCTCTTTCTTTTCTACATCTGTCACTTCACAGTAACTAAGACAGTGTGTGCGGAGCAGTGTGACGGCCGTTGCTTTGGGCCCTTTGTTAGTGACTGCTGCCATCGTGAGTGTGCAGGTGGCTGCTATGGACCAAAGGACACAGACTGCTTTGTGAGTACACACACGCGCGCACACACACACACACACACACACACACACACACACACACACACACACACACACACACACACACACACACACACACACACACACACACACACACACACACACACACACACACACACACACACACACACACACACACACACACACACACACACACACACACACACACACCACACACATTTAAAAATATACAGTGTAACATCTCCATCAAGAAGACTACATCATATAAAGTAATGTGCAATTTTAATATAAAGTTGTATGATTGGTTATTGCATTGGGTGCATACATTCAGCAATATCACCTCTGACTTTAGTTAAATTGATATTTGGATCCTCTTATGATGTTTACGCGCAAGTACTACCGATGTGTGCTTTGTAGGCTGTAAAGTGCACACATCCATCCATGCCTTCAAAATACAATAAACCTCATCTGATTTAGGTGAGAGGTAAAATAATGAATCCAAATGTATGTTCCGGGTGTGTGTTTTTGCAGGCCTGCACCAACTTCAATGACAGTGGGGCGTGTGTAACCCAGTGCCCCCAGCCTTTTGTCTACAACCCCATCAGCTTCCAACTAGAACACAACCCCAGGGCCAAGTACACCTATGGAGCCTTCTGTGTCAAGAAGTGCCCACGTAAGTTTTACCACCTGGACACACATACAGACTCTGAAATACACTGTGCTGTACTTGTGATACACTGAATACATGACTTCCAACCCCATTTACTTACATTTAAACATCCAACTAAGGTTGTTGTCATATTAGCCTTTTTGAACTGCCAGAGCCTACTGGCAGCTACTTACAGTGTATGAGCCTCTGTGAGAGTTGGAAGTCAAGCTGAATAGAGATTTTTCAAAAAGGAATTACGGTCCAATAGAAAAAGTCAAAATAAAAGACCTATTGACACAACAATTTTGAGTTGGACAAATACAAATTACTTTACCTCACTGTTTTCTTTTCTCTGATAATATAATACCATTGAAATTATTACCACTGAAACATCAATTTAATCTAATGATATTTAATGTAATAAGGTTTGCATGCTAAACAATTACAGACTTAACGACTTAACCAGTAATGTAATGTGCCTCCAGAGAGCATCCGTTTGTCAAAGTGAATTAAAGTGACTTTTCGACACCTTGTACATGATTGCCTACACCGGGGGCCACTCACTGTTCCTGTGTGACAAACAGCAGCCATATGTACTTGACATTTGCGATGAATTGCTTTTCAGATAACTTTGTGGTGGACCACAGCTCCTGTGTGAGAGCGTGTCCCAGTAACAAGATGGAGGTGGAGGAGAACCGCGTTAAGATGTGCATTCCTTGCACTGACATCTGCCCGAAAGGTGAACCACAAACACATGTTTAACAATAAATTCACTTTTGACAAATATTAATCAAGTTGCCTTTTGTTTAGCCATGTTTGTCAAAGCAAATTATTATAAATCTACCACTGTTAGTATTTACCCACCAGTTAATGACAGACACACGAAGGGCAGATCTTTTTTTAGTATTAATTACAAAAACAATCATGTTAATTGAGAAGTGGTTTATAGATATGTTGAACATTCGGCTTATAACATATCCTTTAAATCTCAGTTGGTTTATTTTTTGGACGTTTTTTAATCAAACACATTTAATCAAACTAATGTGTTTTGCTTTCTCGCGGTGTGATGCAGCGTGTGATGGCATCGGTACAGCCAGCCTACAGACAGCTCAGACAGTGGACTCCAGCAACATTGACAAGTTTCTCAACTGCACCAAGATCAACGGCAACCTGGTGTTCCTAATCACTGGGATCAAAGGGTGAGATTGAGCTCAGCAACTGCAGTCAGCATGAACAACGTTGGGTCCAAATACATCGCAAATATGGAGAGTCAGATGTGTTTCTTTCACATATTCCACTTTTGAATGTAATTTGCCCAAGATAAGACTGTCACCTATAAACAAGAACAACGTTGTTTGAATAGATATAAACAATATTACCAGTATCAGTGAATGCAAATGGAGAGTGAGTGTGCCAAAAGTTCCATAGGAACAGTTCTGTGAGGAGAATGCTGTTTAAGGGTATAAAGGGTGACTGTAAAAGACTAATCAAACATAAACAGTATCATGTGTGGATGAATAGTTACAGTATACTCTACATGCATGCAAGTAATCATTCACAACTATTTGAGCATCTTAACACAATGATCACATGCTTTACTGATTCGATCGGACATTCTACATCATTATGTTCTATGTCTCAGAGACGCAGCTATTTTCTATTGCTGTGATTAAAAAAGCCCATTGCTTATCTATGCAGAGTAAAATGCAGAGGCTATTTTATTTGTGTTGTTCTGATGTTCCATTATCATTCACAACAGGGATGTCTACCACAACATTGAAGCTCTGGACCCCGAGAAACTCAATGTGTTCCGCACCGTGCGGGAGATCACAGGTGAGTCATATCTCTTGAACAGCATGCATCTCTGCACATGCATACAAATGTGTGAAAGAAAATAAACAACATATTAATACAATTTACTCCTGCCTCTATCACACATCTTGCACTTTTTATTGCCATATATAGTGTGCATAAACGTGACGCCCGTGTGTATCCATGTGTGTATTCAAGTCCACCTCAACCCCCTCCTCCCCCCCGAGACTGTCCACACCAAGGACAGACAGCGCAGCATAAGATGAATATCGGATGAGTCTTTCAATCTCCTCTCTGTCTCTGTGCTGCCTGTCCCTGGGGGAGTTCCTAGCCTTGAGTCCCACAGTCCCAGCCCTGCCTTCACGCACCATGAAGAAAAGACCCAGAACATGTGGTGCCATGCGTAAATCCCCCAGCTCCCCCTATGCACACCCCCCCCTCCCCCTACTTCTAAGCTGCATGTATACTGTCATCTTTCCAGCCCAGCCATTTGACAATGCCACCACAAAGAAAACCTCTTATCTCCAATGTGGTAATTCCTTGTGAAATATGAAAATACTGCTGGAATATTGTTGGGGACATTTTTGGCAAAAACACATTTATTGAGTGAGTGAATGTCTGACTGGAGCGATATTACATTATATTTTGCTTGTAAAAAGTATCTCTGGAACACATACATTGAATTGGTTGACCATGGCTTGATTGTTTTAGCACAAGAAGACAAACTAAAGATGAAAAAAAACTAACCTTCACCTCCATATCATCTTTTAAGAGTTAAGAAACCATCTAATACGCCTCGATTGTGCTTCGTCTAAGAGATTTCCTAAGTGTGTGTGCATAAGGCAGGACTTATTTTCACTTACTAATCTCAGTCATTACCTGCACGATTAGCTGCTGTCTTAGTAAATCACGTTCATTTCGGATTTTGAGTGTAGAATTTATGAGATGCACTGACGGTGTTTCATTCTTCCTGGATGAAGAATTAAAATGCTAAGGGAAACACTATGTGTTTATATATATATATATATATATATATATATATATATATATATATATATATATATATATATATATATATATATATATATATATATATATATATATATATATACTATATATATATATATATATATATATATATATATATATACTATATACACAGACAAAATCAAACGCTTGGATTTCAAGTGTTCCCTTTTTCCTTTTTTCCTGTTGGTTTGGCGATGGCAGTTTGAGAGCAGGTGACGGGGACAAACCATTGGCCAAAGCATGTAGCCTGAGATGTGTGTCAGCTCAGCGTGTCATCTCTCTGAGCTGTCAGGAGAACGTGACTCCTGTGGCCCCGAGGTCACACTGAGCATTGCTCTAGCTTTCAAATGAGCTGTGTAGGAGGACAGCTCTCGTCCTACACACCAGCACACCCATCGCTCTCCAATTCTCTTCCTTCGGTCTTTCATTCTTTCTTTCTTTGAGCAAATCTAGCTTCCCCGTGTCAACATATTTTAAAGGACATACAGTATATCTACAGTTCAGTGTCCTTACCTAAAGAGTATAGGCGATCATCTCCTGCAATTTAGCTTAAGTGAGTCCCTCAGTGTTGTGACTGGGACTGTAATCATTCCAACTTAAGCACTCTTAACCTTTGCTGGTGAGATCTTCTCTTAAGTGGCTCCATGCTGTAATTTGCTTTGTGCATGGACCCCCTGCAAGGGGATCTCTTCTATAGGGTTATTTTTCTGCACGTAACCAGTCATTGACAGAGGTGAGAACAAAGTGGAGTAGAGATAATGAAAGATTAGCTCAAGGCTAAAAAAAAATTCAATCACATCTATTAACAGCACTAATGTATAGTATCCCCATTAGATGAACCCGTATCCATCCAAGTCATTTCCATACAGTATGCGTCCATACTGGGACTTTCTGAGATGCTTCAGTACATCCTCCCTGCCAAACGGACCATAAGAGTTGTACAATTGGAAACTAGGCCTTTGTGGAAAGTATACAGTATGTTTAGTTATTCATTTTTAGGATTAGATTGACAGTCTGTTTTTTTTATTTTTTTTATTTTTCAGTTTTTTTTGTTGACAACAAATCACACGAAAATACCAAATCCAGCAATGCTCTTGTTAGTCTTCCCTACCATTGTGTGACTTTGGTGAGGAAGCCCCCCCAATGCTCCAAACGTGCTCTAGGGTGGAGCTGTGAGCTCATTCAGCATTGCAGGTTTTTTGTCATTAGGACGAGTAGTGCTGACTAGTACAAAGCTAAGAGTTTTATGCTATTGCTGCCTCTGGGCTCAGAGGCCCCTCGACATCCTGATAGACACACTGTGAGGTCAGGGACAGGGATGCAATAAACTAGATTACAAATAACAAAACTCTTGTTAGCTTTAAAAAAACACATGTTCCCAAAATCAGCTAAAGGATGCCGAATAAATATGAAATAATACTTCACATTTCAACCATTACTACAGCCATTTTGTATCTTCCCTGGTAAAATGGTATATGAGTAAATTAAGCAATACAACGTATCCTATTGTACATTACTTAAAAAAGTATAATAAAAATAATACATTGCAGGATTTGTTATACCCCCCTTTTGGCCATAACTACTGTGCTCTAACATACGAAGAATCTCTCTAGTGTGAGGATTAAATGCAGATCATGTCCATTTGCATGAGCCCTGGTGTGCCATTCCACAATATTACCATGACTGTTTCTTTTGTTTCACTAATTTCTTCATCAAACATTCCTAATAAGCATTCCCTCATACCCCACTGCTGCTCAACTGGGACTGACATACCAAACAAAACCGTGTCCACATACTTATGAAGGTGCTGCTGAAGGTTACGGCTCTCTTGTCAACAAGACATTAGCGGCTTTCTTCCCCCCTTTCTTCCTCTGCGTACCTCCCTCCACCATCCACCTCCTGTCTGGATAAACACAGTTATGCATCCTGTGGGAAGACAACTAACAGTTTGATATAATGGACTCAAATGCTGTGTATTGATTGGAGAATGCACTACTCTGCCCAACACATGCACAAGGTTTCTCTCCCCATCCACCACCACCCCGTTTCTCCTTTACCCTTGTCAGGAAAGCAATTCAACAGCAGCTGTGACCTCTATTTCCTTTTTAATGATTTGTTTTTTTAATTGTCAAATAATAATTACCTTTAGTCCTCTATCATTTGTCCTTGGTCTCATAGCCTTATCCAACTGTTTTATTTGTCCTCCGATGTTGGCTTGGCCATCATACCCCCTACCGCTTATCTACTAAATATTTCATATTTCTAAATCCATTATTGAAAATCCTAAATGAGCCACAGCCATTCTCTCAGCTATTCATTTAAGCATGTAAATGATTCAAGAGCAGAGAGGCAGATAAAGGAAATGCAAAAAAAATATATGAATATAGATCAAACTTTAGACTGGTCGTAGCTGGCTCCCAACTCCTGTGTGGACTCACGGTGCCTATGACATTTCCCTGGCTCAGAAGTGCTGGGC
This sequence comes from Ammodytes marinus, assembly GCF_949987685.1. Lineage (NCBI taxonomy): Eukaryota > Metazoa > Chordata > Actinopteri > Uranoscopiformes > Ammodytidae > Ammodytes > Ammodytes marinus. The sequence continues at coordinate 14,326,831 of NC_137216.1, read as the reverse complement.
TGCGTTCAGATGTGACTCAGGTGTTGTGGCTACCGTGGTCCTGGAATGTTTTCTAATTTCAGAGGGATGCCAACTCAGAGATGTCCTACTCATTGTATTCTTGTTGCTGTGTGAAATAGAGTGTGTTGATAGACAGCTCTAGTCTTTCGGTACTGGTGACTCATTATAAACTGTTTGCCTCTGTGTGTGTGTGTGTGTGTGTGTGTGTGTGTGTGTGTGTGTGTGTGTGTGTGTGTGTGTGTGTGTGTGTGTGTGTGTGTGTGTGTGTGTGTGTGTGTGTGTGTGTGTGTGTGTGTGTGTGTGTGTGTGTGTGTGTGTGTGTGTGTGTGTCTGTTTCCCCATTTAGGCTTTCTGAATATCCAGTCTTGGCCTGACAACATGACAGACTTGAGTGTTTTCTCCAACCTGGCAACCATTGGGGGAAGAGCGCTGTACAGGTAAACACCTGAGAACAATAGCTTTACTCTGTTGAAACCATGAGGCAAATGTACACCATAGCTGTATGTGTATGTGTATCTTTGAGTGTCACTGTCAGTGGAAATGTTTGAAACCAATTGTTTTCTTTACCCTGGCAATATGTTTGCACACACATGCATCCCCATGTTTGTGCACTAGACAAACCTAGCAGGACCCAATAATTGAAAAAAACGGTCTATACATGCTTTCATAGTTGCAATTTTTTATTTCCGTCGTCAAGGAAAAAGGGCTTGGTTGGCTCCCAACGCACCTTTTTTAGTTTTGTTTTTTTGGCAACTTGTTCTTTACCAGCTGAGGGAGCATTGTTACTTATTATTTCCTTTTAGGACATTTTTCTAATGGCGTTCTAAAAATGTGCTGTGACTATTGGATGGAGTAGATGAATGTACGGTTGCTAACATATTGTGGACCAAGGGATTCAGTGTGCATGCGTGCGCGTGTGTGTGTGTGTGTGTGTGTGTGTGTGTGTGTGTGTGTGTGTGTGTGTGTGTGTGTGTGCGTGCGTGCACGCGTGCGTGCGTACGTGCGTGTGCCGTCCACCTAAGAATGGAAACAGCAGGCTCCAGTACAAATTACAGCCTGCCTCCCACACTTAGCAGGTGCTTGATCCAGCATACTCTGTGTCTACCCTATGGCTTTGACACACTGCTGGCCCCCTGTCATTTTTTAAATGTGCAAATGGGGCATATAGGCAAGAGTAGGAAGCTTAGAGGAATAACAGAAAGGAATAGAGGCTTGAGGGTAGAATGATGATAAAATATATGAATGTGTGGTTGCAGCGCAGCACGAAACTAAATGTGGAAACAAAGAAATAATACCCTTAATAATACATAAGCAGATGCAGTGGGTTAATTTAAGTTTGACAACATTCAGATATTAAAGGTACAGCGATACACTTTAAACACATTGGTAAAATGATGATACTGGGATGCAATTATTGTACGCAAACAACAACATGGTGGAGATCATTAGTAGCCAATATCCTACTCCTATGGGGTTGTGTAACAATAGTATTTATTCAAATTAAGAGCACTTTGCTAACAACTTCAATATGCTGAAAGTGAACAGGGGAGTTGGTCCCTCCTGAACATTTAGTTTGAATGTTTCACTGCATCCCATTACATTTCCAAATCCAAAACTGAGTAAATAGCTGGCAGTGCAACATACCGTAGAGACATTTGAGGTAAAAAAATAATATATATAAATCCCATTGTGAATTGCCATATAAAGCATACAGTATACAAAGAGAGAGGAACGATGGTATTCTCACCATATAGGTTTTTGTTGTGTTCATATTTTTTATTTCCATATCAATCACATATCAGATAAGTATATTTCTGATTTCAGCCACACCATCTGACCAACCTGCTGTCACATGGGAGATGGAATATTTAAGTGCAGAGTACTGAACAATAAAAACAAGCTCCATGTGCCATATGCCTGTTGCTATGGTACTGTGTAGCACTAATCCTATCCCATATGAATTACAATACACACATATGCACCCATTCTGCATTAGTGTTTTCCATTCAGTGTAAATGCTATATGCTAATCAAGACCTGTCCAGTTTGGGTGAAGGATGAATGTGTAAAAGTCTGCCTTTGGTATAGCCAAGTTATAAATGTAAATGAGTTTATTATTCAAACCATGAATACAATTTATCCCTAACGTTATGCTTTTATTTTTAGATATGATTTAGGTTAAAGCTATTCTTACCTTTGTAGAGTTTTTACACTTATTTTAAATGACTTTAAAATGGTATAAATAAGGTTTTTACACTCTAAAATGCATGGTAGACCCACCAGGAATAAAAAGAAACAATTATTTCAGTCTCATAATATTAGGTGAAAACTACAACCAATCAAATCGTTCGGACCGAACGATTTAATTGGCCGACAGACCTGTCTGTTTGCCGTCTGCTTGTGTACCGCGCATTCGTGCACGCGCGTCCTCAACGAAAGGGTTTGTTTTGATTCCACGGCAGACAGTAGCCTAGCGAGTAGCGACCATTGTAGAAAAGGTTACAGTGTTGTTATTTCTTGTTATTTTTTACAGTGTGTTAAGCTGTGTTTTAGTGTTGGGCCGTGACGTCAGTCGGCCAGAGAGCCAGTTCAGTAAGTTTCCTTTCGCTTCTCCCTCGGTGAGATGTGTGTGAGCAAGTTGCCACAGTAAGCCATCATTCGTGTTTATCTGAGTGTAAATGTGAATCACCCGTGTGTGAGTATGTACATGTAGTCCCGATCGCTGTTATAAGTTATAGTTTGTGCATGTTATTAGCGGCTGCGATTCGCGAGTCGCAACAGCTGTTCAAACGTCTCCTCACGAGCGGAGTTTAAGCCTCTGTTCTTTTTCCGCGATCTATATGCGGCTGTGCCTGTGAAAGAAGGAAAATAAAGAGCGGATAAAACCCTACTCCTCCTCTCCTAGTCTCATTATAAGCATAAGTGGTGTTCTGGCCGACATATCTGAAGTGAAACCAGTGATACAAGCAGATCAGCGCGGTACCGGTAGCCTACTACAGCCACCAGTTTCTTCAGCCACAATATAACTCACTTTGTGCACGGAGACAGTATTAAGCAAGTAAGTCTGCTTGTGTAGCCTAAATTAAGTTTCTTCAAAAACAAAACAAAAAAAACGGGGATAGGAATGAGGGGGTGGGGCTGCATTGGAGGAAGGCGGGATATTATGATTGTGCTGAAATGCTCAAACTCAAATCCATCCGAACTGCTTTAATATTGTCCTTGCATGTGCATACTATTTGAAGCAGAATAATATGGTATACTGTATGTAAGTGGTACAACCTTTAAGCTATACCGGTAACTTTTAATGAATGTTGGTTACATTCAAGCCATCGCCAAACGAGTTGATTAAGCCTATCAGTTCTACTAAACTATCTGTATTTCTCAGTATGACAGGGTTTACAAACTGGTGTCGCCCCCCAACACTGGCGCAGGAGCTCAGAAAAAGCCCAAGAAGTGCCCCAAAAATGTTTTTGTTGATTTTACTACTAACCTGTACATACAGCGGGAGGTGTAAAGTCCATGCGCAGTCACTGAAAGCTCACCTGAAGGTGGATGCACCGACAGTGTTGTTGTAATTCAACAACAAAAGGAAGTTACACACTATAGCTTTAAGGTGACATGATAATTTGACAGAAATATATATATATATATATATATATATATATATATATATATATATATATATATACTATACTGTATGTTTTAACTAACTCAGGCATCAACATCTGTGAATAATTCCCATCTTCTCTACCTCTCTCCCTCTTCCTCCCGCTCCTTTCATCTCCCTCCCCCTCCTTTATGGCTCTCTCTCTCTCTCTCTCTCTCCCTCCCTCTCCCCTCCATCCCTCCTCCCCTCCTCAGTGGGATATCCCTGTTGGTGCTGAAGCAGCAGGGCATCTCCTCACTGCAGCTCCAGTCCCTGAGAGAGATCAGTGCGGGGAACGTCCACATAGCAGAGAACAGCCAGCTCTGCTACTACCACACCGTCAACTGGACCACACTGTTTCGCGTCACAAGCCAGAAGGTTCTGGTCCGCAACAACCAAAGCCCGAAAGTCTGCTGTAAGTTCACACAACTGAAAACATGTCACAGAAACATCAGCCAACTAAAATCTCAGGCATTCCTGTACGTATAGCTCCGTTAAAATGAGCGCCAAACACCTAATTACATTAACTCATTGTCAATTTAAACTAAGGGTGCATCGTTGGTTTAATAACGCAAGCAAACTAAGTTTAATCGTCATTCCCAAATCCCAATCTCAATACATTTGGAAAAACACCGCTTTCACTGGGCTAAAACAAACTACTAGATTTCTTCTGGCGCGACCGTGCAAAACCTTGCACTTAATCATGTACGCCAGCCCAGTTTGTTTTGTATTTGAGACCAAACTCTGACTATTTTATAATAATGGATTGGATTTATATAGCGCTTTTCTAGGCACTCAAAGCGCTTTACAGGGTTCCATATTCCATTCATTCACACACAGTCATACCGGTGGCGGAAGCGTGGCTGCCATTCAGCGCCTACGGCCCCTCCGTCTACCACAAACATACAGCAGCCATACACGTTCACACGAGGCAAGTCAGGTGAAGTGTCTTGCCCAACGACACTTCTGTGCTCCTGCAGAAGGTTGCATTGACTGTGAACACATAACAGTAGGAACACACACCTGGCATTTCTATTATTCTCTGACCAAATTGAATTAGGTGATAAGTGATAAGACAAAAATAGTGCCTCTAAAAATGGAAGAGCCTTTATTATATCACCGCCACAAGTGTTAAGACATTATTCATGTATGTATAATGTTCATTAATGAGCCACTATTTGCATTATTGAGTTGGCCCCTTTTCACTGTTCATGTGCTCCTTTCCCCTGGGCAGTTCTTTAGTGTCAGGCATACACAACACACACACACACACACACACACACACACACACACACACACACACACACACATATGCATTCTCTCTTACTCTCTCTCTCAGTGACTTTGAAGACTTTGGGTGAGAGTCAAAAGTAACACACCGCTCTCCTTGACATGGCGCTGCATGTGTGCATCAGAGTGTGTGTGTGGCTACACTTGACTAAGCCTAGCAGGGACTGAAAAAGAGCAGGTCTCTAACCCTCACAGAAAGACAGAGGAGAAGGAGTCTTTATTTGCCCATTTATTAATGTGTGTGCCTGTGTTTGTATGTGTCTGTAGCGTAGCGAGACATTAGGTAACTAGAGAAATCTGAAACCAAGGCAACCAAATTGCAGAGAAGCACATTCTATGAGCTGAAGTATTAACGTAGCGCAATATAGTTAGCCAACAGACACAGCTAAGGGTGTAGTCTTGTTTTATGTTTGCTTTTTGTCAAACTATACCTCAATATGATTATAGAACATAAACGTAAAGGCATTATGAGCGGAAAAGTCTTACAATTGAGTCAATGTCTGGTTTAAGTTTAGCATGGTGTTCAAACAATACATTTTAAAATAAAGAGTTGGCCTTAAGAAAGCTATAGAATCAATTAAGACAAACATTTAGCTACTAGAGCTTCACTAGGAGCAGGAGCATCAGAGCCTACACTATGATCCTTGGACAAAGTGTTATATCAAGGTTCATTAGCAATAAAATGTCAGTCTTTTATTGTGGTGTTTTAGAGTGCAGTGCTTGGATTAATACATGAGAGAGAAATGTTTTTCTTTTTTCTTGACACATTTCTTCTAAAGGTCAAACCTTGGGATAAAAAACCCCACTGTTATTAGCCTCAGTATTTCCTTTAATTTTCCGCTTTTTTTTACTTAATTACTATAATAACACCCGTCGGGTAGGACCAACCACAGATGTGTAGTTAAGTTTTAAATGCCATGCGCTACGATTTTGAGTATTTGGGAATTTGTTTTTATTATTGTGATTAAAGCTTGTTTCAGGACTGAGTGGGTGTATTTAGTCTGGTCTGCATTGACATCTCTCTGACTCACCAACTGCACTGCACATTTTAGGGCGGAACAAGTTGCCCCTTTATCACTCATGTACGTAAGAAGATTCAAGCTGAACAGCAGCATTAAAAACATCTCTGTGGTTGTGCATGGCCTTTAACTTAAAATACCTTGCTCTTTGGTGGACTGCTATTAAGCGCCATATGACATAGCTTTAAGCAACAGGAGAGAGTTGTCATCAGTTTTCTTACATAGTCCTTATAAAGTATCCCTCCAAGGTTCGGAGCCATCGTTAATGTTATAGTAACACCTGTGCTTTTTCCTTTAAGTCATAATGTCTGCTGCGAAAAACACCTATTGGAGGTAAACAGGTGTTCTGTATAACAGGCATAACTTGGCAAAAATTGGACCAATAAGAAACACTGATCACATTCATTGCATTAGGAACATTTCAAAGCCAGCGGTTCTTATGAATGTATGAGACACAAGATACTTGGTCCTAGTTGATCCTTTGTCCTGTTTGATTTATTTGTTCTGCCCCCTGAAATATACTATTATACCTGTCAATGGCTGTGTCTGGCTTCTCAGTCAATGCTGCCTTAGATACATCAGAAAGGGATGCAGGAAACTGAAGGCAACAGTTGAGTTGCAATTACATCTGTCCCTATATCTAATTAGATTTGTTTTAAACTTCATCGCAATTTTTTTACAAGTTTTTGTTTACTCATTATTCATATTTTATTTTGTGTAGTATTTATTTATGTATGTGTTTATTAATTGTAATTGTTTCAGTAACAAGCCCTTATCATACTCATCTCCCACGGGTGTCAAAAAAGCACCTGTCTGTTCTGGCCCCATGGGCTTTTGTTTTCCAACCGTGTCAGAAACATCTGAAGTTGGTATCTTTTTGATCTTGCGAATGCTGTATAGGTAAAAAGCCATCCAACCTTACTCCATCCATGTTTATTTCCTTATTTTTAACCACCCATCATTCCTCCTTCTCCTCATCTTCCCGTCTGCCTGGTCAGTTTTTCCTAAGGCCCTGGAAGCCCAAACAGAGGGGGTTCTGTCTTTTATGAAAGACAAGGCTTTCATCCTCTGCCCTCAAGGAAACAATCCTGTTTTCTCTCCATGTATCTGCATCCTATTTTCAGAAGATAAAGCATTCCGAACATGACTACAGCTGACACTGAGGCATTGCCCCTGGCTTACCTGTGGCTAGGACCTTGAAAAACAGCAGGGAGTTTGTTTAAATATCACGTCAGATGCAGATGGGATGATAAAAGGTTGCCTTGTATCTGCAGGGCTGTCACCATGATACTTCAACCCTTAAATTTGTCACTCTAATGCTCTCAGATGAAGCCACCTTTGTAGTACTGAATGCTGAAAGGGGACGAGAGAGAGAGAGAGAGAGGGGGGGGGGGGCATCTAGACACAATAACATTGAACAGATCATATGTAAAGGCTGGAGTGTGTTGCCACAGCCAAGCAAAAACTGCTCTTTGTTTGCTCACTATGAATTGGCAGGAAAAGAGGAGTATTTCCTTTCTATGACTGGAAACAGTCCAAAGTAAATCACATCTACCTTTTCATGCTTGTATCTTTGTAAACTAATGATTGCTTTTATAATGGCTTAACATGTCTATCCAAATCACAACAGTACTTGTGTGTGTGTACTGTTCATGTGCAGCTGTCGATGAAAGCATATACTGATCATTTTGGATTTTTTTAATTCAAAAGCAAATCTAGGTTATACTTTACGTCTTCTTTTATGTAAACCTAAGTCAAATGAACAAGCCTTCATGACATTTGCAGGTGCATTGTGGGTCCCACTAGTGCTCAGTTACTGTTGGCTAAGCATTTCTATAATTGAGGAGGCACAGCCCAATGCTTCTGTTGCCCCAGAGTGAACCATACCACCGAGTATAGTACACACACTACGTATAAATAGAGACGTATTATATAATTATAGAAGGTAAAGTAAATGCACATACATTGCAGCCTTCACAGTCCTTCACTGATATGAGCTGATTAATGTTATGTTCAAGTGTTGCCAGGATCAAATAGGAGTAGTTTTGTGTGGAACTAGTTAATCAACCAGGCTAAATATTGTGTGCATGCTCACTGCACATTGTTTGACCATTTATTGTTCACCAAACAAAAGCTGTCACCGTGTCAATTAGCCCTATTCTTATGTCTTGCAAAAATCACTCCTTCCATTGTGTATGAAAGTCCTCTCAACAGAAATGCACGTTTTATAGGCTGCTGCAAATAACCAGTTGCTCTGTGGAGTCTGAAAAAAATTAAGATTAAAATGAATCCCTTGCAAATTCCATGTGCCCTTCGTACAGACAGCCCTGTGTTGTTTCCATCTAATTTGGAGCAATTTAGGGTTTGTTATCTGCATCTGCACCGTGTTAAGTCTGTGTTAATTACTGTGTTCTTCTCATACTGTCTTGTTCCTTTGATGTGTGTGTGTGTGTGTGTGTGTGTGTGTGTGTGTGTGTGTGTGTGTGTGTGTGTGTGTGTGTGTGTGTGTGTGTGTGTGTGTGTGTGTGTGTGTGTGTGTGTGTGTGTGTGTTTGTTTTGAGCAGCCAAGGAGAAGATGGTGTGTGACTCGCTGTGTTCAGACGCAGGGTGCTGGGGTCTGGGCCCTGACCAGTGCCTCTCCTGCAGACACTTCAGCCGTGGACGAACCTGTGTGGATACGTGCAACCTTTACAAAGGGTGAGCCATGCATGAGCACGCACACATACACTCATATCCATCAACTCAAATGCTCTTTCGACATCCTATGTTAGATTATATAGTGCTGGTTGGTTAGTATTGGAGGTTGAGTAGCAGTGTTGCTGCTTGATAAAGGGGAGACAGCAGATGGGTCATTGTTTGCAAACATAAACCTATAGCACTGTCGGTATCCACGATATATTCTGTCCCTCTCTTTTAGTGATTTTTAGTTGCTATACCAACTCATTCCTCACTTTTCGCTGGGTGCATTTTCTGTATCAGACTGACCATGAGTGTGGCTAATTTAGAAAGCAAAGTAGAAAATAGCTAACAAATAGAAAAAGAAGAAAACAAAATGTGTACTTTACAAGGAGAACAAAATGGTTATTTAACTCACACAAATACACAGATTACCCTAGAATGATAGGGCCCTATATCTTCTTAAACACCCCACCTTCTTTGGGCACAAGTGTAATGCATTTTTCAATGCTCCTTCACTGGGTGTGGAACAGATCCTACATTGTCCATTCTGGTCTTAATCAGTATCAAGGAAAGCACTGATCCTGCCCTTACTTATCATTCTGCTCGTGCTGCTTTTATTATGTATGTGTTGCAAAGGTTCACATGGGGGACGGAATCAGGCCAGTTGTATTCATGTTACGCTGTCACAGGCTAGGCATGATCAACACAGCATCATTGCAAAACTCAGCATGATACCACCGGCTCAATGATAAACAAGCATTTATTATCAATAATGTGAGTGTAAGAGAACAGAGACTTGGCCTGGCACAGATGGTCAAGCTATTCTAAGTGAATGTCTCCTGCCTTTGCCTACACATATTATATATTGTAAAGATGTCAACACATCTTGCTACAGGTTACACGGGCCCCCAGAACAAAATGCTTTATATTAGGATGGTCTCCAAGCTGTTTCACTACCAAAAATGGTTTGTGTACAGGTGACTGCAAGCTTCAAGTCTGGCCGGTTAGACTGTCTGAAGCCTTGAGAGTTTGGTTTGTGAATTCACTGATGTCACTGTGTTTTTTCCAGTACTCAAAATCATCATACTGTTGTACAACATTCTGCAGGTTACCTTTGCAGGCGAGATCCAACTGATTCCAATGATAGGTACCTGACAGGAGCCCTGCAGGAGCATTGTGAATAGAGTTCAGGAGAGGGAACCATCAGTAAAAATGTGTTCCACAGATCAAATTTAAGGACAAATACATGAACATCATACTGTTAGCACTCATCTTATTCAGCTATGAACAGGAATGACAATCCTCTCTTCTTTGAAGACCTGCTGCACAACCTGCTCATCAAAACGTAAGCAGCCCCAGGCTCATTGTTACAGCTTTCAAGTTCTGCACTTATTCTTCTGTTTACTATGGATCATTCTGAAGAGCCCTGGGGCAAAAAAGAACAATTTAAGACGCAGTCATAACTCCTGGTTTAATAGGCACCCCTGCAGAGCTTCTTAACAGTAGGGTTTCTTAACTTTAACATTGAGTGTATCTTGATGTTAGCCACTTCACAATGGAATGTGACAAAACATGCCCAACCGGTGAGTTTATTTATTTATTAATTTTAGATACAGTATATATAGTTTTAGATTATTTAAGTACAGTTTCAACTTGATCAAAAACTCCTTGGCAGCCATGTTGGAGAGCAGAAGGAGCTGTTAGGGCAGGGGGGTTAGGCGTGTCACTGCGTGTCACAGTCACTGCTTGCGCACGGGGCCACGCCCTGCCTACCTGTCCACCTGCACGTCAGCACCACCCACACTGTCCTATAGTTCACTAATGTATTATGTGTAAGTAACCCCAACCCTTTACCATCTGAGCACTGTCGCATGGTGTGTTCCATGAGTCATGTTTAGAATATTTCACATGTTATTATTGTCTGTTTCTTATTTTCAGTCTAGACAGTCTGAACTAGAAAAACTGTTTTCAGCCTTGAAAAATTAGACAGGGGCGAGAGCACAAGGAGCTTGACTTGCTTCACACTTTATGGCAAAAATGTGGTTGTTGCTGAAAATGCCAAACAAGCTGTTTAATTTGTTTTGTGTGAATTTATAGGTTTGGCTGTATGGATTATGTCTCAAAGACATAAGAAGTGAATGTTTATGTTGCATCAAATCCAAATTATTCACTGTAAAGGTTTTCCTGAATCTTTGTCCAATAACAGCTGGGACAATACAGAAATGCAGAACATCATGAAATAGCCTATTAGTCTTAAGCGCCAGTGATATCTTTCAGCCCCTTTTTATTTCAACCGGCACATGCCCAGACAAAGGCTTGCCTCCCCTGCCTGCAGGAAGGTTTTTTTTTTTTTGTGAAGGCCATATGAAGCATAATTTATACTAATTTGATTTATATCCCACTGGGCCAATGACATTTTTTCTTTCTATTGCTGAGATAGGACTTCTGTTTTCCCTCACTGACCAAACAGAAGTACCCAAAAGTCCTTCTCCTTGTCCTGTAGTCAGAAAGGGAAAGTGCCTACTCAGCCGCACTGTGGTCAAATTAATGACTTTTCGAGGCCACTCTGGTGTTCTACTATTATAAGGGGATTGCAGAAATTAAATAACATGGCACTTCATTTAATTGATTTTTGAAAACGTTGCATCCCTTGAGGGTAAAGCCCCTTTCAACTGCGTTGACCTCCTACACGATGGTATCAATATAACAGTTAGCCAATAAGCTACTATGCTTGTAGGTGTTACATGAGTCTGTGTGTCTGTGTGTTAGCTACTGTCTATTAATGCTTTGGCTTTCTCCTCTGACCTTCATTTTTTATAGTACGCATTGGAAGAAACAATGCTCAGACTACCAGACAGAGAAGCAAACAAATAAATCTGCTATATTTAATTAATGCTTTAGAAGTGACATCCATGATTTTAAAAGGCTCATTGACAAACATGTGTTCAGCAATTAGGTACTGAAAGAGGTATGAGATGTGATATTGACATTTACATTTGTATTAAGCAGGAACTCAGTAGATCCTTGCCATTGGTCTGTGTCCTTTATTTGAGTCGCCTAGCACATAATGCCATTGTATTTTCTGATTTAAATACAGTTGTATAATAACAATGTTCTACATTGAAATCCACAATAGAACAGCATTTTTTGTATTTAAATGCTGCATAACATTCTGTTCAATGCCAATCACCTGACACATCCACACCTACTGCCTTTCAAATGCAACTTTCAAATTGTTTCATGAACATATTGTTAGTAGGAACAGTAAGAGATATTACGGCGTGATTTTATGAACAAATAAAGATAGTAACCCTATTGTAAATCTTACACAGTCTTATCTGTAAAGTCATGCACCACTACATCCATGAGTTCTGCAAGTACTCTTAGTATCTGTTGGGGTTTGATATGGTACAGATGTGTTACGTATCATTCTCAGAACATAAACCACTGGCTAAAACGGACACTAAAGAAATGACAATGACAGAAAGCCATGGTATAGTTATTTTTTCACATTGTGCTTCCCCTCTCTCCTGTCTCTTAACATTGTGTCACTGTCTATCTTCCTCCCATCCTAATCCCTCCCTCCCTCCATCCCTCTGCTCTCTCAGGGATATCAGAGAGTATGCCAACGGGTCGGTGTGTGTGGAGTGTGATGGCCAGTGTGAGCGGGCTGATGATGACTCCCTGACCTGCCAAGGCCCGGTAAGCTTGATCCTATAGACAACAATGGTGAGGAGGAAGAACTGAATTGTTCATTTCCGCTCACATATGTCTCCTTAATAAAGACAGAGAAGAGCACTTTTAAATGAGTCATTGAGGAGGAAATCAACATAAAAAGAAAATATGGTGGAATTACTAACTTCACTTTCATCTGTCATAAAGCTAGCCTAGCAGCCAAGACTAAGTGGAGTCAAAGTTCTACAGTTAAAAACAGCCTAACAAGAATAGATTTGTAAATGAATAGAATAGAATTAACTTTATTAAAAACAACAAGATGGATATTCATTGAAATTGGTGTACCAAGTTTAGCTTGTGATGCGGGGGACACAATCTGCAATCCTCATTGTGTGCAAAAATGTGTTAGGAGGTATATCAGAACCTAATATGAGGCTTCAGCAATCCAAGTGCGACAACTAATGTTAGATTAATCCAAAGTTGCAGCCTTTTAAGTACAAATTTCCCTCTTTTTGTAAGGAACCCTCCCCTTGCCACTCAAGGGAAATGCTGCCTTGGGGATAGATTACAAACGTTGGAAGATATCTACTATCTGATTAACTCAGAGTGTCGAAACCTTTTATTAAATTCAGATTCACCTTTGAACACATGTTCCCATAAACAGTTGTCCCCTATCATTAACATTAGAAAGAGTATGATGAAGTGAATGCTTAACAGCCAGTTTGAATGGGAGGAACAATTACAGCAGGGTAAACAACTGTTTCATTGTTTATATTTGAACCGGAGTATTGCTTTTACAAACTAATTATGAAACAATTATTTTGCATAACGCTGAGGATATCATGTTTTCATCAACACTTGTAACGACTAAAACCAGAAATGAATAGAACCATATTAAAGCAAAATCAGCTGAAAGGGTTAAATCATTTTCTTTAAGCCCAGAAAATGACTTCTATCACCACAAACCAAATGCCTTTGAGCTGCAGACATCCCCTGTGGTCACCTCAGACTATGATGAATTATTGTATTAACATTTAAAGTGTGCCTTTCAGCTGTTCTATTGATTTAGTCTCACGTTCCGACACAACGGTAAAACTGATTGTTTTAGCCCAGATCTGCATTGTGTGCTAATTTGTTGTAGGTTTGCCTTCAGTAGACAGTATATCGGTGGGTATGACTCTGTTTTTCTTTTATGTGAACAATAAATCCCACTACTATAATCGTATTAATTTTTTTTTTACAGTTCTTGATTTCATAAGGCATGTGTACTTTTGAAAGAGAAATTTCAAAGAGCTTGTGCAGTGCACAAGCTCTTTGAGAAGAAGCTTTTTTTTCGTAACATTGTTTGGTAGCAGCTGTACATTAGAAAAAAATCCAGAGGGTGAAAAAAGAAAATCCCTGACCTTGATTTCCGTCTGTCTTTTCTTGCACACTGCACCCACAGCCACATGCGGCCCCTGACCCTGCTCCCTCTCTCAAAATCCCATCTTGCTGTTTGATAAAGAGGGGCAGATGCAAGCCAGAGGTGCCATGTGCTGTCTTTTGTGTCCCATCACACCCTGTCTGTCAGATAGTTTGCCCAACACAGTTTAGGAGGGTGAAACTTTCTACTTGATAGTTTGTGTACAAGCACAGGCCTACATTAATACATGGTTAGTTTTTTGGAGAGCCACTTGAATTGATAGGCTCCTGCAATCTCTTTGTGTTTTTGTTTTTGGTCCATATTTAAGATTCCTGAATAGTCTTGAGACTTGTATAAAAGGGTTATGTTCTTGGATAAAACAAATGGATTACAGCAATAGTGTTATGGCCACAGAGTCCATAACAATCATATGATGGCTTCAACACAGTGATTTGATAGGCTTAATGCCCATCACTGTGTCTAAACTGACAGATTGGAGCATTGCGTTTGACTTTACTCATTGTGTCTAGTTAATGTAGCTTGTAGTTTTTGGTGCATTTGAGGAAAAAACTCAAATGTTATATAATATAAAAAGACTCCTCCTCTCCTACCATCTCTCCTTTGTTCCCACTTCCCAGTTCTAATCTCAAATAATTTATTTTATTTTTTAATTTGAAACAAGTGGCAAAGCTGCTCCATCTTCAATTAAAGTCAAATAAATCCACTTCTTTTCATGTATATGATTGAAACTCACTGCATGTTGCCCCCTTTAAAGTCTGTTCTGCCGACACTTGCATGCAGCCACACACTCTCAGGCACAAACGGTTCACTCTGATAGTAAAAACATGTGACCTCTTAACAACATATGAATCTTCTGAAGTTGTTATATACAGTGTTCCGTATGACCACTGAATTCAACTGCCCACTGTCATATCTCTTTCCTCTTTGTCCCCTTGTTACTTCCTCTCTCTTCTAGACTTCTTTTTTGTTATCTCCTCACCTGCTCATTAATTCTCCAAATTATTTGCTGTGATGTTTCCTAAGACTTCTAAAGTGGGAGTGTATTGAAGGACGCCGGCAGACTTATAGCAGCGCTTTGACGACTTGGTCAGTGCGTTATATCTCGGTGAAATATCTTGTAAATCCCTTCCTGATGTACCTGATCATGCCTTGAAAAGCCCTTTTATGACTGACTGTTAAAAGTCTTGAGTGTAAGCTCTGACACAGTAAAGATTAATTGCCAATTCCCCCCTGAGACACCAGTGCGGTCGGTGCATAAAATAGGGAAAGAAAAGAGATGGGAAGGATGGAGATGTTAATTTGCAGTGCACACACACACACACACACACACACACACACACACACACACATGTGAAACAACATCACACACAAAAGTCAGTGTTTAGTGCACAGGCAGACCAATTTAAATGTACAGCGGGGGACATTGGCCACAACGCCGTGAATCCCGGTCATTATTTGGATGTTCCAATACCCTGCTGCACCAAACACTGCTTGTTTGCTTTGTCAATCATTTAGCTTGCTGATTTGATGGGATTATTGGACACACACACACACATACACATGTACACACACATACACATGCGCACACACACACATGCATACACACACCAATAGCCACAAGGAGGGAAGACAAGAAAAGCTCTCACTGGCACAACAGCCTGACTACATTTGCATAATTATACCTGGGTGAATGCATGTTCATTCACACACATACACACACAAGTTAAAACAGACACTAATTCAGATTATGTATGAACAAGCACTCATACACACTCCTCCACTTACCAAAGGACAGTTATGTGCTTTTGCTGTCATCTTTTATCTTGGTAGCCTGGTGTGTGGGTGTGGGGGTGTGTGTGTGTGTGTGTGTGTGTGTGTGTGTGTGTGTGTGTGTGTGTGTGTGCGCGTGCGTGCGTGCGTGTGTGTGTGTGTGTGTGTGTGGTGTCACTGCCTAACCTGTATTTGACAAACGTACAGCATGTGTTAATGACTTTGAGTTTGTGTGTGTGTGTGTGTGTGTGTGTGTGTGTGTGTGTGTGTGTGTGTGTGTGTGTGTGTGTGTGTGTGTGTGTGTGTGTGTGCATGTGTATGTCTATCATGATTAGCGAATATGTGAAAAAAGCATTGTTGTTTATTCGATTTTCACTTTTCACTCACTGTGTTTGTCTGTGTGTGTGCGCGCGCGTGTGTGTGTGTTTGAGTGTATATGTTTGTGGTGTTTGTCAATGAGATGTTCTTTAGGCCTGTTGATGATGCGCGGCCCGTCTGGAAGAGCTTTTCACCTCTCTTCCTCTCCTCCCCTACCACCTCCCTCGCCTATATTAGCTCCATAAATCCTGTTCTAGGCGGATTGTTATGGTCATTGTGTGTGCTGTGAGCGATGGTTATTATCTGCCTGCTCCGCTCACACAGCGTCTTGTCTGCTCTCTCTCTCTCTCTTTCTCTCTCTCTCCCTCTTTCCCTCCCTCCCTCCCTCCCATCCCTCTCTCTCTATCTCTCTCTCCTTATTCACACTATATCTCACTCACTCGTACTGCTTCCTCTACCATTTGCTGTATTATTCTGCATCCATGTCCACTCTCTCACTACCCGACTTTCCCTTATTACTCTACCTCTACCTCTTTTTATTTTTTTTTTTACTTTTCTCGACTCCCCTTTCTCACTTTCTGTCTCCTGCTCTCTGTTATCTCTCTTTCACTCTCAAGCTTCCACTGCCGCACAGATGCAAGTACAACACTTTCATCCATTAAGCTGCTAAGAAACCTGCACTTTGCAAGTTATTGACGTAGACACATGTCAATAAATCAGTCTGTATTACAAACTGAGGCTACAGCAGATTTCTCATCCCCACAATTTGTGACACCACAGATTTGTCCTTCATGCCTGACTTCACGTTGATGTCTGTTATAGCTACAGTAAACCCTGTCTCTCTCTACACACGATATGTTTGGATATGTAGGTCTGTGAGAGAAAGCTGGACTTGCCAGTGATAACTTAACCTGCTCTAAAAAGTGATCTTTCTCCCGTTCTACCAATCATGAATACATTTTCAGGGAATTCTAAGAAGTCTTGACTGTCACTTTCCTCACATTACTTAGTAAAAGCACTTAGCTTTCAAAAACCTTCTGTTCCAAAACTGCTGGTATATTGTACTGTGATATTACGCACACACTTTCATGGAATGTGCTTTTGTCAGAAATGACTCATACTACCGGGAAAAAATAAGCCTTGGCGGTTATAAAAATAAGCGTTGGCGGTTAGATACCTTATCAAATGGTATCTTACCTCTGAATGCTTATACGTAGGTATACACAAATTATATATATGTTTTCAAAATGAATGAAATGTGCATTTTGGAGAAAAAAAAACAATGATTTATTTTCTCTCTTCCTATAGGGCCCGGAGCATTGTGTGAAATGCCTCCATTTCAAGGATGGTCCTAATTGTGTGGAAAAGTGTCCGGATGGCCTGCAGGGCGCCAACAGCTTCATCTTCAAGTACGCAGAGGCCAACAACGAGTGTCACCCCTGCCACGCCAACTGCACCCAGGGGTATGTACAGTACAGCCAGATAAGGAGCTCATCATTTTACCAGATAAAACAGATAGGAACATGGGTGTCAAATTGATCCCCTTTTGATGGGTAATTTCAGTGTTAATGTATTGACAATATAACAGTAACAATATAACTTCAACTGTGACCTGAAAATAATCCCTTAAATTTGGAAAAACTCAAATCTCTTCACCTTTCAAAAACATTTACTTTGTTGTCACATAAATGTCACAGGAAAACCCTCCACCTTGTAAATCAAGAGAAGTTTCATACCAAATGAATTTATTTTTTCACAATTATTGATAAAATGGTGTAAATTGACATATTCACTTTGACAAGCAAATATGCATGATGATGGGCCACTGCAAACCGTCTTGCCGCTGCACTGCTGACATGTGAAACAGCTACACCACATTGTCGAACAAAAACAATTAAGCCCATTACTGTTTTGTCCTTTACAATGTTTATTAATAACCTGCTCAGCTAGAGTCCAAGCTGCTCCATAACAATGCTTGGTTTGCCAGTTAGTGTAGAGACAGAAGTTGATGGTAAAAATTTGACTGCTGAATTAACTGTTAACTTATTGCACTTGCTCGGTTGGCAATTGTGAGTAGCTAGCACTACGATGTTACTGGTACGTTGCCAGCCACAGTAACCTTCTAGCCCTGTGAGTAGTCCCTAAGTCACCAACCTTACAGCAACACCCACTTCACAGGGAAAGTCAAATGAATGTCCCTTTGCCACTTTCTGCAATGTCTGGGTACTACCAGAATATTCGTTCTAAGGGAAAATCATTCCCTCCGTTGAAGTGCATTTTGAAAGTGAAAAGTATTTGAAAGGTCCTCTCACATGTCATGTCTTGCAATATAAAAAATATAAACCAACATCTTGCAAGAAAATAGAGATGAAAAGAGGCAAAGCAAAATAAGAAGAAGAGAGAAGGAATGAAAGTGAGAGGATTCAGTGAAGTACCTTGCCACTCTTCACTGCTCACTAGCCACTGATCGCTCAAAATGATACACCATATATATATACAAGGGTTTGTAAGACATCATTTTGTATTTAACTCCACAGGGAGTTTATGTCACTTCCTTTTGTGTTATTTTTTCCTCTCCTAAGTGACAGCCCCCAGCTCTCTCAAGCATAGCAATGTAGTCGTAAATGGAAAGCACCAGGCTGACACTGTGTCACAGGTATGGCTTCATAAGCAGATCCGCCTCTTAAAAAACAAGCTGTGGGCGAGAGAGAGAGAGAGAGAAGGATGAGGTTGAAACCTCTTCTCCTTTTCTTTTTTTTTTTAAGATATGTTTTTGGCATTTTTATGCTTTATTGATAGTGTAGAGACAGAGTTGAAATGGGGCAGAGAGGGGAGTGACATGCAGAGAACGATCGCGGGATGGAATCGAACCCGGGTCCGCTGCTGGCCGAGGCCCATGGGGGGGACGCCCTACCAACTGAGCTAAGGGCGCCCCCTCTCTTCTCCTTTTCTAAACATTCAAAAGAGCCACCACGTTCTGGAGCTAGTATTAAGACTGTATGATGCCAATAGTTGCCCACTTAGGTAACCAGCTGCTTCACAATATTCCCATTCCAAAATACTGTGTAACTGGATTGATAAAATTGGAAATGATTTTATTGAGTTTTGTGAAAGAAAGTCTACAATAGTCAGGATGAACACGTGAAAAAAGTTATTTACTCTTATTAACAATTAGTTGACGTGTTCCTTTCTAAACTCACAATGGATGTGATTGTTCCTTAAAAGCTTGCATACTATGAATGTTGTCTAACTTTAAACTTGTCCTGTATTTGTTTGCTTAGGTGCATTGGGCCAAGACTGCAGGACTGTATAGGCTGGATGGACAGGTACACAATTATTCTCTGTGGAGTGCCTCTAACTCTGGCATGACACCGCACAGTAGCGCACACACACACACACACACACACACACTCACACACACTCACACACACACACACACACACACACACACACACACACACACACACACACACACACACACACACACACACACTCACATACTCACACACATACACATTAAGCAAAGTCTCTGATTAATGGCTAGCTCTAAGGCACAGAATCCCTGCGAGTGTCCTTAATGCCTCCCTGTGCATGCATGCCTATGTATGTGCACAAGCAATTTGCCCGGTGCTTGATAAATTGATAGCGCTTTAGCTCTTGTTCTGAGGTGACAAAATGCCCCTAACAGTTTTCAGCAAATGGATTCAAGATTTCATAACAGAAGCAGCTTGGCATCAAGTGTTGCTGAGAGGATTTGATTTGGGGAGAGGATTTAAAAAAGGAAACTACAAGGACATTACAAAACTTTCTCATGGGTCTGGAGAACTGCACCACAAAATTGCGACCAAAAAAAGACAGAAGCCACGCAGGAAAAGGACAGGGCAATCGTGAAAGACAAAGCGTTCACATATTCTAGAGAACTGGGCCTCTGCTAACAGGGTAAAGGGGAACTCTGTCAGAAGGGGTGGGGGATGTAGCAATGGACTGAACTAGTGAACAGATCAGCCCTTATCATACAGTGTGTCTGATAGGATACAGCAGTAGACACCTAGCTAACCCCAGGCTTAGCTGCCTTTTCTAAAGTGTCACACAATGATGTTAATCTCTTACCTGTTGGAGGCTTTAGCTATCAGGCAAGACTGAAAGTTGCTTATCAGAAAAACATATTTGTGTGTGTGTGTGTGTGTGTGTGTGTGTGTGTGTGTGTGTGTGTGTGTGTGTGTGTGTGTGTGTGTGTGTCTGTCTGTCTGTCTGTCTGTCTGTCTGTCTGTCTGTCTGTCTGTCTGTCTGTCTGTCTGTCTGTCTGTCTGTCTGTCTGTCTGTCTGTCTGTCTGTCTGTCTGTCTGTCTGTCTGTCTGTCTGTCTGTCTGTCTGTCTGTCTGTCTGTCTGTCTGTCTGTCTGTCTGTTTGTCTGTTTAACATCCGTCGTGTGTAGGGACTGTGTACATATCTGATTAAGGTGGATTAATCCCTATACCTGTGACTTATTCATGTTATATTTAGTCTGATAAACCTAAGAAGAAATAGCTCTCCCTCACATTGCATTTAATGTGGTCACATTCATCGCTTGCCATGTTCAAAGCGTTGGTTGCTGCTGGGTGATCTTTAGAACTGTATGCCCTGAGTTAATTTGTAGTACAGCTGGGTTACATCTGATTATCACTTGGAAATTCTCTGTATGTGAAGCATGTAGGTTGAATAGGACTTCCACAGTCGCTCTTGGTGATAAAATGACATCTGTTCACGTCACACTGCATTCTTGCTGACTGATACATGGCAAATTGATTCGCACACCGGCCATCAGTGGTTCCTTAGTTATTATGAAAGAGTGTGAGACACACACACACACACACACACACACACACACACACACACCATTTAAATAAGACCTTTACTTTTACCTACCTCCATTGAGGTTTAATACTTTATATACGCTATATTAGTTCTTGTTATATATTATAATCTACAATACACTCATTCACTGCCTTGCCAAAAATAAGATCACACTCTTATATATTGGTTAAGAAAATAAAGGTACAACCAGTAAGAAGCCTTAGCTTAGCAGAATGTCTGGCAACAGGAAAAACAGCTAGCCAATCTTAAAATTTCCTCAAAGCTCCTTCAAAGCTGTATGTTCAATGGACAGATAATAGAGTGCTATTGATCTTCTCATTTATCTCAATGTAAGGAAGCAAAAAGGCTTATACTGAACTATTTTTCAATTTATTCGGTACACTATATTTATTCAGCCGGACATTGTACACCTTAAAAATGAAGTTGTCAGAGCTGTCTCTACAATGACTCTCTGTTATGGAGGTATCAAAATAACCTCAAACAAATCTTTATTTTTTACTGCTTTGTCAGGTATCGACATATCTGTACTGCAGTAAGCTAATATAGGCCCATATATCTGGCTGGCAGATTTATTGGTGGTGGTTCTAGTGCTCACCAGCTTTTTACCATCACACATTATACGCCCCAAAATAGTTCCCTGTGCCAGCCAGGAAGAGAGATGTGGGGGAGATATACAGAGTTCTTCACTTCCAATGAGGCCAGCTGACTTTGATAACATTTAATAGAGTGTATCCTGACTGTGATATAACGTCCTAAACAACAGGCATGTCCCAGTGATTTAGGACAGGGTCTCGGTATGCCTTGACCAAATTAAGTTATTTCATTACAGCTAAAGTGGGGAGGTGGTTTGGTATGCAGGAAAGCCAACTTTAATTTTTTAATTTGTTTAGCGGCAACTCTGAAGAGAGTAAGGGGAGCATATCAGGGAAATCATTGAGTGGCTTGAATTCAAGCGACAGTGTCAGTGCGCTGCTGGAAATTCACTTTGGCGGTTATTTTTTCCATGTTTTTGATCTCAGCCTCGAGCGGTGTATTTGTTACCAGACGACAAAAAAAATGTGTGATGAAGAGATTTCTGGAGGATAAAAACATATTGCCAACTTCTATCCATGCCTGTTCTCCTTGTGTGTGTGTGTGTGTGTGTGTGTGTGTGTGTGTGTGTGTGTGTGTGTGTGTGTGTGTGTGTGTGTGTGTGTGTGTGTGTGTGTGTGTGTGTGTGTGTGTGTGTGTGTGTGTGTGTGTGTGTGTTCAGAACCCCTCTGATTGCTGCTGGGGTGATCGGAGGCCTCTTCATGGTGGTCATCCTGGTGCTGAGCGTGGCGGTGTCTGTGCGACGGAAAAACATCAAGAAGAAGAGAGCCCTCCGTCGCTTCCTGGAGACAGAGGTGAGCAGGAAGCAGGTGAAAAACACATTGCAAGAAGACAGAAGTTGTAACCTGTAAAAAGCACCTCAAGATAATGTTGACAGAAGACTGCATCACTGAGAATCAGAGGGGAATTTAACAGTGAGGTTTGAATTGTCTTACCTTTCCTACCGATCCAAAAAAAAGCCATGCATTTATTCTAATGCAGATACTGTAGGTCCTGAGAGGCAGTAACACATATGGTATGCACTTGTGTTGTATCATAGGTATTATTTTTACCCTAGCTTATAGCTCACTTAAAGGTGCTCAGATGAACTCTGAGTTTGTGTTAATTATTGCACCCCCTTTTGACAAAAGTGGCAGTGTTTTTACTATGCCAGCTCAGCTGTAATTTCTGGGTGAAAAATGAGACTGTTTCAGAAATATTTCAAAGTTCCTCATAGTACCTTTCATTTAAAACCAAAAAAGCCTGCTGGAAAAATGACTGGAAAAGAAATGTGAGGATAATATTTGGAAGGGTCTTTCATTTTTCAATTAATCTGATAGAGCTATCTTTTGAAATAAATGTCTATGTGTTTGACAGTTTTTACAGGATGAATATCCAATCACTTTTAGCATAAAAAAAGATCAAAACATGGAAAATGCCTGAGGGCATTGTTTTGATGATATATGTGTGCTTGTAATGTAATGTGTGTATGTGTTTGTACTGCAGCAGTGTGGGTGTGTGTGCACAAATTGCCCGTACTCTGTACACACACTGTACAAAATTAGATAAAGCCAAATTATAATACAAAGAAAAGAGAATTGTACTCCATCTATCCAGATGGGTACTGCGGAGGAGGAGAGAATGTCACAAACTCAGAGGCTCAGGTGTTAACTTTGCCATAGGATACTGGAGAAAACACTTCTGTAAGGAAGAGGTAAGGGTCCAAACCATTAGGAGAGAAGAAGCACTCCTTCTTTGTGTCAAAACAGGAAGAGAGTCTCCTTTGTGAGAATAGATGTCTTGTCTCCCTCTTCAGATTACATTAGTACCAATGAAGTGTCTTTTCTCATATCCTCTATAATGACAACATATAGCACTGATACAGTATGTCTGGTTATTATTATACTTCTGTCACTTAATATCGACCCTTATACTGTCACTGTTTCTTGTTTACTTGTACATCTCTTCCCTTCTAGGTTTCATACACACATTTGGACACAATGTATATGACAGGGGAATTTTTGTCAACTCATTTCAAAGCTGATGATACCCTAAAAACAGCTGCTGTTATTCTTAGTGCAAAAATAAAATTTGCCGTAAACATGTCCGTTAACTGCCAAAACTGGTGGAATTTCAAAAACGTTTGATAATTTTTAATACTTTTTTATTTATTTATTTTTATACCCACTGAGTGATCCGAGGAGCTGGGTGGAAGTTACCAGCCCTCTATTACCACAGTGGTATCACACTTGTAAACAGATTTTTTAACAAATTATATAATTTCCAAACACTATGATTAGTTTGTGCATTTAATGAATTTATGTTTTCTCATCATTGAGAGAGCCTCAGCTGCAGCAGGGTCAATTAAAATATGAAGTATACACAGTACGTTCCGTGAGTACACATTGTTTGGCTTGGTTTCAGCACTGCCTTGTAGAGTGAGAAGGTGAACAGCTCCAATGGACTGCACCAGGGCTGCTACACAGCCTCAATATCTTCAGCACCACTAAGGCTGGACAGCTCCCTGGGCAGTTGAATAGCTTTCAGTAGTCGTGTGTGTATGCGGACATATGGATGGCTAATTTATAAGACATCTGTATTGTCTTGTGTGTGTGTGTGGGTGTGTTTGTTTGTGTGCGTGGCCCCCGCCCAACTTGTTTCCACCCTGCAGAAGCTGATTTGTTATTCCATTTAAATGAAGAATGGTTGTGTTTTGTTTAATCAAATGGTAACCACGAGCCAGAGGGACAGAAACTGCAGACCACAGCCAGGCTGATTTACACACAGTCTCTCTCTCTCTCTCTTTTTCTGTTGTCTGCCCTCCCTCCCCTCTTTCCCTCTCTAATCTTCCACTCTTCTCCTAATGCCCCTTATATTGCTCGTTCTCTCTCGCTCTTGCATCCGTGGACTAATTCAGCTGTGTCCTTCTCCATCGCTGTCTCGTTGCTATTGCCACAGTTCCTCTCCCACTCCACATTGTCCTCTGTCCCTCCCCTCATATATTGTTTCTCATTCTCTAGCTATTAAATCTGTTCGTTCCTCCACTTGAGCAGTAATGAGACAACAGACGGGTCAACTCCTTCTCAGGCTCCACAATTATCCACCTCCCCATACATCTTCCTCTTGCTCTTCATCCACCTATCTCCTTCCCCCCCTCTTCTGTTCACATGTTCATTCTATCACGTGTGCTATCGAGATACTAATTGAACTGAAGGGTTTGGATTTGTTTTCCTGGAAAATGTTCACTGTAACCCTCATACAACCACAGGTCCTGGGCTGTTACTAATTAACACTAGGTATGTGAAAGCAAAGTGAATGATAAAAGTACCAAGTAATTGCAACTGTGCTTAAGATGCTTTAAGTATTGCATTCAAATTACACTATTTTAAGAATCGCTCCCCTCTTAGTCATAATTCCAAGCATAGTAATTGATGATGCATAATGATACAAGCTGAGTTTCACAGCATGGCTTCCTGGAAATAAGGTCATCATTTTCAGAAACAGTCTTAAAATAAATAGTGAATATAAGAGATTCTCCAAATGTAGGCTACCTAATTGAGGTAGGTTGCACCAGCTCAAGGAAAGGTTATAAAATGAACCTACGTATACACTCGAACATGGAAGTGTTGTGTGTTTCCATGATTCTCCTGAAGCAAATAGAGCATTTAATTGCTGGACAACCTGAGTCATATTGGATATTTAA
Organism: Ammodytes marinus; assembly: GCF_949987685.1. Lineage (NCBI taxonomy): Eukaryota > Metazoa > Chordata > Actinopteri > Uranoscopiformes > Ammodytidae > Ammodytes > Ammodytes marinus. Next base: position 14,301,885 of record NC_137216.1, on the reverse strand, counting down.
ATAGTTGTCCATTGTTTTTCACTGTGATAAATCATGACTCTCTGCTTGCTGACTGTCTATAACGGATACGGGGGGATGTGTGAAAAAAATAATGAAAGTCAACGTAGGCAGCTTGTGTTATAATGTTTTTGTTACAAGTACCCGTTGATTGAATGCCGTAATGTATTTGCTCTTGACTGTGTTTTTAGCTGGTGGAACCTTTAACGCCCAGTGGAACAGCACCCAACCAAGCCCAGCTTCGCATCCTGAAAGAAACAGAACTCAAAAGAGTCAAGATCCTCGGCTCTGGGGCCTTCGGGACTGTTTACAAGGTAAAACAGACACACACAAATAAAAATTGTCCACACAGTTCGCATGTGTTTCAGTTGGCGCAATTGGCCAAATGAATGAATGTACTCATACATTGGAAATCATGATGTGTGATCATCAAACAAGGAGGAAGACATAGCTTGCTTGGGATCATTAATGACAGGAAATGAGATGGAAGGCTGGAGGCAGAGGGATGAAAGGAATAGCTAATAGCAGACACTGAGACCCCTGGGGTAACAGTGAAGTAAGAGGTAGCTGAGGTCACTGCCACTGTGTGTGGATTGGTTAGGGAGAGAGAGGTAGAGAAGGCACAGCTGGAATAAGAAATAACTGAAATCATCATTTGTCATTTTGTACATCCATCCATTCACATTATAATACATTTCTGGGTTAGAGGTACTGTAACAGGAGCACAGATGTCTTTTTTTCAAAGCAACATCTTGCACATTTCCCTCAAGAATGGCCATGTATTTTATTTTTTATTTTTTTCTTGGCATTTGTATGCTTTATTGATAGTGTAGAGACAGAGTTGAAATGGGGCAGAGAGGGGAGTGACATGCAGAGAACGACCGCGGGCTGGAATCGAACCCGGGTCCACTGCTGGCCGAGGCCCATGGGGGGGAGGAGGGGGGAAGCCCTACCAACTGAGCTAAGGGCGCCCCTATGGCCATGCATCTTAGAATACATAGTTCACTCAGCGTCTCGTGGGTTGGCCTTCGGGACCCAAACACTTTCCTTTCGTGGCCAGAAGGCATCAGAGAGGTATTTAATTCACCTTCACTGGATTGAAAAACAGTCGGGCAGTCATCATTATCTATCTCCAGCAGCTTGATTTGAAAGATTTATTTTTTATTATTTCAGGCACAGCTCACAGGTCAGGGCCAATGATGTTGAGTGTCAGCACTCAGACTGACTTGTAAATGAAGGGTTTTGCTTTGCGGCTCACGTCCCTTTTTCACTAAAATACTCCAATATAACGCTCTCATTACACGAGCCGCCTGTCTGAGAAGAAGCCTGTTTTGTAATGTAGCACACACACAAGAACGCCCATGTAGGCCTGAAGCAGGAAGGTGTAGTGGAATAAAGAAAACAATGAACACACAATGTTTGATTACTTCAAATGTAATCTATATCATGTTATCGATCCATTTTACTGTCATTTTTAAGACATTTGAGCAATTGCCCTTGACCTGGAAAAGATCAGTATTACCTTCAATATTACAGTACATTGAGTTTTAACACTAACTGGTTTACATTTGACATACACACAGGTGTTTTATTTCCTGTAGAGTGCTTCTAGCACTGGGGGATATGTAGTCACATTACAGCAGCACAAAAATAGCACACATTTGGAAAAGTTGAGAGGCACTCAATAGCCCCTTTTACACAGCCAGTGAAAGCCGGAAATATGCCGGAATTTCGGCCCTCTGCCCAGCTGTATAAATGCGACCGTTGCGGAACGGGGGAAGAAAGGTGCGAGAGATTGTTCCGGGAATTTTACTACCTCGGGGGGTAGTAAGATTGCCGACACAATTGGTTCCGCCTCTCTGTATAAATACGGCCAGCTTGTTGTTGCGGAACAGGGGGGCGTTTGACGTTCCATAGTCTACGTTCTAAACATGCGACCATATTAGCTTCATTTTGCAGAGTTTATGAGTCTATGTCTGCCCAGGGGAAGTTGTACAATGGGAAAGCTAGGCTAGGCTAAGCTAGGCTGCGACCGGATCGCCGCTGCTATTATTATCCTAAGTCTGAGCCTATATCCACACTTTAGTTCTGTCTACAGTAACGTGACTTCACACACTGTGTGTATGTGTATGTCTGAATGGCAGAGCACTGCTCTCACAAAGAGACTCGCTCACAGCCAGCCTGTCACCCAAACACACACAGACACAGAGGTGAAGCAGTGAGCGGAGTGATTTTGTCAGTTTGGTTGACAGTCCCAGTGATGTTGGACTCAGCGCATAGTGAGATCAACCGGCACATCGTGGGGACAGTAAAATACGGCCCTCTTACTGCAAGCTCCAGCACTTCTGCTCTCAATTCACCGGCCAGTGTTATTGTTGTAAAGCAGCTGACCGGTGCGGCGCTAAATGTTTACGTCACACCTGACGTTGTTTACAAGCACCTCTTTCATTCCGTAACGCTGTGTAAAAGGGGCTACTGATGCGCCAGCAGACCGGCAAAGCCGGCATATTGGAGTGATGTTGTTCCGTCAATATGCCACAATCTCTGTGTAAAAGGGGCTAATGTTTCTCCTCCTAAATGCTCTGACCACTTTAGCAGCTGCTAAAACACTTTAATCTCATCTCAAATGAGATCCTTCAAAATGATTAAACACCTTTTCCCATGTCTTTTCAAAGGACAAAATAACCTTTAATAATAATATGCAGAACAGTCTCACACTCTTCCAGTGACCCTCAATTCACAAATTGTTCACTAACCTTTTTCTAATAAAATGTTGGTGAGATGGAGTTATTTGACTCCCCATCCAGTATAATGACTCATCTTCTGTTTGTGTGTTTGTTGCTTTAGGGTATTTGGATCCCAGAAGGAGAAACGGTGAAGATTCCTGTGGCCATTAAAATCCTAAGTGAGGCCACTGGACCCAAGGCTAACGTGGAGTTCATGGACGTGAGTGTCTTGAAAAATCTATCAATTCCAGTTATTATGTTGCTACAACCTAATAGTTTTGTTTTAATGTCTCAAGTCATGTGTTACACAAATTCGCTACTTTCTCACTAAACGTGTGGTACAAATACTTTTTTACAGGAGTATTTTGAGGTGTTTTCGGTCAGGTCAGTCCAGCAGATACAATATATAGGCCTACATGTCAGGATTATGTTGCTATGGTGACACATTGCTAATGGCCATCTTAAAAGCAGTGACCAGAAGAGTGAAACCACTTTACATGTATTTTTTTGAGTGAACTTCACCTAGACACTAGCTCCAATGGTGAAATTAAGTAATAGAGTGCTACGTTTCGACCCCATTGATACCAGAATAGAAAGCATCAGGGGCCCCTAGGAACCCTTTATACGACCGTGCACACACACACACACACACTATGCCACAGGCTCTCAGCACAGTGCGCAGAGCCCCATTTATTAAACATTCTCAGCTAGGCTCATTTCAAAACTAAAGTGAAAAAAATTGAAATTATCGCCCTGTGATGATGCAATGTAGATGAAATAACTCCCATCAACACACATACACATGCCGACGCAGGCACACACACATATTGAAAGTGACCCAATTGCACTCATGTTTTATACTTAGTTTGACAGTCTAAAGGGAAGATTTTTTTAAGTCTTAGCATTTTACATTTTTATCAAGACATATTTGATGAATATCCTACATGTGTTTAATGTAATGTTCTACATCCTTTGATGGGCGTGTCTAGATTATAGACACGCCCCTCAAAGGATGTAGCACTAGACTCTAGAACATTAGAGAACAAGTCTCCGCAATGAAAGGACAACATGTACGGAGACAGTATAGCTATGGGGCTATACTGTGTATAGCGGAAGAGAAATGTAAATCTATTAACAATTCATATTCATGTACTAGAAGAAGAAAAAAAGTGCTTTTGCATAATGCAAATTACTTGATGTATGCCTGCTTCTGTGTGTGTGTGTGTGTGTGTGTGTGTGTGTGTGTGTGTGTGTGTGTGTGTGTGTGTGTGTGTGTGTGTGTGTGTGTGTGTGTGTGTGTGTGTGTGTACGGGCATGCTTACTTTGACACAAAGCCAGCTCCCCGGTCCCAATTAACCCCATTCAACTCTGGGTTGGGTTGTGCGACAGAATGTACATCCATAGCTAATCATGCTTATTTACACAGCATGCTTGACGTCCTTACACATTTTTTGAGGAGAGGACAAACAAAATAAGGTTCAAATTCACATCAGGTGGTGAATTGATTTAGGCAGTGGAGAAGTGGAGTAGACATCTGGTTGGGATTTTTATTTTTTTTATTATCGAAGCAGTGATAGTGGTTAGAAAGCAGATTGCATTACTGATAGCACATTTGTAATGTAACTGACATGAAACCTGTGTAACTGAGACTGACTACCCAACCAGTCTAAAGCGAAACACATTGGGAGACAGAGAATGGGATTTGGTGGGCAAGAAATCAGAGAGACAAACTAAACCAAATTGAACGATACAAGTGTCAAGAGTGGCTAGAGAGCAAACTTGTTGATGTTTGGTTCATTCATTTTTTTTCCCCACTAAGATTGTCTGAGTTCCACCGTCTTTTCCAGCAATTCCTTGCTTCACATTCATCCAGTTCCTCAGTCTTTTCTTATTGACTGCTTAGCAGCTGGGGGCTCAGCCTCAGCTCCAGGGAACACCAGTGGTAGTTACAGAGAGAAGGGAGACTGCAATTAATTTACTTTAACCCTCCATATTTCCCCAGCTGGACGGGGAATTCTGGTTGGTGACCTTCTAGCTGCAGGTCATGTTCACTTGCCACTGACTGTTTGAAGAATGTCACAGAGGATTGATTGTCCTTTAGTCTGTGTACGTGTGGGTGTGTGGGTGTGTGTATGCCTGTGTGCGTGCGTGCGTGCGTACGTGTTTGTGTTTGTTTGTTTAGGGCTTCACACTCCTTACCTGTGGGCTATTTAGAGGAGGCAGGCTTCTCCTTTCAAACAGCAATCAAATGCTTTAAGTGCCTAACAAAAAGATAGGATGTCAATATTCTGGAATATTGTCATGCATGAGCATGTGTTAGAGTGTGCATGTGTGTTTGTGTTTGTATCCATGATAGTGGCCACAGGCAGACAAGGCATGCTATAGTTTGTTTTTCATTTTGAAAAGCCAAACTCCTGCTCAAGGTTTGTTATTACCAAAGCAGGATTAACCCTTGTGGTCTATCCTTTATAAATTGCATTGTTTCCCATGTGTATGAAGAATATCATCATCTCTTATAATTATTAAGGTTTCACATACTTGTTATGCTAAATAAGTGTGAAGGAAAGCCATTTGAAATGCATACTGTGCATACAATATATTTATAACATTCAATAATGAACCTTGTTTTTAAGGATCTTCTTATGGATGCTGTTTAATCCTTTGGTTGTTACACATTATAACTACTTTAAAATGACCTCAAATCAAATCCTAAAGAACTCTGTCCCTCCATCTCTATCATTTATAAAATGCAGCACTAGAAGTATACATTGTGTTTGTCTGATGTTGATTGCAGAATTCTTGCAATTTTTGGGTTGTACGTATTGTACTCATCGTTCACCTATTGAATGCTGATCTGGATGAAAATAAATGTAATTTAAATAATAAATGTTATTGTATTCAACATAATAATTAAATACATCTCTCTCAGATTAGGTTTGTTAAAGCAAATTGTGTGACTACGTTTTGCATAATACTGCAAGTTTCAGGTCTTTAGCTGTAATATAACTCTGAAGGCATCTGAAGACAATTTTTTAAATTACTAGATAACTGTTTTTAAAATATTGAAACAATCTGTTTTATTATGTCTGTTTTATTCAACAGCAAAATTATAAACAAATCAATACAAGAATTTACTTTGAAATGTTGCACAACATAAGAAAAGGCTTTTTGTGTTGAATGATTCAGGCAAATCAAACTAAAAAACTAAAAAGTTAGTGACCCATTCTTACTTGCACCTGAAAGCCCAGTGTTGTGTGGTCAAGAGTTTGTACGTTGGTTGTTTAGTGAGAGCCTTTACTGTAGATGTTATACCATTTTGTTTAAACATCTGGAATGTAAAAATGTACCCTAGGATACTGTGCTATCGTTATGTCATTTATGGACTTTGATTCACAGATTTGAATCTTGTCCATGTGTACAAGAATTAAGACATTTTAGGAAAACATGTCATATAGGGATGTGTGATTTAATTGAATGTGAACTGGTCCAAGCAGTCAAACAGCAGGCAGGCGGAAAGGCCCATGTGTGTGTCACAGACTTTGCTTTGATTTACCATCGTCCTCACTCTACCATCATCCGTCACTTTGAACCTCTAGCAGATGAGTGGGGGTCTGATTATGCAAGCGCTGTGATATATGAGCAATATACTGCTCCATGCTACACTGTGTTAGGGTTGTATCTCTCAGTCAGTGTTCAGTGGACCTCCACACACTGTATATCCGTCTCTCCCCGGCACACTCCCACAACAGCCGCCGCCGATGTTGTGTAGTTGCTGCACAGCGATCCATCTCATGATGAATCGTCATATAAAACCCATAACCCCTGTAGTGACGGTGCTTTGTATGTGTGTGGGTATGTGTATTCACGTGTGTCGGCGAGTTGCATAGTTGCACAGAATAGATCGTTAATTGTTTTCATTGTGAGTGCTTCTGTATCATTTGAATAACAAGTGGTATATGCTACAATCGTACAGTGTTGAAAACTAATACATTAAGGCTGCTCTTGTACTAAAAATCCCACAAATAAAAGGTGTTTACACTACAGGCACGTTCAAAACTCTCTAAATAATGTATTGGAGCAGCTTCTTCATATGAACATATTTTCAGTATATTTTCAGCATATTCTCTAAAGGCAACACTTCAGACCCAACAACCACCGTCTTCTCACCTTGGTGTATTTACTGCATTTTTAGTTTACTGCAGAGCACAATGACAGTCTAGTGGAGCATTGTGTCACATTGATGTTGAGGTTTTGAATAAAAAGCTACTGTTTCTGACTTAGTGGAACCATGCTGCTCGCTTCAAGAGACATTTCTGTGTTAAACAGGTTAAGGGTTCTTATGGTCTTTGACAGTTTAGTCTGCACCTGTAGACATGATAAACTCTCAGTAGTGTGGTGTGTCTTTGAACCTTTTCTTTTGACACTAACTGGGGTGACTACCACTTTGAGCAAAATATTACAATGAATACAGTACTTATCCACACTTCGATATGTTTTCTTGTTACGGCCCCTTTCTCGTTAGTGGCAGAGATAAGGACATAGTCGTTCAATCAACGTAGGAGGCTAAGTGTCTTTTGTATTTTATATGCGGAAAATGCGTTCATGTTATCAAATTAACAGTGATTTCAAGTGAATGCATTTAAATATTGTAATTTTTAAAAAACAGAACAATATGCTATTCTGATCATGAAAACCCCGGACACATGGTGGACCCATACATTGAAAGCCCATACATTTACTTTTACTTTTCAACTGCCACTTTTCCCTTTTATTACAGAAACCTTCAGACAGCACAATTAAAGAAGGCAGACAAAACTATTCAAACATTGTCCTTATTTGTTTTTGCCATTTGGCTGTTGCCTAAGTTCCTTCCTCTCTCCCCACATGCCTGAGTGTGTATCTGTCTCCTCCAGGAGGCCCTGATCATGGCTAGCATGGAGCACCCCCACCTGGTCCGCCTGCTAGGTGTCTGCCTCAGCCCCACCATCCAGCTGGTCACACAACTCATGCCTCACGGGTGCCTGCTCGACTATGTCCACGAGCACAAGGACAACATCGGATCCCAGCTGTTGCTCAATTGGTGTGTCCAGATTGCCAAGGTAAGGATGGGAGGGAAAAAAAGGTTACAAGGCAGTTGTTTTGCCCGCTGTGTACGGTTTGGTTGATTTGATGATTGGCTGGTTTGCTTGGTTGGGTGTTTGCCAGCGTGGCGCATTGGCAGATTGGTGCATTAGGTATTAACAGATAGATTGTTTTGTTACCTTGATTGTACAGTTTTACCAGTACCGCTTGTTTGCTGCCTTCACTGTCACACCAAATACGTGAAACAACCCATATGTAATGATTTGGAGACTTGGATAGCCATTGAGCCATTAGTGGATCTCTACTGTAGACTGTGGAAAGACATCACTTTATAATTCAGGATAATATAATATCATACAGTAAATATGATTTAAACGTTCATTTTTAATACTGTTTGAATGTTATTTCAAAATCTTCCGTATTAATCCACCTACTGTGATTGCTATGTTCCTGTGACGTATCCATTTTGATATTTTTTTCCCCATTTGTTTCACTCATTGCTTAGTTAGTCTAATTAATATCTCTTTCTTACCACATATTGTTCGCTGTTTCCCATACTTGTATTTGTGTGGTGTTATCCCAGGCTGTCCTTTTGAAATCTTACAGTATAAATACTACTGTTTGCTTTGGATTAGATGTACACCCCTGCGACACTCTTACACTCCTTGTATAACATGTCTCTGCCAATATAGGTCAAGTGAATTACTACATTGCTTTCCAGAGTAAAATGCAGAGGTCTGGGTTCATGTATAGTAAATGGCTGCGAGCCAGAGACAAGGACTGGATACTTGGTGAGGTCTGTGAGTGTGCGTTGGTATGTGTGTGGAGGATGCAACAGCAGACAGCGGGGGCCCCTTGCCAGCTTCTCTGGAGAAGTGTAGTAAATAATTCAAAGGCTGACTTTGGTGGTGGTGGGGTGGGGGGGTTGAGTGCAGACAGCTCAGTGTTACAGGATCATGGATGTAGGAGTGAATTATCATTCATTTAAATCTAGTTGGCAATATTAACTTGTGACTGATACACCTAGTATTGATCCCTTTATCTGTCTGTGTCTGTCTATGTATCTGTGTAGTGTGGATGAATACGACACAAATCAGCACAATTTCTCTGCCAAGATATAATAACCCTTACAACACCTAAGAAAAGGGCATTTATTGAAGGGCCATTGTATTAGATTGCAGTATTGTTCTGCTATATTTATGACAAACTTAAATCTCCAAACGTGCTGCATTTGATGGATGGATGAGGAAACTGTTGTACACAGAGGAACGTAATTGAATATAATTAAAATGCCTCAGCAATGACTGCAGTCCCAGATTTAATTTCTTACACCGATATTTCTGCTCCCATGTTTGGCTAAATCAGAGGAAGGCAGCACTGCAGTGAGCTGCCATGGGAAAATATTAAATCATCAATTAAACTCTGGGACACAGTTACGATCATACTGCATGAAGTGTTTTGCTTATTCTTTTTTTAAATAGCAAAGGCGATCAGAGCATGCATTAAGTCGTGCCACACTGACAAACTTCCCATGCAGTGTAACACAAATATTAGCATGCCTTGGAATGAATCATACAAATTACCTTGTGGAAAAATTATGTAGATCGGCTATAAACACTCGAATGCGCACTGTGAACAGTTGTCAACATGGAGAGATGTATAAATCATAAAGTGTGGATGGGACAATAATGTATGATTTACCACTGTGTCTCAAGTGTGTTTCAGTAATTGCCTACAGCTCCTGCATTGGCCTCAAATAGCCTTCAGGGGCCTCAGTTAATAAGGTGCCCCCATGTGGGTTCATGCTCACACAAGCAAAACGTTTCCTATACATTGGACTTATCTGAATAATGCCAAAAAGGTCAATTGGGACCTTTCGCCATCAACATCCCCATGTGTGTGTTTTAATTAATACAAGGTGGACCCAAACTCATACAGACAAGCATAGTCAAGTATAATTAAAGGTTCATTGTAGGGACAATGGGTGTGAAGGATGGTGAGGGGTTGAACAAGAGTGCGAGAGTGGCTGGTTGAGGTTGATCACTGGGTTATGGTGAGCAAGCACACACATTAATGGAAGGCAGCTGTGCATACTGGACAGCGAAACTCAAGGGAAATAACTATAGGCCCGGCCGGGGGGGCTTGACAGTGAAAAGCTCATAATTACTTATCTGAGACTCAAGTCAAACATCTTTCCTGCAGATTATTTAATTATCTTTATCGTGGATGTATACATCAGCTCAGGCAGGGTCGTATGGGGCTCTCAAGGCTCTCTAGGCAAGTGACAGCACTGCTCTCTCTCTCTCTGAGGCAACATCCCCATGGCTCTCCCTCTCTGTCATGGCCACCATAGTAGCCATAGATTATTAATGGAGTTATCTGTCATGAGAACCCGACTAATGAGCGGAATCATTAGAACTGGTACGCAGGCAGAGCTCCGATGCCACAGGATGTTTTTCTTTTTCTATTCTTATCCTGTTTTATCTTTCCTTACACCCCTAGTATAGCCTACTATATATGTTCACTTCATTATGTCTGCTTGAGTTTAAAGCCTTCTCTCACCCACTCTTTGGTTACCCTCGTTTATGTTAATAAAGTATAGAGCTGCTACAATGTCAGATGTTTGACTGTGGGACCAAGACTGCAATACCAGAAAATATATATTCAAAATGAAATACTGCAATTGCTTGGTAAGGAAAGAAAATGTCTAACAGTGTTTTGCTCGGTTTTCTCTTGACATCAATTAAGACGCTGTTTACAAGATGGCGCTGTGTGATGTATTGGTTTTGTTTTCATTTGGATGAAATATATGGTTTCCATATTTCAGCCCAGTAATTTGTCAAAGTGTGTTCAGTTGTACAGATGGATCAATGCCAAGTTACTGTACTTAGCTGTCAACACGCCATTCATATCCTTCTGGCATGTTCTTTGCAATGTTTTGTTAAATGATGAGCACTTAAATAACTCACCATATATACACTTGCAATGTGTAAATATTTTGCTACAAGGGATTCCCTCATTTGGAAAGGAAATAACTTTTTACCCCGTGGCACTGCTGTTTTAAGTCAATCCAATGGGTTGTCATTTGTGATGAGAGGGGACACATTAGAAAACAATTCACTGACTTGCTTATACAGATGTAGGGACAGCTTTAAAAAGGATCAAGGATCAAATGTCAATATTGCAAATTCATATTTTTTTTCCTATATCCAATGTAGTGGTTTTCTTGGTAGTGATGGGCATGATTAATGGATGATCAACGATTGATTGTTAAGAACTTGGGTCTCCGGATAATAAATTATGCTGACTTTTGTGATCCCGTGACTTTTCATCTTGTGCCACCAGCAGGAAAAAAATCAGTTTTGTCCTTTGAAATATCTTCACATCTATTGGAACTGGCACAAAGGAAAGTATAGACATCATGGCCCTGGTCTTTAGACGATCAAGCCAACTGACTTAATTGACTCTGTGACTGACCCTGTGGTGCCATTGTGAGGCTGACGTCTAGTGCTGGGTGAAATGTCTCCACAGATATTGAATGGGATTGCCATTGCATTGTGTGCTGATATTCCTAAACACAGGTGATGATGTGATATTCCTTCAGTGAGCCACCAAAATGTCCCTCTTAAATTCATAATTCGTATTGCATTGTCTTAAATGCAAATTGTAAATTGCAAATATGTACATGTAAGAAGGCCCCACAGTGTCTCATATGGGGTCATTTCTCTGTGTAAACCATCCAATCATTTTTTTAAGAAGAAAATACCTTTGGCTCCCACTGATGCTATTTTTGATGCGTTATCTTTTTGTTGTTGCAAATATGTGCTGTCACTATTCTCATGTCAACAATAAAGCAGTGTTGACTCACAGTATGTGGACCACTGTGATGAGCCACCCACCCAGCAACTATTCTGATTTCCCTGTAAGGCAGGCCTTTTGGGGGGAAATTTGTAGATATGATTTATTCAATGAATACATTTAGCATGTTTGTTATTTAAATGGGAAAGTGTTTGATTTTTGCTGATCAGTAATAGTGTGAGCAATTTATTCAGAATGGTGAATTTCCATTATGGACACAATTGTCTCAGGGCACCAGCTAGCACTAGGCAACTAAGATCTGCCCTTGAAACAATGTGATTACCTTAATACATTTAAATTATTGGATTTATTTTGTTGTTGATATAAAACGATGCTACATAAACTAATAAATACATTTTGTTGTTAATTTGTGTTACTTTGTTACATACATGTATTATCTTATTTACAAAGAACCTTTCACGCTTAGTGTGTTAAACAAAGTAAAAGCTTCACATTGGTCTAGCGCTTCCATGTCTATTAAACTCATCAATGTCTATCTCGATTATTTCTGTGTTGATACAGATCACTCAAGTTGGTCTGAATGTAAACCGTCTGGTACCAGCTATCCTTCCTATCTCTCCTTCCCAGTTGTCTCTAGAAGCAAACCCCCCAAATGACATCCAGGTTTTTGATTCCCAGCAGCACAGGCAAAACAACATGCCGGCTCCAAGACTGCATGTTAACACAGAACATGGAGCAGATCACAGGCATCAAGCCTTTGATACTACCAACCCTTAGAAATGTCAACAAGTGTCCGCCTGTCTCCCTTCCCCTCCCTCTAGCTGTCTCCTTCTCTTTCATTTCCAAACTAATTAATTCTGAAGCCTTTTTTGTGGTGGTCTTTCATGACTGCATAAGTAAGTTCATGATTCAATGTTAGCAGTCGGAATTCCTTCTTTCCCCTGGGTAAATATCAGCCCGAAAAGCCTGCTTGATTTGAGAGAGCAGCTTAATGCTGGTTTTCATCAGTTTCAATTGTTATTTCAAAGTGGAGGTCTTGTTGAATAGAATACATGTATTTTGTTAGATAAGTGATGTGAAAGAACACTATACTGTATCATCAATAGCATGTTGTTGAAGGCAAATTTGTGATGAAAAATAAATGGTATTTGATAAAGGTAAACATCCCCCCTGTCTCTCTTATTTTAAGAAAAGGTTGACTTTGTCAGTGCAGGATGGACTTGGTCAACAGCAGTGTTCAGTTGAGACGAATCAAATTTCCTGTCAGTGCATGTTATCCATGAATGTCCAAACAAGTGCTGCCAGGCTTGAGATCTATTGGACTGGAAATTATTTGAAATTCCTCAGGAAGGGCTAGAGTTGGCTAGTGAGAATGGAGATGCACATCTGGGCTACTTTGCTTAGTCTGCTGCCACCATGACATAGGACCTGAATAAGTAGTGGAAAATAAACAAATGTATGGATGGATTTGTTGTTTTAGTAGTAGTGTTTTGTGTTTTTCTTTTTTTCTTTTCTTCCCAAGTAAAAGCATTGAATAAATGATGGATTTGTGGTACAACTTGGTTACCCAGAATGGCCTCTGAATGCAAACTATATTGAATCTAAAGGCAGCAGATACATAGATAGTCACTGCGAAGGACAGACGGATATACAAAGACTATCACGCCTGCACTGACTCATGGTTGCCATGTTGTCAATCAAAACGCGCACACACACACACACACACACACACACACACACACACACACACACACACAAACCAGCCAGGAGGAAACACACATCCAGAGCTATAGTTTGAACAGTGTCTGTCTGGCTGAGCTCAGATGGATGTAGCTGGGTCAGGCAGTCTGGGAAGTGGATGACTGCAGGCAGCTCACACGATGGATGAGACTGGCAGGTCAGGGAGACAGGTGTACACTAATGAGTGGATGCCAGACGCACACAAACTCCCACAGGTAAATGAAGGCTTCTAGGTATCCAAACTGGCAAACACAAACAGTAACAAAGTGAACATGTTGTGATTCAATTGTATCATGCACACACACACACACACAGACACACACACACACACACACACACGCACACACACACACACACACACACGCACACAGATGCACATTTATTGTGACGCCCTCAGACAAACAAGGAAACAAAAACACCCACACAGACACTGTCTTCTTGTTGCAAATATGTTGTCCGCTTTTCTTTTATTACTTCCGTTTCCCTCTCATTCTTTGTGTTGGCACTATACTTCTTAATCTTTTTTCTCTCAAAAAGAAACACACTCACACACATAGACACTCAAAAACTGTGCTGGAGATATGTATCTTCATCCATCTTTGTGTGTCAAGCCTTCGTCTCCTCTCAACTCATTACAGAACAGGTTCCCCCCTCTTTCAGATTCAGATTCAGTCTTTATTGTCATTGTGCAAACAGTACAACGAAATTAGGGTGGTGCTCACCACCCACAGTGCAAATTAGCATACATGCATACACAGACAACAATAGACAACAATAATTTAATAAACTATGCTAAATAAAAAATCTGAGTGTCTGTTTTTAAAAAAAATAGAGGATTTCTTATGTCCAGTAGGGGACGGGGGGACGGAGGGGGGCGGGGGGCGGGGGTTCAGGCATATTTACGCAACAGTCCCGAGTGCGCCAATTCCCCGCCATCAATAACTCCAATTCGTCTGTTTTGTTGACCATCGATCTGGCGTTACTCAAGAAGATGCTCGGCAGAGCCGGTCTGAGGGGCTGTTTCTTTAGCCTAGCAAACAGACCCGCTCTGCATCCCCGCTTCTGCTTCCGTTCCCTACGCCGTCTGCGTCGCCTCCCAGACCCGACAACAGTCCAGGGAGAGCTCGGTGGTCTCGCTATGTCTGGCGGTATGTTGTGAGACTGCTGAAAATCCGGTGTAATGTCGATTTTACATGCAAATCCGATGTTCATCAACTCTGCACTGGTGTATGCAAGTTTGAACCCATTTATACGTGTTATTTCACACACACAGAACCATACACTCAGCAATAAGAAACACTGGGGTAGAGAGCTCCGAGCCGCAGCGTCCGTGCGCGCCGCCATACTATTTTTTTATATTTATTTCCCAGAGGAGGTAAATATACCAACACTCACTTCTCTGCAAACTGGTGTGTGTGTGTGTGTGTGTGTGTGTGTGTGTGTGTGTGTGTGTGTGTGTGTGTGTGTGTGTGTGTGTGTGTGTGTGTGTGTGTGTGTGTGTGTGTGTGTGTGTGTGTGTGTGTGTGTGTGTGTGTGTGTGTGTGTGTGTGTGTGATTCCAGCCTTTTTGGTCCTAGGTATAGTGGCCTAGCGGTAGAAGTGGGCTCCCTCAACAAGTCAAATTAAATTACATTTGAAAAAGTATTGGACCAAGCAAAACAATGAACTGCGTTGCACGGTTGTAATTGTTATTGATTATAAAGAGTACCATTGTAATGATGAGGTTTAGAACAAGGCTGTATTTAATTGTCGCCTGTCGCCTTAATCTAGCCTGTTTCAACTATTGTCAAGCTTTTCCATGGCATTTTTCTTTTTCTTCAATGGGCAGCTTCAGAGAGCCACATATGCTTTTGGTTCCATATTACCATGAATATAAAAATGCAGGCAAAGATTTGGGTTCAATACAGCAATACAATATGCCTGTAGAGCATCATAAAGTTCAACTCGCATATTGGCCTCTTACTTTTCGACTATGTATCAGCATACATTTATATTTTCCCTGACTTGCTTGAGTCAATGCTATTCCGAATAAGACCGTATACGCAATTGCATGTAATGTGTTCAGCTACAATTTTGAGATTTGTAAAAACATACAGGCTTTTTCTCATAAGAAGTATCATCATGATACATGTGATTGTAATGATGGATGTGCTATTGGTCCTACGATTGTTAGATGTTTGCCATCAGCTTGGGAAAGGGTTTACATGTACAGTGTCTATACAGTCATACTGTATGTATCCTAAGGAGGGCCAAATGCATGTGCATGTAGTGTACAGCCAATGGAGTTTGGTGTGTGTTTGCAGGCCCCTGATACTATTGCTGGTGGGGAGCTTGTCATCTCTAAGCCTCGTAGGTAGAAGGCCAACGATTCAACAGCTTGGACTCACTTCACTTTTAATTAGTCGCCTGCCACTGTAGATGCCTCCCTACCAACCTCTCTGGAACTGACTCAAACCGTGTGTGTGTGTGTGTGTGTGTGTGTGTGTGTGTGTGTGTGTGTGTGTGTGTGTGTGTGATATGACGGTTGGTCGACATGTCCACCCTGATGCTATGGTACAGGTGCCAGGCTGCGTGACATCACACCCCTCTGCCAGTCACCCAGGGGACCTGAGGGTGAAACTGGTTCATTATTAGGGGCGTTATATCATAGTGCCTGTATCACATTAATTTGATCTAAAAAGTGTTGTCTTAAGCATAGTAGCTATACTGTATAATAATGAGTGTTAATTGCAAACATTTGTATTGCATTGCACCTTATAAATGTTCACTCTATTCACCATTAGTTTGGTATTAGTGAATATTGTTTAATCCAAAAATAAATGTGACAGTAATTTTTCAGATGTGTTTGACTTTGGACCAATAATCTTGAATTATTAATTTAGTTGGTTAATACTAAAAACAAAGGTCCTCCATGTAGACTGAATTGTATTACAAGCCTTTCCCCCCTGTTATGCAATGAGGCATAAATATATGTCTGACTCTGTACAGTTAACTTTAAAATATGGAATCCACATTATAATTTTGATATGAAGACAAGCATGTTGCAAATGAGAACAAATGTGAATTACCCTGTCTTTTAGCCTGACCTGATTTGCATTTGGTATACCAATTTACTGTGGCAGGACATTAGGCATTTTAATGTCTCCTTTATTTGTCAATAAAATACTCTTGAAACGTTGACCATGACTTGACATGGCAAATATCTTCTCTGTTAGAAGCAATTTTCTGACCGAAGATATATCAGCAAGTGCTAGATAAAAGCCCAAATTTTGTTGAGCATCCTCCTCAAACTATCAAATCAATTGCAGAATTTGGACGGCATCTTTTGTTGTTATAAGAATGCACTTCCCCAGACGAGGGAGAGTAACTGAAAAAAGCAATCAAAGTCAAGTACAACTACCATACCATTAAAGCTCTTTAATGATCTCAACCTCTCCATATTCCAGTTCACTGCAATTAGCAATAAACACTATTGATAGGGTATGGACTCATGATGTAGCTGTTTGAGCACAGGTCAAGTTTTATGGCCATGCATACAGACCTGCACCATCTGTTATTTTCAGTGGTGTTTGACTCATACAGAAGACAAAGTAATGCACTGCACAGTTTCGAAAACTTCCCATCTTAAGTCATTTCTACAGTGTATTGACTTGGTTTGAATGTGGCATGTATTCAGAATTATGAACAACTAAACAGTTTGGGAGTTTGGAAGGGTGGCAAGTTACATTATTTGAACATTTGCTGACTGATCTGCCACTTGATTGATTGCCTTAAGTGTAAATATTGGAGCAAAAACTGAGTTTGCAGTAGTGTGTAGCTGTGTGCCCTTTCTGGTTTATCCTTACCATGAATGGAGTGAGCCATCATTGAGATATGTTTTTATGGCATTGATATGCAGCGTTGGACATTGATGCATCCTTGCCATTTTTCATGACAAGTCACTGCAATTAGTTGTGAAGGTGTTTACCGTTGTATAATATACATTAAAATGACTTTAAGAACATAACCTACACACTCACTCCGTCTCTCACGCTCATACAAGTTTGCTTATCTCAGAGGGACTCATTATAAGCATGCAAATGTGTCTTCGATTCAAATTTGAGTTGTGTTGTATTTTTTAAACCAAATTGTTTAGATTTTTGCTTTCCTTGTCCTTTTGCACCCCTGTGCCTGTGGACCCTTTTTGTGCATATTCACAGCCAAAAACATCTGAAAAGCCCCCCCAAAAAATATATATATGTATCTCGCGGACCTATTCAAAGTCTCCTAAAATTCCCTGTGGAATTGTCATAGCTCAAGGTTGTTTTGGGCCATCATCAGTATTATCTGACTAAATGGGCCATAAGAAACAAAACTATCCTGTCCTGCCTATTTGTCCCGATCAGGGCACAGAGTTTGGCATTGTTGCAGCTGTTATCATGGCTGAGACAGGATCCTCCCTTTACAATATGGCTTTTGTTAAAACTCGTCAACGGGATTCAAACACATCTTGCGTTCCCTTCGGCAAGCCTGGGCCGGCTGCAAAGGCCTCACATACATACAAAGCAACACATCCCAACGCTCATAAGAGAAACCTGTGCAATGTTGATGGCAGCTTCCAGTCCTCAGGCTCTCCAAGGCTCACCACACACACACACACACACACACATACACACACACACTTACACACGCACACACACGCACGCACGCACACACACACACACACACACACACACACACACACACGCACACACACACACACGCACACACACACACACACACACACACACACAGAAAATAACCTATGTATAAGAAGCAGTCCACACTTGCAAGGGGTTACAATGGAGACCATAATATATACGTACATGCACACATACCCACACACACCTTTGAGCAGGGACAATGTAATGTATGTGTGAATCACTGGAAGTACAGATCATGGGACGAAGCAAACTCAGAATGAGTGGCCAGCTTGAGGAATAGACAAAACATTTATACCGAATTCAGTACATTTGATATATATATCAAATCAAATAGTTTGGGTTTTATTTGCCTTGGTTTTTAGATATACCTGTATATCCCTGAGACCGCTGTTTCCACCTATAATAAAGTGAAGCTGAATAGAATTATGAAATTATTATCCATCATTGTCTCTGATACTCTGCTTAATTTTAAAAAACTTCTCCGTCAACACTTTTTATTGGACCTTTCTACCAAGAACAAAAACATATTCTTAACTTTTGGAAGAATTCTGTGCGGGTGGCTCTTCCCTCACTTTATTTGTTTTGACGTTGTAACAAAAATCTTGTGAGTGATATCAGGAAAACAAATATAACCAGAAGTATCTGATTGTTAGCTAAATTTAGCAACAACCAAAAGAAAATTGTCAATTGGATGAAGTGGCTCTTTATTTAAAGCACACATGGAGACTGGATGCCAGTGGAATTTTTGACCACTTCTAAGGTGTTGTGGCCGCATTGCCATTGGGTGTTATTCATGGTGCTTCAGAACAATGCAACTATGTCTGTATATTGGTAAATGTATTTAAGTGGCATCAACTACGGATGCACGCTGCCTCACCCTGCAACTTGTGCCCCTATTGCCAAGCTGCCAGCCTGGCAACAGATCAATCATAGATCACAGTTTATGCCTCCCTTTACAGCACCCTGTGATTGCCTTGTTATTATCCCACTCATTATGATCATCATTATTATCATTTCTCTATTGCAGTTCATTACTCCAGACCCGAAAGAGGATGGCATAGTGGCCTAAGTGGCAGTTAGTCCATGTATTGATTGGTGGGAAGTTGCAAGCCTTGTTGCATGCTGTTTTCTCAGTGCTGAAGGACTCACAGGACATTCCACCCATTACCCTCTGGTCTGACCAGTGGGGCTGGACATTGGCACTCTCACAGTAAAGCATAGATGGAAACCAAAGAGGCAAAGGGAATGACTGTTTCTCACACACACTTAACTAAAGCGTGTAGCTAGCATTGGTCAAACAAGTACCAGTCTATTCAAAAAAACTTAGAGACTAAGTTATCCTCCTTGTTTAGGCAAAAAGAAAAGGCTGCAGAAAATGTGTTTACACCCAGGAATAATGACTTATTTTCGAAAGCATTCTGTTATATTTCATTGCAACGAGCACATTTTATTTTCCAACAAACATACGGTGAGGCGAATTGGTGTAAAAAAGCTGTGCAGTCACACAGTCTGGTTCTCCAGCTAAACAACAATCTGCTACCAATTCTGTTATTTTCAAAAAATCATTCATATTTTTTTCTGTTCAAAACTGAGTTATAAAGCACACACATTGCTGTACACTGTGTATTGACACAGATAATGTTTCTTCTGAGAGATTTATGTTGGCTTAAAAAGGCGCTAACCAGTTAACTGTGTTTGAGCACATTTTGCCAGTGCCTTGCTTGTATTAAACGTTTACAACTGCGCTACCATCTTCTGTAAGTGTCATTTGAAAGGGATTTCTATGTCTGCCAGGGAGTATCTGCTTAAACACAAAGTAGTATACACATTTAAAAGGCCCCTCCTGTGGGTGCACTGCAGATCAAATCAAGCACGCAGTTGATGTTTACTCGAGAGGTGTCCCAGCAGTTTGTCTTTCAACACATCCACCCCTATGCAAACAACCTGAGGCAATCCCCACACAGTGCCTCTGGAAAGCACAAGCAGACTGGGCTGCCTACACACAAACACACACACACACATACACACACACACACACACACACACACACACACACACACACACAGGCAGACGGATGGCTCACTAGACAGGGAGACTGTCCCATCTGTGAAAGGTGAAGAAATAAGAATAAAACCTATATCCTCTAAAAAGCTGCCGTCTCTCACAGTCATCAACCTTACCCAGCGACAGGCTCATAATCTTGTTTGTCATTATGCCAGACACACACGCTGTACCAATGTGATTAAGGACACAGAACATAATTTCTCTTCAGAAATGTCAAGTTTTCAAGAATCCAGACAGATACACGTATGGTTATATTGACAACCATGCATTTAAGGAAGTAATGCAATATGCTTTGAAATACTTCCATGGGGTCATATACCTTTCCCAGCTTATGGAGTTATTTCAGTTTAACTAAATGCATGCAACACAATACTGATAGGGATCTGATATAAAATATAAAATAGTCCTGTGTAAGTCCGTAACCGTAACTCAGCAACACACACGTATCCCTGTACATCTGTGTCACGTGCCAAATACTTAAAGGACCCAATCATGAAGTCTCAAAGTCATTAATGTATTAATTTTTTCTTCATAATTCAGATTGTTGGGGCTAGCCTGAGTCAAATACTGTAGAATGATGGTTTGAATGCACATTGTAACAGAACAAAAATATCAGTTTGTTTTTGTCTAACCTTCTTCTTTCCCATTCTCTTTCACTCCACTTTCTTCCCTGTGAGTATGTACACTTACCCATCTTGCTTAAGTAAATAGTGAACATAATGGAAATAATTATTAGGACAACACTGGGATTATAAATAGTGACTAAAGCGCCGGAAATCTCAAACAACAAAAATAAATCCAAAGCTTTGCCAACTGACTAAATCCCCAAAGACCATAACTGCATCAACAGGGAAAACAATTGAACCATTTTTTCTTCTTCTTGTTCTCATTTGCGCGGCTGTATGGTACTTTTAAAGTCAAAAACCATCCAAAGTACTGAAGACAGCTGTGTTTTGCATAAAGCCCATCTGTGTGTTGTTGCTGCTAGGAAAGAGTAATTCAAAGGTGCATGTGTGTAAAAGTTTTGAAATGGGATTGTTAGGTTTTGATTCATTTTGCCGTATAAGTTAGAAGTTTATCTCCATGTTCTTTGCCTCATTCGGCCTGTGTGTTAAGTTTTGACACAGTGAGCCAAAGTCTGCAACATGTGTGTAAGCATTTGGTAAAAACTGTAGTTCAAAACATTTCTTCAATCAGTGAAACACAATAGAAATTAAAGAAGTAGGGGCAAGCCACAATATCTCACCTTTCAAAGGAGTTCTGCATAGCTGAAATGAAGTTTCACATTATGCGATCATAAACCAATAAATGGAGATTAAGATGATGGCGAAAAATAGAAGAGAAGCAATGAGAGGAAAGTGAGAAACCTCTTAACACATTTCTTGTTGGCGAAAACCACAGCTGATTAAATACAAAATGGCCTCTCCTTGAGGTTGGACGTGATTGCTTTTTTTCCGCTTACTCCTTCTCTGTTTACCAATTTGTATAACATTTTTTTATGTGTGTGTGTGTGTGTTTTCTTCTATCATGTTATATCCAATTTTCTGTCATTCATTTGCCTTAATTAAGTAGAGAGGCATATGTGTTTATGTTCACCATAGCGCATACTTTATTTTTCATTAGTGCATTATTAAATGTAAATATTCAGGTGGTTATTGTTTCATAATCATAGTTGCGGCGGTTGCTTTTGCGCAGCACTTTCAAAGAATTGTATAAATCAATCAGCTTTGTAAGTACCACTTTTCTTATTGTATTTAAGTGTTTTAACACAGATAAATATCCACACATACATGGGCACACACACACACACACACACACACACATGCAAAATTGTGCTACAATCATCAAGTATATGCATGGCTTATTACCTGCAAATACGATTAACTTATTTTCATTTCCTGTTCCATGCACACAAATTATAATTAAACATCCCCACATAATATGTGTAAACATTTGAGAACTGCGTGTCAATTAAATTCATTTCGGAGCCCATTTTAGACAAAGATTTTTCATCACGCAAAAGGAAAAAAGGGGACCAAATTCTGTTTCATATTGTTTTATTTGATGCCTATAATTAGAACATGTGCACATCAAGGAAAATTGTTTCCGACAAATTGCTTCCTTTAATTGCTTACATACTGTCACATTTTTGTATTTGTTATTTTTTTTTGTCACACCAGATAAAAGGACATTGTCATGCCCACACTTGATTGAGACAAAGGGGGATGTTAATTGTTTGGAGCTTTCAAAATCACCTTCTTACCCTGCGTATAAAAAAACCCGACAAACCCCGTCCACTCAAATGCACCACTACAGTCTTCAGTTTGTTATTGTAGAACCACTTTAGCGGATATTTGGTTTATTTTTTATCTTGCTTTAATTAACGAGCGTAGCCTTCTCTGTTGTGCACATTACAAGCTTCTGTAATTGAAGAGGACACAAATGAGTTGGATCTGTGCCAGAAGCCCAATCACGTGGCTGCAGATCTCTTTGGCTGCCGGTAGAAGCTGACCAGTCGTATATTTCACCGTGGCACTTTTCTGCTGTGTGTACTCACTGCCAAAGAGAGTAATTGAGTCCAACTGAAAAGGAGGAAGTGCATTTTAGACGGGAGAGAGAGGCATAACAGTAGATTTACACAATGCCAAGTACATTAACATATCCATCTGGTGTCTCATTCTTTCTCCCAGTCCCACTCACCCTATTGGCCCCTAGTTGCCCCCATCACCTGGCTTGAGTGGGCCCTTCCGGGACAAGGTCATGTTGTCGGCGTGTGTTATGAATCTGCCACCTGATCCCAAAGGTGCCTGTAGGGGCATGGCCCACCAGTATGTTGGCAAGAGTGGCAGTACTGACTCTGTTTCTGCCTATAAACTCATAGGAAGCAAGGCTGGATGGTGCAATCTGGGTCACACGTGCATCCACACACACACACCTCCAGTAACACCTCTTTTTTGTCTCTGGCTTTTCTTCTCTCTCCCCCTTAACCTGACTCTCTACATTACCGTACTACCAGGATATAAACGTGTGGATGCAATAAGTGGCTGTTTGATACACAACTTTACCGTGTGTTTTTAGTGCCACATATCTACAGTATATTAATGTGAACTAATTCCAACAAACGTGCTCTGTTATGTTGCCAAAGGTCCAGACGATCCAATCCGGTAAAATATGTTGTCCAAAACACATTATTGCATCCAAAAATCTACATAGACTGCTGCTGCATCATATAAAATGAGTCGGCAGCTTCATCAAAAATTTGGCGTATAATCTGTTGTGGCTCAATTTCGCATGTAAACATTGCTGGTAACTTGGTTCAAAAATGTCCTCTATATACTAAACTTTTGATTGACACGTGAGCCAATAGGAGCTTCCATGTCCTGTCCACAGCATTCAACAACCGGCGAGAGTCTGCGTTGAAAGGGAGAGCCTGTCTCTGAAAAATAACTGTAGTGTGTTCAAACTGTAATACCTCGGTGCCAGTAGCACTTACAATCATTCTGGCTGCTGGTGAAAACCTTTCAGATGAGACCAGACGCATGCATGTACTCCAAATGGTTTCTAGAACATGGTATAATTGACTTTGGGTATGCCTTGGAAAAGCTTTTTATGGCACTGTTTAGGGGTTAACAGCTGTTTGACCTGTGTTTATGTGTTCGCTGCAGGAATTGCAGTCCCTCCAGTCTCAATGCACGGTTATATGTGGGTCAGTGAAGACCATGTGAGCAACACTGTGCAATGTGGTCCCATGCCTTATATCTATGATACAGAGAGCCAAGCAAGCAAACAGATGGCATGACTGGACTACACATAGCCATTAGCCAGTGCAAATAATGCAATATTGAAACATGTAAGAACACGTAAAATCAAAAGGTAAAACGTTAAAATGATCTCATATGATTAATTACGCTAACCCTCCAAATCTTATACAGCTCAAGGGAATCTAGGCCGTGTATTGTTTAATCATTATAATAGGGATCAGAAATCAACTATTATCTGAAATTAAAATCACGTCACTGGAAAATTCCGGCCAAGTGTTACCTTTAAGCAGATGCGTTGTAACTCACATCTCTTAATTTATCACATTTTATTGTATTTTGTCAACCTGGCCTCTGGCTTTGGAGGGTTTATTCATTTAATTCAGGTGCTAAAAGCCTTTGTAACGTTTAAATGTACAGTACAGTTGATACCCATATGATATCCATGAAATTAGTTTAGTTTTGCAATGAAAAACATGCCCCCAGCGTAACATTGAGACTGAGGTGACTTTATTTTGCCACAATTGGCAAATGAAAGGCACACTGTTCCTCCATGTCTCTGTTTGAATCAGCTTCTCTAGACCCTGCATTCTTTAGTGGGATTAAAGCAAAAGTGACCCCTTGAAGTTGTGTTGTTGCAGGGACTTAGAATCTAGTGAACCAATGGCGCTGAGCAGACAGAGACCGAAAAATAAAGAGTGAGTTGCTGAAACATGCCCTTTCCTGAGTCTCTCATTCTGACCTATATGGGTGTGAGATGATTCAATTAACACAAAAAAATGGCTGCATATTTGCTGAGCGTTTGTATTTCTTTTGCTACATGTCCTTTGAAAGTTTGGTCATAAATGTGTTACTCTGCACTCATAGCCTTTTTCCTAACCTCAACCGCAGGCCCTAACACCCCCTGGGGCCAAGATGATGTGCTGTCATCCATCTGCCAACCCCTTCTGCCTACTCTGTGCATTATACATCATATATACACACACAACAACACAACTGCACACTACCATAGTGTCAAACTACCTCTAGGTCAAGGAAAAACGGACAGGAAAGGTAAAAAAAAAAAGAAATACAAAAATATTCTGAGGAACACTGCTTTCATTGAGGGTGAATCATGGAAAGAGAGGAGGTATGAGGGGAGAAAATGCTCACAGAGTACACACACAGCCTTTTCAGGCTTCCGAAATAATATATACAAAATAAATACATTGGGATGTTGGCAACCAAGAAAGCTACATTTTACATATAATTCTCACCTAAAGCAGCTTTATTAACCTGCTTTTATTTCCATGGCAGTCCCTATTGATCTTTAGTTTTCTCTATGCCTGAGAATTTTTATTTTTCTCTCTGTCTGTGGGCGGCAAGGTCAAAGGATAGCCTTCATATTTACATTCATGAGAGCCAGCTGCATGCAATGGTTTCAAAATGATTAGCTTAACTTATAACTTATTCATTTTCCTCCTGTTTGTTTATCCTGGGTTTGTGTTTTTGTTGACTCACCTCGTGTCACCTACAGCTTCTGTAAACATAAATGTTACTTATTCTGAACTAAATCACAATAGAGAAGAAGTGTCTCCTCAAAGCTAACATGCTGGTAGATAAGACACTTATAGAGCCCAACATATAGGTTATGGGGATTCTTTTTGGAATTCTCACAGCCTCAATTATTTTTTTTTGTGTCCAATCTTCTTATTACACACATGCTTTTAAACAACCTGAAGTACCTGTTTGTTCTGTAAAGAATTATCACAATTCTGACTAGACAAAAACATCACATTTGTGCTCGATCTATCTAATCATATTCATGAGTTGAGCCCAGATTAAAACTTCATTTGATTATTCAATTGGAAGCAGCAGGATATGAATTTTGTGACAGCGGGATTGTTAACTTGAACAAAAAAAAACTCAACAGCCGTGGCCAAGTGAGGTCATTCCCCGCTCAGCTGTCACAGTGACAGCTACAGGAGAGAAGTTGAATCCCTATTTAGAGTGATGGCTGCTTGACAGCTCCTCAGCAAGAACACAACATCCCTCCCTGTCTCCCTCCGAATCAGACACTCATCTCCCATATAGAATATCTCTGTCATGAAGTAAAACACAACCACACCTCATGTCATTTGATACATTATATATATTATAATACGTATATATGCTGATATATATATATATATATATACATATATATATATATATATATATATATATATATATATATATATATATATATATATATATATATATATATATATATACGTATATATATATATATATATATTAGGGCTGTCAAACGATTAAAATTTTTAATCAGATTAATCACAGGATTCCGTGGATTAATCACGATTAATCACGATTAATTCTACCATTCGAAATAGGCCCAAAAGATTACCATTTTTTCTGTATATTGTTATATGAATTGAAAGATAAAGGACAGAAGGTGAATATATACATTTAAATGTAGTTTTTATTCATTGAAAATCCAAATGATGGTGTAAATACTGCAAATAAATTATAATCAACTAAAACAACCACATCATACTTAAATTTGGCTGTCTCTATTCAGCAAATATAGCATAGGCTATATAATGGCATGTATTGAGTGAATCCATGGTTTTGCATTCCTGAATACAACCTGATTGCAGTTCGTTTGTGTGTCTGTGTAGAAAAGGCCCCAAAGTTCATAAGTTAGTGTTTGATATGTTTTACAGTGTGTTAAGATGTGTTTTATTCAGTGTGGATAACTGTCAGTTAGGGCCGTGACGTCAGTCGGCCGGAGAGTCTGTTTAGTAAGTTTCCTTTCTCTTCTCCCTCGGTCGGATGTGTGAGCGTTGCCGCAGTAATCGATCATTCCACAGTTGAAACGTGTTTATTTGAGTTTATGTGAATCACCCGTGAGTGAGTAAGTAGCCTACATGCAGTCCCGATCGCTGTTATAAATTAGGCTATAGTTTATGCATGTTATTAACGGCCACGATTCGCGGGTCGCAACAGCTGTTGTAACGTCTCCTCACGAGTGGAGTTTAAGCCCAATTGTTTCTTTTCCTGCGATCTATGCTGCTGTGTCTGTGAAAGAAGGAAAATAAAGAGCGGATAAACCCTACTCCTCGGTCCTCCTCTCCTCGTCTCATGCTTATAGTCTGACGTTTTTGGCCACAAGTGGTGTTCTGGCCGACACCTCTGAAGTGAAACCTGTGATACAAGCAGATCAGCGCGGTACCGATACAGCCACCAGTTTCCTCCGCTACAGTGTGTGTGTGTGTGTGTGTGTGTGTGTGTGTGTTTGTGTGTAGCCGACGTTGTTGTCACGTAGGCCTACACACACCTCTAAACTGCAGACGTTTGTTTCCTCCCGTGAACGGAGCAGAATGTTTCTCCTGTTGCTTCCCGAGAGCAACTGCCAGCCGCGACACAGACGTGGCTGTTAGCAGCAGTTATAGGTCCGTGGTTAGTAGTTTAAAACATAGACTAGCGTGCTGCTATGTTTGGCTGTGCGCAGCTACTGATCCTGGGTCAGCCACAGCCAGGGCCGGAGTGGGACTCATTTTCAGCCCTGGAGTTTCATGCCTCAGATCAGCCCACTTTCACGCCGACATTATTAATGTAATGTAATAACAACCTTAATATGTACGTCTGCAAAAGTGCACTGTTCTCTGCACCCTTGTAATTCTGTGTTTTTAGACTGTGTGGACTCAAATGCTCCTGTTTAGCCTATAGCCTACTCAGGTGCCTGCCATGGTGCTACTATGTGCAGTAGGAGTGTACGGAGACGTCATTATCTGTAGGCTATCTGTTCAACAAACACAATTAGCCTATCTATATGTAGGCTACCTGTATTCGGATATGAAACCGGAAGTGGCTGGGGCTTATGGGCTTATGTGTGAAAAAAACAACAATTATTGTCCCTTCAGAGCCTCAAATTGATTTAATATTGGCATATTATCAATAATGAGATAGGCATATTTTCCTCATACTGTACTCATCTGTTTCTCTCTCTCATTATAACTGTCTAAGCCCCTACACGTTTGATTGGGGGACATTGAACATTCAGAGTCTGAAACAGTAGGCCTATTACATCACAGTAAATCATAAACTTGCCCAATTTATTTTATTTTTTCATCTCTGTCCCTTTTTATTTTTAACTAAACTAAGTTGTATCATCGATCTAGATAAGATTTATTTTGCCCGTTTATTTCCCTCTTCTCTCTCACTCTCCCTCTGTCTCTCATAGGCCTATCTCTGTCTCGCTATCTCTCTCTCTCCCTCTCTTTTTTAATTTCTAACTTAGTTCAATGAATAATTACTTTAGACTAGGAAACAGCGTTTTATAATCTAGTGGTCTAATTGATCAACGCACAAAAACGAAACTTTTTTTGAGCAAATCTCTTAGTTATAAACAGATTGTATGAACTAAACAAGCGAAGTGTTTGCAGATCGAATATTTAAAGATCGATTTTATTAAATGAAGAGACGTGGTTCACGTTCAGAGATTTGAAATAAATAAAAGTCAGGAGGGACTGAAGGTGACTCGGGGTCACAAACATCCAGCGGAATGGAGAGACCGCAGCTCACGGGGCCATGCATAAATGCAGCTGGTCTATCTCTTTTCTGCCACGGCAGCGGAGATGAACAGCTGATAGGTGCCACTCAAGTTAAGGCAGAACGCGCCGCGTCAATTTAGTGCATGATAGGCAAAATAAATAAATAGTTGTTTCCTGAATAATAACGAGATTATTCGCGAAGTAAACATATTCGGATCGATCATCTCATTATCCGTGCTCATCCGAATAGGCCTACATGTTCGGATTCTGGCTCATCCCAGTGCAGCCGACGCTCCAGTCGCCATTGTCCCGAGCATGCATTGAACATATATGACTGGGGGCTGTGACTAACTTTCATAAAGCCTTTGGTATGAGCGCAGAATTACAAGTTATCTTTCACCTCGTAGTCCGACATGCTGCTAGAGAGAGACACGCAGCAGGGCTAGGAGGCCCTAAATTCTGCTTCAAAATAAAAGTAATCTCACGTTACGCCAGTTAGATGCTTTTAATGTGAAACTGAAGCTGTAGGAAATGGTCAGTTTCCATTAGCAGTAACTTAACTGCGGACTAATAATGTGATTTTTAATGCACCAATAGGTAAAATGATATTTTAACCCAGTGCCATGACTGGGCCGGCCCTCGCAGCCCAAAAACCAGAGCGGCCCACCGGGAATGCTCCCGGTTCTCCCGATTAGCCACTCCGGGCCTGGCCACAGCGTAAGAGTGACTGTAGTGTAGAGCGGGTGGGATGCACGGGGCGGATCATTCTGCACATGCGTTAAATGCGTTAAAAAAAATTAACGCATTAATTCCAGAAATTAATCACCCTGCGTTAACGCGTTAATTTTGACAGCCCTAATATATATATATATATATATATATATATATATATATATATATATATATATATATATATATATAGGCCTATATATATATATATATATATATATATATATATATATATATATATACGTATATATTATCAATGATCATGCTATGGGTCACAGGAGTATCCATTGTATCTTGTCTTCTGTGATTTCTATACAGTGAGTGAATGGTCATGGAATAGTGATTAGTTTAAGCTGGTCTTTTGTTTTTAACCTGATAATATATGAGTCAAGGGTCCATGCTGGCAATCATCAGCCCTGCTGCGTTGTCCTTGATTAGGAATCTGTTGGTGAACTGGATGCCTGACCTGACTGCAGAGATGCATTCAATTAATCCTTCAGGGAGGAACCATGTTATTCTTATGTTGTGCAGTTGGTGTTCACATATAAAACTTACAAAACATCTATCAGCCATGGGATGTCAATTGCAGATTGCATCCTGAACGTTGAAGGCCTTTGCTCTGTAGTGCTTTGGGAAGTAGAGCAGAGAGAGTCCCATTTGACTAAGGCTGGGGTAAAAAGCCAATGAACGAGGTTCACCATGTTTCCCTTTTGTATAATAATAAGTGCACATTGGCTGCTTGATTTTAAAGTCACACAAATAATGGGTGATTAAAACTTTGGTTTGTCCATGTATAAATGCAGATGTTCTGTTTTTTTTTCTTTTTTAATTGGCAGTCACTGGTTGGTCCAACAAGGTTTCATTTTCTTTCGGACAACATTGTTTCTGATTTGGATTTAGTTAGCCATTCTCACCATATTCAGATTTGTGTGTAAGATCATTGCACACAAATCATCATTTGACTGGAGACAGAAGTTAGGATGATGGTACCATAGATTAATTGCCAACAACAATACAATGTAAACAGCATCCCTGAATTGTAAGAGTGTCCAAAAAAGCCTTTTAATTGTTGACACTTTTGGCATCAATATGTATTTGTCTTTTTCATTAATTAGTCTTTTGATAGATGATTGCATATTGATTACATTGGGGAAAGTGTTTGTGTGTGCCTTCAAACAAACCCTGTGGGCATGGCAGTGGAATCTGCTCCAAGCATTCATCAGAGAGAATAAATGCATATGGACAAGGTTTCCCCTCACACACTGCTAACACAGTCTCAGCACAGACAAATTGTTCATATTCAAGAAGCCCCCTAATGTAATTCTGTAAATTCATTCTGACATGGGATCTCAAAATGAAATGAAAGCCTCCTACTTTCATCATTATTGTGTTATCAGCCCCCCCCCCCCCTCCCTCTCAGTTTCTCCTCCACATTCGTCTGATTCGTTTCACCTCATTCCATAAACAGTGATTCACCTCATTCGATGCCCACCGGGATCTTTTTATATCCGAAACCATACATTAAACATGGACTATACGTCAAGCAAATGCTGCACTGGTTTCAAAGACCACAAATAAAACTGCATTGTTGTTATGGTTAGACAAAATAGACAATCACCAAACATTGTCTGCCCTCCAGAAATACTGTCTTTCCAGTTAAATTCAGCCAAAATGGCTGTGCAATAAAAGAGGAGAACGGCACAGATGAGTCATGTGCTTTTGCTGCTTAGTATTAAGTGTTCAGAATGAGATTACTCTTGCAGAAATGGCTTGGTGCTAAACCGAAAGAAAATGTATAGTATACCACAAAATAAAAATGACATTCTATAAGTAAAAAGCTAATCATTGTACATTTCACAGTGGTTTGTTGTAGCTTTTGGTAATATAACCTAATATTATGGTGTTTCATATTGCTCAGAGACAAGGCTTTATTGCCGATGACATGTGGTGAGAGGGAGCACTAGGATCTACTATATACTAAGCAAAGGGCCAAGTTAAGCGCACTGTGAATCGTTTTATTATTCAATGTTAAATAGACCCAATAACCCATTGTTCATATTGACTGCTGAAGGTCATTTGTGAGGGGAAATGGGAGAGAGAATTTTAGAAAGTTTGGCTTTGGTCAAATTGGCAACCATTTAAATAACATACACATAAGGTAGAATGCCACTGTACATTGCAGAAGCAAGCCTCACATTGAGTTATGTAGAGAAGCATCACTGATGGATAGATGAAAAATGCACATACAAGCAGCCAAGAAGGGCCTTTTCGACCCTTTTTCAGAATCCATGAGTTCGAGTTTTGCCATCTTTTCAGCAGAACCTTCCATGCCTGAATAGTCGCTACAGTAGTGGTCATCATATAATGGACAATTAACAAAAACACTGAAGTGAAGCAATAATTATTTTAAATGAAAAGCTAATGAGAAACAGGCCCCATAATGTTTTTATTTTGACCATAAAAAAAGTAAATATGATTCACCCAACACACACACTCACTGCAGAAAGAGCCTCAGTGGGAAGTTCACTCTCATTAAAAGTGTTTCCTCATGAATAACATTGAATCAGAATGGATCACTTGATTGTAGATTTGTGTGTGTGTCTGTGTGCGTGCGTGCGTGTCGATTTTACCTGCCAGAATAAACAACAGTGGGAAGTGCCAGTGTGTAAAAAACTGCCGACACCTCTCCTTGCTCTTCTCCTATTGATTTACTCTCCAGACCATTTTTCACCCTCCTATTCCTAAAAAAAAATCTTTCTTCACAAAACACATCCGAGGACAATTCCGTCCACACTGGTTTTGTTTGCACGACTCTGTGAACTAAGAATAAATAACTACGGCGGGAGGTCAGAATATTTTATGTGTGCCATTCTGTCATTTTCAGAATGGTGAGAGGGTGCTTAGGCATCCCCCAGCATCCCTACGCATACAGACCTGAAGTACTGCTTATCCCCGTCTCACCTTCCATCCTCATTTTGTAAATGTTATTTATTTTCTTGAAGAATAACACTGCTCATATTCTTTGCTTTAAACAAACATAAGTCAGGCAGGCAGAACACGGTGTGAACCCATTGCAGTAAAATGAGCTCATCATGAGACGGACAAGAAAGTAGAGTTGTGTAGGGTTGACCAGCTTTGTCTCATATTTAGATTACATTTTTTATAGCGCACTACCTAGTGGAATGTGATTATAAGAGTATTTGAAATGGTGTGAGCGCTTTATTTTTGTAGCAAACTACTTGATTCTATATGAGATTCAGAGCTTTGTCATTTCCGCTGTCTTTCTGTGCAGGGTTTAGGGCATAGGCCTGATCCAGACTCATTGGGAAGCAGCCGTTGTCCGGAGGTGCGATCATAACAGAGTCTGTCTGAAGCCCCCTTGGATTTTCTCTGGTGGCAGACATACCTTAAAAAATCTTCTCTCCCTGTCTGACACATCCAGGTTTGCTGCAATTACAAAACCTCTGGCAATGAGTTCTTCTCCTCATCCTGTCCACATGGGAGGGCGGTAAATGAGAGCAACCCAATGAAAAGAGAAGAAAAAAACTCTGCACACTTCCTTCACCTTCCCCGGTTTTTCAAATCTCATTGTGATTGCAAATTAAAATTCACAGGTTGCCAAGCCATCCATTCTCCCTCCATTGCTAAATTGAGGAGATTACCGGGCGCGATTTATGTACAAATAAGGGTCTTTCAGAAACCTGGCAGTGTATACAGTATATGACATGCACACATAGACTTGATGATTTGGGAGCTGTGTATTGTCTACATGTGTTTATTTCTCCTATCTTGTATATCTCCTACCTTCACACAACATAAGGTCTCACTGCAGCACACCCCACATGTAGCACATTAAGATTGTGTTTGGGTAACGTTGGCTACATGCCTTTATTTTGTGCCGCCGTGCACACAATGCTGCTGTAAATGTGTTTGGTATTTTGCTGCATTGCTGTTTGTGTGCATTTCCGAGCGGCGTGAATATGCAATGCTGTTTTAATGCTAGGCTATTTGTGCTGTTCAATTGCTGTTTATTTGTCTTGTTGCACAGTTGTTGGCCGTGTTATGCACACTGTTGTGTCGGGTCGGGTCTGATCGCAGCCATGGTTGATTAGGGGAAATAAATCATCGGGAGGGAGACTAGTCGCGTTACGTGCGTAGAACCATTTTTGACACAAAATCATAACGCGTTTCGTGTGGCCGCACCTTGACGATCGAGACAGTGACAACCCCTATTCTCAATACTACAGCAAACATACTTTTTTTGCAACTTTTTGCGACTTTTTCGCAACTTTTTGCGACTTTTTTGCAACTTTATTTGCGACTTTCTGCAACTGTGTTTCTGCTTTTTTGCACAGATGACCAACTGATTCAGAGGTGACTGGTATTCAAATAGTGATGCTGCTGAAGCTACGAGCCGACCTTCCCTTGGCACAGTGAAAACATAGATTTGCCTTTTTGTAATTTACCGTGTAAAAGTATCATAAAACATTAAGTACTTTTGCAAATAAGACACAGTCCTGATCACACCTGTTGTACATTATACACACACTCACACACACAGCAGTCTTGAGTTTGGGGACGCAGTGAGAGGACCAACAGAGAGCATCTCTGCTGAGGTGAGTGTTCTCTAACAATAAACTATTTAATTTAGATATTTAGATTCAGTTAATAATGAGTATTAAAAAGTTCAATAGATCAGTGATATTTAAAGAAAGGATCGTTTACGGTAACTTTGTTTCCAAGGTGATTTTTTAATTGTTATTGTTGATAACTTGTTTTATGCTGACCACTGGAGTACGCAGAAATTGTATTTTGGGTGGGCCGGTACTCAAGTGGATGGGCTGCCTTTTCCTAGGCAAGACAAGGAAAGGCAAGTTTATTTCTATAGCACAATTCAGACACAAGTCCATTCAAAGTGCTTTACAGGAGCATGAAATACATCAAGATTAAAATACATCTTATAAAATAGACATTAGAAAAGTGAATGAAAAAATGAATGGAAATAAAACATTTAAATTAAAGAAAAATGACAGGTTAAAAGGGAAACAGAAAAGTCTTCAGACTTGATTTAAAAGAGATGAGAGTTGCAACAGACCTCAAGTTTTCTGGGGGTTTGTTCCAGATATTCGGTGCATAAAAACTAAAAGCTGCTTCTCATTGTTTAGTCCTAACTCTGTCTGTCTGTCTGTCTGTCTGTCTGTCTGCCTGCCTGTCTGTCTCCTTGTTTAGTCCTGACTCTGGGGACTGTAGTAGACCTGTCCCAGACGACCTAAGACTCATAAAAACTTGAAACTAGAAAATGGACACTGTGAAAAAACTGCAAATACAGGAACAGCTCAAAAAAATATCATATTGAGACTTAAATGTATTTTTGGTAACACTGTACAATACGGGTACATTAATTAATTAATCACACTGGAACCCATGATTTCAATGGTTGTATCAACTTATATTATTTGTCTGGACAGTGTGAATTGTAATTGTCTGATAAAGACCTATGAAGGTACAATAGGGGATGATGCTATATTCAACAGCAACATACAGTTCTGAACACATTTTTTTAAAGATCATTTTTTGGCATTTTCAAGCTTTTTATAAGACAGTACAGAGTTGAAATGGGGAGACAGAGAGAGCGGGGGGATGTCGGATATGAAACAGCAACGAAGGCCGGAGGCAATATGGTATGCGCTCTATCCACTACCACCGGAGTGCCCCCAAGTCCTGAACACATTTTAATGGACTATGTTTCAACAATGTTGTGGTGGTAATGTTACATCGGCTGCAAATGTTTTTGCTTTTCCTTTTCCTCTCCAGGCCAACATGGATGTAAACACTTCAGTCAACTCCTCTTCCCTTGATGACATATCCCCTCTTCCACCCCACCTCTCCACCAACTCCTCAGCCCATCCTCTCATAAACGACTGTTTCAAGTCCACTGGGATGGTCTTTGTCACTTATACTTACTCCATCAG
The DNA here is from genome assembly GCF_949987685.1 of Ammodytes marinus. Lineage (NCBI taxonomy): Eukaryota > Metazoa > Chordata > Actinopteri > Uranoscopiformes > Ammodytidae > Ammodytes > Ammodytes marinus. The sequence goes on along the minus strand of NC_137216.1, from coordinate 14,266,782 downwards.
CTACATCTCATGCCTCCCAATCTTAATCTACGTCCTGTACCTTGGTTTCCAACAATGGCGGCAACAGCGTTCTATCACCACGGCTACAACAAGTCACTCTGATGTCTTCACCTACCACTCCGTCGCAATGCAGATAGTTGCAATGTTTTTTATCGGTTTGTTTGTATACGGCACCTACAGAAATCTCCCAGTGCTGATAAACGTTGGGACACACATCATTGTTGACTTATACTTTGGACAGTATCTGTTCCACCTCCTGACATGTGTGGAGCGATACGTGGCTGTTGTTCACCCCGTCACATATCTGGGTTTGAGAAAATCTCGCTGGGTCAGGAACAGAAACATCATCATAGGATGTGTTTGGCTGTTTTGCTTTGCTTGGATCCCTGCGTTATTTCACATCCCCTATGACGTGTATACCTACACGAATCTCAGTGGACTGGTGTTCTACTTAATTCTCATTGCTTTTTGCAGCATTTCTGTTCTCTGCGTTCTGAAGCGCCCAGGGCCGGGGGAAGTAGATGGGAAGGGGAAGCGGGTTGACCGGATAAAGCAGAGGGCTTTCAGCACCATCATGGCGATAATGGGAGTGATATTGGTGAGGTTTGGGGGGAATATTATGTTCAATGTGTTGCCAGCTGTGAGTGAGCAGAGTGCCAAGTGTGTGTTGATGTGGACAGCAATGTGGTTCGATCTGCTGAGTAGTTTGGTGATGCCTCTGCTGTTTCTACACCGGGCTGGAAAGTTACAGTGCTGTAAACAAAACAATGAATCAGGGTGAGGGTAGGAATACATCTGAGACTATCGTATCATAGACAAAAGCAAAGATTACACATGTAGAAAATGTTTAAAAAAAAATTGTGGTTAGATGTTGAAAGTGAATCTTAAACGATAGTCTGCGGTAGCTTCACATTCGTTTTTCTACAAAGATCATTCTGGCATTTCTCTAACTTCCATAGGGAGGAGTTCCGTACTACTGGGCTAATAAGGCGTTCCGACCTAACGTTCATCCCTTATAGTGGAAGGCAGCTTCTGATTGGTTCATGTAGTCGTCAATCTAGCCACAACGGACAGAAAGTGTGGAGGGTCCGGTCTGACTGGAGGCTAGATTAATGACTACAGGAACCAATCAGGGGCTGCCTTCCACTAACAGACAGACATCTTTTTCGGATTGATTAGATTTTTTTGGATAGCAAAATATTTTAGTTCTGTTAGAATTTGGTGGGACATGTGGTCAAATCACAGCCATGAGCACACTGACACACAGGTGTGCTGGGCTAAATGACAGGCATTGATTTGAATACACACCTGGTTGTGATTTGAATTTTGTCAAATGTTCATCTTAATGGATTTATTAAATGAACCGTAGTCGATCCATTGCTACATTGTCGGCTCGGATGTAGATGTAGGTGTTTTTTTAGACTTTTTATTTATTTTAAGATGATCTTTTAGCATTTTTGTTATGCTGTGTGAGACAGCTTTGGAGAGATAGAGATGAAATCTGTCAGAGAGGGGAATGGCATGCAGAGAATGACCCGGGCTGGATTCTAACCCGGGTCTGCTGTGAAGAGGACGGAGCCTCTATGGGGGGAGGGGGGCTTTAACCACTACACCACTTTTATTTTGATATTGTTGATTCATTTTAGTGTTTAGGAAAGTTTAACGTGTGAGATTATGAATGTGCGTGTGCATTTATCAGTTAAGGTCTATAAGTATAATTTGTATTTTATTATAGTATAATGTTAGCCTGGCTCTGCCCGCCCACCTACTTCTGCCCAAATTTAATTTTCCCTTCAGTAGTCAGCCTGGGGATGGGGCGTATTAGTGGGATTTTGCTCGAACAAATTTCTGAGTGTCCAATCAGCGAACAGAGGAAGTGGCTGAGAACGATGATGTCGAAGTAGCACTCCAGTTTCAGTTGAATGCTGCGTTCCTTTACACTCGGAACTCTGAAATTTCCGACTTGGTAGTTCCGAGTTCCGACCTGTCTGTGTTCCAGTGCATCTGCTCGGGAAAGTATGGACGCCTACAACCTTTCTCATCCAAATAACTAAACGTTAGGCTCTAGCAAGTTACCGTTGCCAGGTACCAGTAGATCCATAGACTACAATATGTAGTGAAGTCGGAAATTTCCGAGTTCCCTAAACGCACCGTCAACAGCCGGCTCACAACCAAACGTTATGCGATTGGTTGGCTAATCCAGAGTGGCACTGAGCAGATCTAATAGTTTTCAACAGACACCCGCTTCCAAGTGAGTGAACGTTTGCCAATTACAGCAGTTTCAGACCTTCTGTACAAATGAAATGAAGTACGATGGTCTGGTAGCACCAGGCTAGTATAATGTAGCAAGCCGATATTATTGTATTACTGTATTTCAATAAACAAATAAATGTCAGGATAATTTACTCTGTGTTTGATTGTGTTTTTATTGTGAATTCTTTAAACAGATCGTGTGAATGTCGATAGTTAGCCTGCTATTGGTGTATAAAGGTGTGTGAATGGTAACGTGGGAATGGGAAAAAGAGTCTCCGGTCTCAATGGGATTTACCTGTATAAATAGTAAATATAAATAAAGGTTGAAAAAAAAGATCAGACAGCTTACATGACAAGTGACTGATATTCAAATACTGAGGCTACCGAGGCTACGGGCTCCATTATGTGACATAGGAAATTTGCCTTCTGTAATTTACCGTAAAAAAAAGTTTCATAAAATGTAAACTACTTTTGCAAATAAGACACTCAGCCCTGCTCTTCACACACACACACACACACACACACACACACACACACACACACACACAAAAACAAACACATACACACACAAACAGGTGCCTGTCCATGTGAGTTGAGCAGGTGTGCACAAGTGTATACAGTATATGTATGTTTAGTTCCAGCACACATACTGTGTGCTGGAACTAAATGTCATCTCCTGGGAGGGAGCCAAATGAGGCAGTGTGATCATAGCCTTACCAATGTAATCTCACCTCTTAGACTGCCGCTACCCAACCCCACATATCCCTCCTCCCCTTCCTCCTCTTTCCCTCTCTATACACTCTTTCAGCCCGTTCCAGCAAATACCAATTTTTATTTTTATTTTTTTTAAATTGTTTTTTCTATTGTATCAAAGCTTCTGTTACTGCTCGTCCAATTAGACCCCCCCTCCCCCCCCCCCCCCCCCCCCACACACACACACACACACACACACAATCTTTCTTTCAATTCAGATCCACTCTTGCAGTGATGCCCAATAGGCAGCGTAGACTGTAGATGTGGAGCAAAGGATGTAGCACTGTAAAGCATCTCGGAGTGGAACAGATTCCCTAGAAATTAATTTCACAGTTTTGTCACATGGAAACTTCATCTGAAAACACCTCTGAATGTCAGAGCGAAACCTAGTAGCCTCTGTTCAAGGCAGATACATTTGCTGATTATTAATGAAGGTATGGACAGGGAGAGAGAGAGAGCAAGGGGGCAGTTTCTTAATTGTTTGGTAAATGTATTGAATGAAATGGTTATTTTAAGCCAACATTCCTCACTCGTCTGGGCCCCGCTTTAATTGAAAAGCTGCCTCTGGGTTGATGCTTATGGATGCTGCTGTTATTGCGTCGCCAGGCATTTGGCAATGCAGAGGGCTTTTTCCCGCGGTCTAGTTGTTGATTGATGGGAATTATAGCCATAAAAATAACAATGTGGTGGTAATGATGATGACACAAATAATTATAGGAATTCTAATGGGGTCTTGATGGTGGTAGTGATGATGATGATGAAGACAGATGGCGATGTTGAACAGCCCTCGCATGTGTGTGTGTGTGTGTGTGTGTGTGTGTGTGTGTGTGTGTGCGTGTGTGCGTGTGCATGTGTGCATGTGACGTGTGCGCGCGTGTGTGTGTGTGTTGCCTACTGCGTACCATTGCCTGCTCAGCCTGCTGAAAGGTGTGTTGTATATAAATGGGCTTGATAGGAATTATTCACTATGTGTGTGTCCGTCCCTGTGTGTGTGTGTGTGTGTTGCAGGGGATGATGTATCTGGAAGAGCGCAGGCTGGTGCACAGGGATCTGGCAGCCAGAAATGTCCTGGTCAAATCTCCCAACCACATCAAGATCACAGACTTTGGCCTGGCTCGCCTGCTGGACGTCAACGAGAAGGAATACAACGCTGATGGAGGAAAGGTACATCCATGCCATCAGACAAATAATCCCATTAAAAATGTGTCAGGGATTCTGGAGAACGCTTGTTCTCTTAAATTCACTTATTGTCAAAATCAGTTAATCTGCTACCTGTCCGTGCACTGAAAATACATGTGGTGTTAATGCACAGCCTAGGCTCTGTAAATGGTTATGTAAACAAAGGGCATGTTAACAAAAGAGGGCCCACCGTAGCTAGCAACATGCCAATTTACAGAGCCTAGGCTGTGTATTAACACCAGATCTTTGTATCAACGCATACACAGTATGGACAGGTAGCGAATCATGATGAGATATTCACCTTTAACAAATGGGCCTGTATTTGACATACAGTATGTCAGCCTCACACTGTACTGTGCAATATTATGGAGGGAACAGAGTGAGCGCCTGAAATAATTATGAATGTTTTAAAGGGCAAATTATTGTACATACGTATAGTTGAATGCTATAGTAAGAATATGAGTATATCTATTGGCGATATAGTACTATTTGTTGCACTACTGCTAGTATTATAAGTAGTGGTGGTATGGTGGCTGTGTAGGCTACATGCTTAAGGCCACTCTATATATTTAGTTTATGCCATGTAGCCATTTGAGCTTGCAGTGAGGGAGCTTGTTTTTATCTACTGCTGGAAGTGTTAAGTTTCCGAGGCACATTTAGAAATAATACTATTGAATTACTATTTTGGAGCCAGCCATTGACATGCTGTAAATGAAAGAGTACACATTAGCATTAATTAGGGTATTATATCCTGAGGGAGGAACTTAGCCCATCACAAAGGACAGCTTTAGTGCTGTCTGTGAGACACTATTCTGCTCTATTGGACCGTTTTATTTACTTGGGGAAATGGAGATCTCAAAAAAAACCTATACACATAGTAAACAAATACATCCTTTGAGCTTTCCATACACGGGCTTTTGGCCTCTTCAATTCTTTGTACATCCCTTTTGTATTTTGTTTTCAAACCCCCTCTTCTCAGGAAAGCCTATTTTAGCCTCTCTCACCCCCCTTTCTTGTGGTTTCTTTATGCTTTGTGTCAACACCGGGCACTTCCCTCCACTGAGAGAAAGGAGGACACAATCTCACCCTCGACATCCAACTCAACCTCCATCACTCTAATAAATAGAATTGGCTTTTAAATCTAATCACAGTATTACGCTGCATCCCAGACAGTGCTGCCATTTGCCTGTAGTACAACTGTGTGTGTGTGTGTGTGTGTGTGTGTGTGTGTGTGTGTGTGTGTGTGTGTGTGTGTGTGTGTGTGTGTGTGTGTGTGTGTGTGTGTGTGTGTGTGTGTGTGTGTGTGTGTGTGTGTGTGTGTGTGTGTGTGCTTGCCTTTCCTACCATCAAACCTTCTGTTAATCTTCTTTCTGCCATACATTTTTTCTCACTTAAGTGGTAACCACTTCACAAATAGCTGACTCAAGTTTTGTCTGACCTTAAAACCTATGTTGTCAGTTTCTTTATCAAATGTATTCAAATAAATAAATGACACAAAGATTATACAACCCATTTTTTATTTAACGCTGCATGTATGTATGTATGTAATGCTGACGTTATGCTTCTACCTGGCAGATGCCCATCAAATGGATGGCCCTGGAGTGTATCCATTACAGGAAGTTTACTCATCAGAGTGACGTTTGGAGTTACGGTAAGCATCAAACATCTCCTTTTAGGGAGTTTGCGTGAAGTTGACGGAGCCTTGGTGGCCGCAGTATTTTCATATATCAGACTATACCTAAATATGTTGCTTCTGGAATTCTCCTCATAGAATTACATTATGATGAAAAACCAACATACAAACTTCAGTGCATTCCATCTCTATAGGGAACAATAGTTTGATAATGAAGGCGAGCCCTCAAAACACATTATGTAACATTTTGTTAAGTGCTCCAAAACTCGTGTTGAAGTGGATGTCATATGCTGAATGGCCGTCTTGATAAGCATGAGACAAAAGTCGTCAACATTGGTCCTGCAAATACATTTTAAAAAAAGACGACAATGTAGCCAAATGTATTGGACCTCTGTTTTCAAATGCCCATTTATCTACTCAAATCTGGGTGTCATGGTTGATCCTAATTTTGATTTAAGTCAAAGGTTTGTGTTAGTGATAGCTTATCCACACTATATATATATATAAAGACTGTCTCACATATGTAACTCAGTCAGTCATGCCTATCTCACCTGCAGCGTGTTCAAAATGCAGCAGCAAGACTCCTCACTGGTACCAAAAAGAGAGACCATATCAACCCCGTATTATCCTCCCTTTACTGGTTACCCATGAAATATAGAATTGATTTTAAGATTTGTTTTATGTGTTTTTGAAGCACTGCAGGGGCTGGCACCAGCTAAGTCCTCTCTCTTGAGTTCTCTCTCACTCCGTCAGTCCAAAGGTGGCTGAGAATTTTCCAATTACTACTCCCATATAGTTTAAATCTCTTGCTGTCAGGTCTTCTTATCAACACTATTTATTTTTTTATTTTTTTATTTATTATTATTCTTTCGGACAATTCCACACAATACACAATTTTCTCTTGCAAATATTCATACATCATACTTTGTGTTGTCCGAAGGGAGACGGAAGAAGCCAAAGGCTTATCAGGTCCCGCCCCCATTTTCATCAAATTCGGATTCAGATACACAGATTACTGTTACAAAATAAAAATAAAACAAACAAAAAACATTATTTTTTTATATATATAGCTATATATGTATATATACATATATACACACACACATATATATATATATATATATATATATATATATATATATATATACATATACTTTTTTTTTAAGAATCTGCAGTCCAATACACAGTCAATTTTAATCTAATTGCTTCAGCTTTTAAAATCAGTTCAGCACAGTTCAGTTTTTCTGTGACAATGCCAAGTGTATAAAGTGTGAAGTGGCCTTGTATTTGGCCTGTTCCATTACTAAACTGGTAGTCTAAACACTTCTGCAAAAGTATTCCAAAACAAGTCTGTCTGCTGGCCTGTATTATTTGTTACAACATTGTAATGAAAGTGACATTGACATTGTGCTCAGGTTATTAGTCTGTAATTTTCAATAATTTTTGAAACATAATTTGCTTTGAAATTGCGCAAACTGCAACTCCCTGTGACAACTTCATCAAGTCCATTCCACAGCTTAATACCATTTACAGATATCGAAAAGGATTTAAGTGTGGTCCGTATATTTTTCTCAGTGAATTTACCTTTTCTTCTTAAATCATGCAAAACTTCTCTGTCTTCAAACATTGCTTGTAAATGTATTTAAGCCTGCCTTAAGACCAAAGGCTGCTTAATTATTGATATGTAATAACTTTGTATTTTCATTTGGATCATTTAAATGCATTTCACTTCAGTAGCTATAAGTTTTTTTTAAGAGGAATGCAAAATGTGTACATGTACTGCAGTCATGCTGTAGTCTTGGCATTAGCATGTCAATGGTTAGCATTATCAGTCAGAAAATTTGGGATGTTGGCAGAGATAAGAACGTAAAGACATATTCAAAGGAATGATTCAGGAAAGCTGCATTGCGTGTACAGTAAACTGTAAACAGCTTGCTAGACAGGCAAGGCAATTATAAACCTAACGTAGTATTGTTTCCCCTCACTTCTTTAACTGTTTGAACGTGTCGCAATCTCAATAACTGGAAAACTTTCACTGGGCGATCTACTCCCTTTAGGCTTACAATACTCAAATCTGTCTTCTTAGCCTCAGGCATGTCAGCAACATTTAAATCCAGAGACTAATCTTCTCCATTATCCTTCAGTCTTATGAGATTTGTATTGCTATTATTGCAAATACAAATTTCCTGTTTAAGTCTACCAATGACTCAAGGAGTAATTAAAAAAAAAATCTAAAAAAAAATATATATGGAAGATGGGTCATATCAAAGAGAATAATGTGTGTTTGATTAAAAGTATCCGTTTGGTTCAGTGTGTCCGTGTCCCCAGTGCCCCCCCCCCCCCCCCCCCCCCTTATGACCGAGGGCTATTATAGTTCCATCTTATATAGTGTGCATTTACTCTGCTTAACATTCATTAGCTCATTAACACGAACATGATTAAGGCTGGAGAGTGCTGAAAGGTTAGATTGACTGATGACTTTCAAGACCGTGATTAGTTCCCCTCATCACTCGTCTTGTTCTCTGATCTCGTCCTCTCTTCTTTACCCTCTTCTTTTTTTTGTTGTTTCCTCTTTTATCCTACTTGTCTTCTGTCCTGTCTCTTCTTCCCTCTTTCTTTTCCCATCTCTTTACTTGAATCTTCTCTACTCTTTAATCATCTCAACTCCTTATTCTCCCAACACCCATTTTCTCTCACGGCCATTCTACTCATCTTTTCTCCGCTCTCTGCTTGATAATTCCTATGTGAACATGCTTTCTCTTTCTGCTGAATCATAATGATCCTTCCTTCTTTTATTTTCTTTTATTTTCCTTGTGTAATTTCCCCTTTTTTCTCTCTCCCTCCATCCAACTCTTTTTTTTCCGTATTTTTTTAGGAGTGACCATCTGGGAGGTGATGACCTTTGGAGGGAAACCGTTCGATGGGATTTCCACCAGAGATATCCCCGACCTGCTAGAGAAAGGAGAGCGTCTGCCTCAGCCACCCATATGCACCATAGACGTCTACATGGTCATGGTCAAATGTGAGTGGAGTCTGCAAGGGGGTTGGGCAAAATATCACAAACTACTAACAACACGACATTATTATAACATGTATTTAACCAGGCAAGTCTCAATGAGATTAGAAATCTGTTTTCCAAGAGAGACCTCGCCAAAATGGACAGCAGTGAACGGATACAGCTACAACGTAACACATGGCGACAAAATACAAGTTCAAAATGCACTTTGAGTGCAATTGGGAAAATACACGATTGATAAGAGCATTTGAAATTTCCAATGGAGGCTGACTTTAAACTCTTTAACAACGAGAGGTCACTCAGTCCTGAAGTCTGAGCTCCTTCTGCAGGCTATTCCAGTGAGGGTGTGCAGAGAACTTGAAGGCCTTAAGTCAACATTTCTCTGAACGTCTCCACAATTAATTCACATTCATATATTAACTGCAGAGCTTTTTAATTGGATTGAAGTATTTTTCTTTCAAGATTTCACAGTTTTTCTGTTGTGCATCGGCTCCATTTCAAATAGAAGAAAAGTCAATGATTTTTTAAAGGTTAGGAGAGGGCCAGCTGGTTTTTAATTGAAACACGCATAATTAATAACGCTTTATTGAGTGATTTTTCAAAATGCCAGTATACGCCTGTTTTGTAAAAGAGGGTCAAAGATGAAGTTTACAAAGCTGAAGTATTCAAATTAATTTTCCGTTTATATCTTTTCGGTTCATGGTACACTATGAATGCCACTGAAACATCACTCTGATGGAAATTATTAGTGAGAAATCCTTCAAAACTACCAAAAGCTTAGAAGAAGTTGTGGTACAAGATGATGTAGAAAACATTTTTTTTTCTGGCTGGCTTTGACCCCCCCCCCCACCAAAATGTTGGCCGTATCAGTCGGTCACTGCTGTCATGCCCACATGGCGTTGTAACCTCTGGCCACAGTTGCCAGGACAACTACTCGGTGCCAAAACCGCCGCGGCCTTGTCCTCTAGTCTCCTAGCTGCAGCCTCTGGCCCTCACTGTCACATTGGCCCTTTCTGAACCTGTGCCAACATGGCAAGCAGACACACACACACACACTGCAGGGAAAGGTCACTTTCACCTGCCTGTCACCTGCTGCACCACCATACATGCACTGTGTAGTAGAGTATGAGGTCATACACCTAAATTACACAGACACGTGGTGAAGATGTGTTTCCTGTTATTCACTGTGCGATCCCTACTCTAGGATTAATTGGCTTAAATCTACGTAGCAGGATAAAAGATGGTTATTTTCTACATATGAAATAATCCACATCTCTCCTTCTTTCCATCTCCATCTATTATCATTTCCCTGGATATCTAGACAGGCTGTACTCAGAGCCAGATCACATGATTGCTCGGGCATCATACCCATGTGTTCACAGGGAAATTGGCAAAAAGAGCGCTTTTCTCCATATGGCAATTTTAGTGATGAAACAGTATTTATAAAGTATTTCTGATTCTGATTGTATTTGGATAGAAAACAACAACTCTCGCCATAAAGAGAAGTTCATTAGAAATTCTGCAATTGAACATTTAGGAAGAAATAAGAATATTACAGAGAAGGACAAATATTTAAAATCAAAAATATATTCAGGTCTTTACAATTGGGAAATGTTCTTACACAGGCAACATTACTTTGGCACAGTTGAAATGACTGGGTGGGAATGTTTGGGATAATGACTAAGAAGGTATTGGTGCTGTTGGGTTTAGTAGCCGTCTACACGGTTCTCCCTTACAGACCTTTCAGGTTGACAGTCATTCACACTGCAGTAACATGCTTACTTACTCATAATGAAAAACGTGTGTCATATTGGGATCAAAGGATTTCTACAAACGTCAAATTATATGAATGTTTTATGCAAATAGCAGATATTGTAGCATACATATTGACGTGGTGTGTGTAGGCACACTCCCTGCCACCAGTGTGTGATGAATACAGAAATGTTCTGCTTGTTACAAGTAACACATACCATTTGAATGAACCATACCAAGAGAGTAAGACAAGGAAGTGATCTTGATGGGTGTAGATGAGGTGGGCTTTTCGAGCAAGATAACAAGTATCCACAGGTTTGAATTTCAATATGTTGTTTTGGAACCTCATACTGGTCAGACACTAACACAAAGCTGTGTTTTCAGGTTGGATGATTGATGCCGACAGTCGGCCCAAGTTCAAGGAGCTGGCTGCAGAGTTCACTCGGATGGCTCGAGATCCCCAAAGATACCTGGTCATCCAGGTAGGTCAATCTTGATGACCTTCCTACAAGATCTGGGTTATATGCTGTGACATCTTGTTTTCAGTGGGTCTAAAAACCTGACTAAATTCAAATTATCAGTAGATGACATTGATAGATATTACAAATAAAATTTTACTTTCCAATCATGAGTGAGAAGATACACCGACTGCTCATTACATTGCTCTCGTTATGATTTTGGGAAGGAAAAATGTGTCAACTAATGGCAAGCCTTCATCATCAGCTTAAATCAAAAATATTGATGACAGGGAGGGTGCTCGTGGTGTAGTGGCGTCTGCCCGTAGAGGCTCAGTCATCAGAAGACAGAAGACCACAGGTTGGAATCCGGCCCGTAGTCGTTCTCTGCTTGTCATTCCTCTCTCTGCCCCATTTCACCTCTGTCTCTCCAAAGCTATCCAATAAACCAAAATATGCCAAAAAAAGTATCTTTATGTGACTCTATGTGAGATAAATAAGTCAACCATTTTGTAATTGCACAATTTCACACAATTATTAATAAGATGTGTTGTGGAATTGAAATATCAACCTTTAAAAGATGTGAATTTAGGCAATTAATACCAGATGACACAATGTTTAAATACAAAAATAGAACAGATCTTTAATGTTTGCAAACAGGGTCAAGACAAACAATGCAACAAGGGGATTTAAATGAAATGACCAATGATAGGCGGTCATACAGAGAATGTATAGTGAAATCTAATTACGCACAAACATTCCAGCCTACGTACAAGATTCTCCTCAGCCAGATATATTGTTAGTTATCTTACAGACATAGTTCTCTGGAGCCATCTCAGTCAAAACATACATTCCTTACGCAGTTTGAGTATCTCAGCACATAACAACCTTCACCATCAAGGTAAGGTCAGGATTTTTGTTGATTAGCTTACGAATATTTAGAGTCAAGATGGCACTAGTCTATACAAACAAATATTTATTATGACTGTAACAGATGCTAATACAATTTACACACATTCATACACATTTTTCCCAGGGGGACGACCGCATGAAGCTGCCCAGTCCAAACGACAGCAAGTTCTTCCAGAGCCTCCTGGACGAGGAGGAGCTGGAGGACCTGATGGATGCTGAAGAGTACCTGGTGCCCCACTCCTTCAACATCCCACCACTGGCATACACTCCACGCACACGCATGGACTCCAACAAGGTATTTTCAGTCTCCAAATTCTCTAAAGAATATAGGTTCCCAGTTTTTTTTAGTCTTTCTTCAATTAAAGGTGCTATGAAGAACTTTTGAATTGTTCTCTATATTATACATCTTTTAATGCTGGCCAATTAAGGATTATTTCCTGCTTTCTATGTACTAAGTGTTTCTGGACAAAATCCACAACTTTTTTTTCTGTGCAAAAAAATGCATACAGAAGTTTATCTGAAGCTATTGGGAGGGTTCAGCAAAAGTCAGTCAATTCAAACGAGTTACTTCCAAAGATACAGCCTATTTAGTCTGAAATTCCCTATTCATCTTTCCCATGTTCAGCTGCAGTAGAAAGACGAAAAATAGATACATTTGTTAACTAAAAAGAGGTCCTCATTTGTATAACTCGGATGGCTGAAACCTCATGTAAATACCGATACACTGTTGAATGCATTACAACAATGCAATACTTTATCGGTGAATTGTGTCCCCAATCACTACCATTAAACACACATCAAAAAGGCATATACCCAGTAAAAATATCTTCTTCAGAAAAAAAGGCAAGCCTGATGTTAAAATGTACTGTATGTCCTGTTTACTTGTTGACCAGCAAAAGTAAACTATGCCTTATTCATATGTGCCATGGTGGATAATCTGCAGTCAGTACATTTTTGGATCATCTAACAAACCTCTGAGTAGCCTTTGACTAGCCTGACTAGCCTGTGAAAAATTCAGTAGACCAACTTTATTTATTATTTTTCTTTTTAATTTTTTGGGCATGTTTATGCTTTATTGATAGTGTAGAGACAGAGTTGAAATGGGGCAGAGAGGGGAGTGACATGCAGAGAACGACCGCGGGCTGGAATCGAACCCGGGTCCGCTGCTAGCCGAGGCCCATGGGGGGGACGCCCTACCAACTGAGCTAAGGGCGCCCCCCTCAGTACCAACTTTCCATTTAAAATATAAAGTGTTGATTAAATGATGAACATAGGCTTGACACTTGCGCTTAGTTGTTAACAACAAACACAGAAATTGTTTTATGTTATACCCAGGGAGCAAAATCCCATTTTTTCTGAAAACAGACATGGAATATTGTAAAAGGTTGTTCACCAGAAATTATATCTAGGACCTTCAAAGATCACAACCTGGCCAACTACATGCTCGAACGCTATAGGGGGCAGATGTAGCAAAGCGGAGCCACGGTTTAAGGCGAGGGTAAAAATTATTTTTTTTTAACTTAGATATCATCATGAAATGTTGCCAGTTTTCTAGATTTTTTTTTGAATATATACTGTATGCAAATTTGGCATATTTCACTAATTATGCACACATTTGCAAATATTTAAAAATTCTATATCTAGATGTTGGATAAAGCCAGAGTTAAAGCCAAACAGAACAGATTTGGGACACAGACTTTTTTTCATTTAATAAATCTAAAAATACTATGGACAGGTCTTAAAAATGCATTTTCAGCATGTTTTGGAGAAGAACATGTCTCATAAATCAGACACTGAACAACATATGAACAAATCCTTCTGTTATAACCTTCAGACTAGTGCTAAGAATAATCATTGAAAGATTAGTTCATGTAAGGGCTTTAGAAGTTGAGATTTGGTTTAGAGTATTGAAAAAAACTATCAAAACATGTATATCTAACCAAAATTATCACTTGATTTCTCACAGAGGAAGTTTGTTATGTAGAAACTTAATACACTAATATGATGTCAAAATGCAAAAAAGATTTTAACTCTGGCATTATCCAACATCTAGATTTTTTTTTTAAGATTTGCAAATGTATGCATAATTAGTGAAATATGCCAAATGTGCATATATATTCAAACATTTTTGAAAAAAACACAAAATATCTTTGTTTTAATATCAGTAATCAACTGGCAACATTTCATGATGATATCTATATGTTAAAACATTTCAATTTTACCCTCGCCTTAAACCGTGGTTCCAATTTGCTATTAAGAAAAAAATAAGCCCCCTGTAGCTTTCTAGCAGGTAGTTGACCAGGTTGTCCACCCAGGTTGTGATCCTTGAAGGTCATAGATATCATTTCTGGTGAACAACCTTTGCCAATATTCCATGACCATAAAATCACTTTGCCCCCTGGGTGTTATTGCTGTGTAGTAAATTAGAATTGAGTTGCTTATCCTTTAATTGCACATTGACTCTTTCATATATTACCATTGAGCGATCAGCAGGGCGATTAAACCGTGAAGGAAAAAAGCGACTATATAAAGTCATTGTAGACATTCGGATCTTTTAGATCGTCTTTAAAGTGATGTGGGAATGGGTTTTCTCTGTGTGTCCTGCAGGACTCTCCTGTTCAAGTGCACAACATTGAGATCTTAAAGCAGAACCTCACACAGCTTTCTCAGTTACACTTTCATCTCCCTGTTGCTCGCTCTTCCCCGGTCTGTTTTCCTTGGTCTTTCTCCATTGTGGAGCTATGGTGATTGCCTTCATCATAATTGGCGTTCTCAGCCAGATTACCCTTAGTAATTCAACTGTTCATCTTTGGACTTTTTTTTTTTTTTTTTTTTTTACTTTTATTTATCCTCGAGAGACCAATTGAGGGGTGACCCTCATTTTCAATGACGTCGAGTTCAAAACAAATTCAAAGGAAAAACAACAATACATAAACAATATTCAATGCAAAAACATCAAATACACAACAACAGGTGAAGAGAAAAAAAACAATTGAAACATTTACATAGTGGTGAAGAGTGGCAGCAATCAAAATTAAATGGGTGAAAATACAATATAGCCTAATTAAAACAGTTACAGGTAGAGTTTGGCAGATTTAAGATAGTTTGTTTAAATTGTTTAAAGGATATGAAGGTATTTAGTTAAATTTGTTGCTGTAAGTTGTTCCAGGAGTCGGGGGCACTGAAGCTAAAAGCTGTCTTTCCTAGCTCAGACCGGGCTTGTGGGACATAAAGCATAAGCATGTCAGTGGAGCGGGTCTGATAAAGCCCATCTGAAATTTGCAGCATTTCTGTTAAATAACGAGGAAGCTTCCCGGACAAGGCTTTGTAAATAAAAATGTGCCAATGTGTGTCACGTCTCTCTTTAAGGGAGGACCACCCAACCTTTTCATATAAAAGACAATGGTGTGTGGCATAAGCATCTCCTGTGATGAACCTTAAAGCAGAGTGAAAAACATAGTCCAGGAGTTTAAGACATGAATGTGATGCATGCCGGTAAACCACATCACTTAAATCTGTTACAAAACCAGCCGCACAGCCAGGCAACTCAGTCCTTTTCTATTCCGACTTGTGTGTATGTGTCAGGATGTAGAAAGGCCAGCTGAATGCCAATGAGAGACATGGCTCCTTTGTCCAACTCTGTCTGATGCATTTCAGGGGGTGACATTATTTTATTTTCATAATATTTGTAAAGTGTTTTAGGCTTAGTTTTATTGGGGTGGATACTAAATTGTTATGATTATATTTATACAATGATATGCATCAACATAAGAAATGTAGATGATACTTATGAAGTCAATTATTGTCGATAACAAAATGCAATATTTACATATGAAAATAATCTTCAATTGAATAGCTCAGAGTGGGATTTAAACCTGTGTGTTAATTCACCAGTCCTGTTTGAAATAATTTCAATTTGTGGTTTTAATGGATAAGTGCAACACGAAAACAACAGATTTTCTCCCAGTATGATTTCCGACTTCTCAGACACTGTATAAGGGAAAGTAACCGAGGAAACATAAAATTTAAAACAAACCTCTTGTTGGATACATGGGGGAAAAAAGATAAATCACAATAAAGCACCCAGTGAGGTTCTAAAGAAGACCATTTTTTGTTGGTGAGCGTAGACGCAAATGCAAACAGCAGGACAGGGCTGATATGGCTACTTTAAGACTTTGCTGCATGGTGACTTTTTAATTAAAATCCTTTTAATTAAATTGTCCTTAGTCATGCTGGTATATCATTGTTTGACACTGCTGTTTGTCTCCCCTGCCTGTCACATTTTAATATAACGGATGAATAATGGTACAAAGGACTTGAATCGCCTTCTTTTCTTTTTGGACTACACGCTCAAATACCTTTTATAATTCCCAATATTATTGTACGGTACTTATTTGGTGCTTTGTATTATGTATTATTATTATTATTATTATTATTTTATTAATTCATTGTTGTATGTTGTACCTCACAAGTAAATCAAATGTGTACAGCCCAAAGACTAGACAACACTCAATTCTTTGCTCACTTATACCTGAACTTTAATCCTCAATTTAATTTTATTTTGCCATACCTCAACTTTGTATGTATTACATGGGCCTTACTTGTTCTTGGTAAATTGATAATCTCCTAATCTTATTCTAACATCAGCTCTCCTTTATTAACCCTCTCCCTCCTCCTCTGCTTCTACCTAGAACCAGTTTGGCTACCAGGACCCGAGTTACAGCATGCAGGACATGCTGGCCACCCTCCCCAGAGTGCTCTCTGTTCCACCAGTGCCTGGAGGCTGCCTCCCGTCACAGGACTTGGCCTTAGGAGGGCAGATTGCTGCTGGATTTGGCCGTGGCAACCAGGACGACCCTCGCTGCAATGGCACCCTGAGAAAACAGGCCTCCCCAATGTCAAGTATCCTTGGCTCAGCTCTCACTGCCGGACAAGGTAAAGCAAAGGGTTTTATTTGAAAGTACTAGGAACTGAGGGAAAATAGCCCTCAGTATCTACTCATGACGTGTTAGCGTGTCCTAAAATCAAACCAGCAGGTGAACCGAAAACAGTGTGAGATTGATGGATATCAAAAAAGAAACAGGGTCTATAAAACCGAGGCATCATCTATTTTTAACAATGTTTTTCACACATTGAATAGACAGTTTTGAGTTTGAAGGCATTGTGCATTCAAAATGTCTCCCTACAGCCAGTGTATTGAATTTTCTTATTGAGGCCTTAGTCTGCAGGTAGTGCTGTCAACTGTGTTTACATGTACACAAGGCCCCGATGCAAGATTTGTTGGGCCCATTCATACCTCCTTTGGAAATTTGGTTGTGTAAGATAGGGAGAAATCAAACCTCTGGTCAACTTAATAAATAAGGTGTATCGACCCTAGTGTGTGAAGTTGAAAATGGTGGTAAGGTATGAGGTCACAAATTTTTTTGACATTAGCCATAGCCAGGTCACAGAACAAACAGTAAAATTATTCTGGTTTACGGGTTATATTGAAAATGCATGGTGCTTATCGATTGGTGAATAATTACTTTCATTAAAGGACGACGCATATATACAAGAAACCACAACACTGTTTCCAGGATTCTCTTATTCATGAAGTTTTGTAAAGTACCACATCTAGCATTAATCGTGTATCTCCTTCCTGTCTTTTTGCTTCCAAAGGTGGAGGAGAGGATAGTAGTGGACAGCGTTACAGTGCCGATCCTACAGGCCTTTTATCTGAACGAGGGGCAAAAGGAGACAAGGACCAGGATGGCTACATGACTGCCATGAGAGACAAAAACAACTCAGGTTACTTTGGCAGATTTGAGAATTTATGAGTTCATCCATTGAGTTGGCTGGAGGATAAAATACAGTATTTACATACAGCACGTATCTGTTGTGCTAACTCAATTATTAATAAAATACAGCATTTCAATTTTAGGTTTCATTATGCCTCAGGCATTATGTTTTGTCGGGTTTTCCGTGCGGACCATTCTTGTGTACGAGATATCTCATGACCGCTTAAAGGGATTTTCTTCAAACTTCTCAAAAAATGTCAACTTTGACACAATGATGAATTGATAAGATTTTGGAGGTCAAAGGACAAGGTCGCTGTGACCTCAAGCCTCATGAACCCGATATCTCAAGAACAATTTAGGGTCAAATTTGGCACAAACTCAAACATAAAATCAAAGGTAAACTTACATTGTGGAGGTTAAAGGTAACTGCAAGACTGCATTGAGTGATATTGGTCAAATGTAGCACTCAAGTGTGAACTGAGGAGATTCTAGGGATCAAATGTTACTGCAACCTTTAATATTGTGAGATAGTACTAACCTTGTACCATATTTTAGCTTCTTAAAAGCATTACCTTTTTTTAAAGCATTGCCTACCACCACTGTACTTTCACATATAAGCACCAGGTAGTTCTAGTTTTACACTATTTGACACAACTGCAGCTTCAACAAAGATGAAAACAAAGCAGCTAATATTACCCTCCCCTTTTTTTCCAGACTATCTCAACCCAGTAGAGGAAAATCCCTTTGTCACGCGTCGAAGGAATGGTGACACCCACGCAGTGATTGATGCATCGGGTGGTCACACCCTTCACATTGCTGGAGCTGCTGTTGCCGCTAAGAGCCAGACCCTCCAAGAGGAAGACGAGTATGTCAACGAGCCGCTGTACCTGAATACCTTCCTTAACCCTGGAGACAAGAACGGATTGGCTGGTGCAGTGTCCATCTCTGGCCCTGGGTCCTCTGCTGCCCAATCAGTATCGCAAACAGTCAACCCATCAACGTCAAGCCACACCGTCTCCTCATCTGGATATGTGGTACACCCTGGCCACCTCCCACACCCATCATATCCATCACACACCCTGCATCCTGGGCATTCAGGACACACACTGCACTCAGGCATCACCAGCGGCACCATCATGTTTGATAAGAAAGGCAAGAAAGCCACTTTTGACAATCCTGAATACTGGCAGCACAGTCTACCACAGAAGTCCTCAATGCACAACCCTGAGTACCTGCAGGACTGCAGCACACGCTTCTTCTACCGGCAGAATGGACGCATTCGCCCGGCTGTTGCCGAAAACCAGGAGTACTTATCTGAGGCTGCTATGAAAGCTGGCAATGTGTTGCCACCTCCTCCATACAGACAGAGGAACACTGTAGTGTAGTGACCTGCCTGTAGCACAATGGAGGGATAAATAGAGGAATAAGTGGAAAAGAATGGACATTGAACAGTCCTCTTGTTTCTGTGCAGTACTTCTCCTGGGGTCTCCTCGCAACGTCCCTCAACACATCTCTCTGTCATGTCTCATTGCAAGTCTTTTATTCTCACTCCAAGGTTCTGCCTTTCATGACAGGACTTCAATAAGTGTCACTGGCAGCCTCATTTGACATTCAAACCATATTTTTCAACTCCATATTTGGCCATGATGTGGCAAGTAGACACATCTCTTTGAAGTTGGTTCTGTTCTGGAGCTCACTGTCCTGCCATCTTAAGTATCAGAAAGGTACAATAATAACCCAATCAACAATGGAAATCAATTGTCTAGCAAGGGGAAAATTGAGAAATGAAGAGGTTAGCCCAAAGAGAGGATTATTGCCATGACCTTTTCTTTTCACAACAATGTCCTCTTAGCACATGTTCACCTAGATGTACACAAACAGTATGCACACCTGTGCTGTTTCTTGTGTGCATTATGTCAAATGACACATTCACATGAAGTTGTGACGTGACTTACCAGCAAACCGGCAGTCATGCTCAAAAGCCCATGTGGCTTGCATGCCTGCCCACACGCTGCTTTGACTTTTACATGTTGCTGCATCAGTAATGGAATTCAAACATTTATCACGCACTGCTCATATCATGCCTCACACATGTTAACATGCTTGCAGCCTTGACACACCAATAATAACCATACATTAATTCATAAGAAAGTACACGCACACTGACAGATAAGCCTGCAGCCACTTGAAATATATATTCTGGAGCAGAAGCTCAATCGACCTTGTGCTTAAAGACAGGGTGTGCAGGGTACAGCGGTGCAGTGCAGAGAAAGGGTCAACAGGAAAGTAAATGCCACCGCAGTTTCACTGAAAGCATTGAAATAGCCCAATATGCCGTGGCAAGCATTCAACAGATTATTGGCAGGCTATGGTGGGATTTAAAAGGTAGATCAGTCAGAAGATGACCCTTGTCGCCATCCAGTGTGTAACTCTTAATTCCACACTAATCCAATCCCAGGAGCTTGCAAACCCACCACTTTGATATTACCTTCATAAAATCATTATAAGCAGCATTGAAAACGATATCACCAATGGTAACTGCAATACTAGGAATAATGTTTCAGGGGACCTGATTGTTGAAATGGACAGAGCTTTTAACAGACAAAGGAGCTTGATAATGGAAGAGAGAGCTGAACCTGAGGGGAAAATATTTTACAATGGATCAGAGCCTTGTTTTTCTTTTAAGGCATCGGGGATCTGTTAACTAGTCACCTTGTCTTATTCTTACGCAAGCAGCACAGGCACCCAACCACGAAAGAGCACTGTGGAGATGGCTAAAAGACTAACCCTGCCGAGCTGTTAATAAGCCAATTACATGTCATTACCAGACAGACAAAGGCTCTGTGGGCTGAGCGAAGTCTAGAAGGATATTTAAGTACACCAAAAGACAATGATAAAAAGATAAATGTGACCTTATGGTCACGACTACAGGGTCTTGCTCTTAGGGTTACCATGGAACACTAGAAAATGGGACTCTTTCAATTGTATTGGTGTTTGACAATAACGGTGAGACATTACAAGTAATCACTGATGGCTAGCTTTCGGTACCCCATACTGCCAGATGCCACAGTAAACTCTGATTGAGGCAACGAGCATCTGTCATAAAATGACTTCAAGGCCTAATTCAGGCTGGCGTTGATGATTTAAAAGCACTTATTGCTCTGACACAGCCAAGTGACTTTGCTGTTGTTCTCACTTTTTATTATGTGGCAGATATAACTTACATTGATGGTAATAGATAGTTTTCACTGCACTGCGGCCTCATGTTATCTGTTTGGTTAGGCATTTTACGAACAAAGGCAATCTCAAAGGAATATCATAATAGTAGTACTGAGTCGGGTTGAGAATTATACAATAATACACTATCACGACAGTTGATAGAAATTGATACATTTTTACAGTTTATACCAGGGAATGCTATCCCTTTTTATATCCCTTGTTTTACCATACTATTGCAGACACTGCTGAGTATTTTCAAAAAAGAATGGTGGGCCTCGTCTTTAACCAGAAAGCAGAAATCCCCGTCCATAAACACTTGATTGATTGAATTTCTAGAAAATGTCCAAATGTACTTAATTATGTTATAAAGTGATCTTGCAATACTAATCCATACTTAAGTTGATATGTGCATTTAACCACATCATCCGCCCTGAGTAACAGGTAAAATTTGGAGACTAATGCCTGTGCAAGCCTCATTGCTGACATACCAATGCACAACCACTGTTACACAACCTTGTGCCTCTATATTTAAAATAACAGGCAGAGGGAAGAGTCAGACAAGCAGAGTTGATGAATTACCGTACAAAACACAGATGTTACCCTGGCACAGGGCACTCTCCCCCTTTCAGGTTTTATGGGGAATCATAATCATCCAGTTAAGCTCCAGCTGAGTCACAACTTGCCACATCATAAAGGGACGTCAATCCTGTTGAAATAAAAGTATAATGGAAGACGGATTAGTAACACAGTGGATGCTCTGCTTAATTGTGCAACTCAACAGAAATGGGAATTTTATAGGTGGAGCAGGGTTTAAATGGTCAGTTTTGAAGGAGTGCTCTCTTACTAACCTGATTTAGCTGTGCTACATCTGTTTTCTCACACTTTTCTTTGTTCTTGTTAGTTTTGCGGATTTCAGGTATAGTAGTTTGAGCTCACACTTGTGTACTTGTGTGCTTTATTTATGAAAATGTGTGCAAGGCCAGTGTCCTCTACAGTTTTTAGAGTTAGTCAGTTATGTAAGTCTATTTCACCATCAACCATAAGGCATTAGTTGCAGACTACTGTATGGGAGTGTGTTTAAGTGCAATGACAGCAGTGGAGAGTCACCCAAAGGCTTCGTAATGGATCTCTATGGAAAAATAAAGCTAATGTTCTGGAGAAAAAACCTGCTGGCGCTCTCAGCCAGCAAGCATCGCAAGGGGCTTTTAGCTTTTTGAATGCTAATTCATCCACTTTCCCTTGTTGTTCTGTGGGGAAATCATGTTACCCAACATCTCACCCAGTGCACCAGCTGAGAAACCCTGAATGACAGGCAATAGGTTGTAATCCTGCAGTGGGGTTGAAGCTGAGGTATTAGCATTCCAGAAATGTTACCCAACCAATGCATCAATGTTACAAAAGCTAGCAGGGGAAAAGGTGCAAGTGCTCTGGAACTGGCAGAGGAGACCAAAGTTGATTGCCATTCTTTCTTTCTCCTCAAAGGTGACTATAGAATTGTATGTAGCAAACACTGTGCTGCCGCTGAAGCAGTAAAAACCGAAAAGCAGCTATGTGAAGAGTGAATATGAACAAAGACTATCACAATCTGGAAAGAAAAGGGGATTGTGGTCAAATGTTAACATGAGTCATAGTTTCATGTGAAAATATATTGTGTTCTGTGTAAAGGTATAAGCCTCGTACTGTATGTACAGTACTTATTTAAAGGAGAACAATAACTCCCTCTCAATACTGACTGCTCATCCAGTAAAAAGGCCTTATTGTAACAGTTATATTTATTTTGTGCATCTACTTCTGTTTTTTGGGTTAAATATATTTGAGACAAATGTTATCACATGATTTGTAAATGGTGTGTGAAGTTTATTCTTGTTTTTGCTCTTCTCGGGTGTCATTGTGGCGACTGATTTTTTTTCTAATATACAATTTAAAGGCTGCATTTGTCTGTCATGTTCTCTGATCAACTTTAAAGAAATTACTAGCGAATGTCCCAACTCAGGGGCTGGGTGTTTTCTCTTCAGAGGAGCTGAGGTCCAGGCTGAGCCAGCATACCGTATAGCCAGTTGAGACTAGATCAACAAAGACCAATTCTAACGTTGTGTTCAGGTGCCCCTGGTCAAGTCATTATGTATTTTCCACTTTC
The DNA here is from genome assembly GCF_949987685.1 of Ammodytes marinus. Classification (NCBI taxonomy): domain Eukaryota; kingdom Metazoa; phylum Chordata; class Actinopteri; order Uranoscopiformes; family Ammodytidae; genus Ammodytes; species Ammodytes marinus. The sequence goes on along the minus strand of NC_137216.1, from coordinate 14,243,696 downwards.
TAATCAAGCATAAAAGCCCGCAGAACACTAATGACATTTAAATACCATTGGTTACCTTGGACAGGTTTCATGATAGATGACTTTACAGTTTCATTTTGATATTTCCCCTTAACACTCAATGGAAAACTGGCAGGTTAGACCATGTAAATAGTCAAATATCTAAGCACCTCCCAATTCTAAACCCGTATGATTAACACATCCAGGCTGCAAACCAGAACAGACCGTGGCGTTCCTAGCTAGCTTCCATTATCTACACCTTGCAGTGGCTTTTTCATTGGTTTAGTTAATGTGGTATGATTCATATCTGGTGAATAATATTTCCCAGCTTTATGAGTTGCCGAGGATTGCCTGACAGCTCAGCTTTAAAACTGCCTGGTGCACAATTGATTGTGGGATATTGGCGATTGCAAGTGACAAAACCAATGAGTCCTTCAAAGCAAAGGCAACATTACATTTTGAGTCACATTTGGTGGGACCTTTAAAAATGGGACAGCCGTTGTTGGACAGTTCAGCCCAGAAATGAGGACTTTGGAGGGTCCAGCCCCTGATCTGGGACACTGACTGTATTTATAGAGTGCTCTATTTCACTTTTCTAAGCTTGGATTATTCATACCATGAGGACAATTTCCACAACATTGGTTATATTAATCCAACTGTGGTTTGAATGGTCTTACTGTATTGGACAAACTCATGTTACAGTTCAGAGAACTCTTAATTACTCAAGTAGAAATAGTCTTGGTCAATGCATCATCAAACATATAGCTTTTTATTAAAAAGGAGTCCATAAAACAGCGTACACATACATGTTCGACCATTGTAATAGAATATAAAAGCGTATAGCAGTCATACTCTGGTTTTACACAGATTCACGTGTATATTCTACCATGCCATAATAACTGGGGTAGATGACAGTGGTTGAGTAAGCACAGTTTACAATCTACTGATTTGATGGTAAAAATGTATAATGAAATAAATGATTGTCTTTTAACCAAATGACAAAGACATTGAGTTAATGGGTGACACAATAGTTTTACCATTGTTACAAAATAAATAATAAAATAAAAAGTGGATAGTATTTTTATAGGTAGGTACAAGGTGGCTGGTTGCATCTGTAAATAGGAAAATTATGCTTCTTTTTCCAGCTGAAGTTTGTTTTTATTTCTCCTTGCATCATTGCATTTCAGTGGTACTTTATTTTATTTGGGGGACATATGTTCTGCATATATATATATATATATATATACATATACACACACACAGTATATATATATATATACTCAGTCAATGTGTAATTTAAATGGTGAACTCCAATTTTAAACACGCTTGCAGGGTCTCTTGCTATCCCAACCAATTCATTTCCCCTGTGATTATGTTTGCAGCTCAACTTGGTGAATGTTGTTTTTCGACTTCTGTTCTTGCTCACTTTGTAAGAGTGATTTATTTTGTAAATGGTTTATTATACCTCTACTACCCTCCACATTTGCCTCTGTATTATCCACCTCTTGAGATTTCTGTTGATTTGTTTTTTAGATATATTTTGTACACTCTTAAAATGCTGTTGCAATACTAATGAATATTCAATATTTCATTATTTCATTTCCCTCTTATCTCTTTTTAGTCGTAACCAATGTCTTTAACTCACCAGTGTCACTCTACGCCCTCCTTTTAAGGATATAACTTTTTAATTATTTTTTCTTTTGGGGGGGGGGGCAATTTTGATGCTTTATTTATAGTGCAGAGAGAAAGAGATGAAATGTGGCAGAGAGGGGAATGACATGCATAGAACTGACCACAGGTTGGACTGGAACCGAGTCAGCTGTGAGGTCTGAGCCTCATTGGGGGGACGCTCTAACCACTACACCACGAGCGCCCCTTATACTATGTTTCCTTGAAGAGTTTCATTTTCATTTGCACTGAGCTCAGTCATTGTTTACTATCTAATGATACAGCTCTTCATCCACCTGGGGCAATACTGATTGAATGGTGTAGCAATATCATGTTACAGCCCCAACAGTTAATTAATGGTGTTTGAGAGACAACATTGACGTTGCATGGGCTGGACTGATCATTTAAACTACTGATATGTTCTTTAACAAAGGTAAGGAGATATAGGACTTAAATGTAAACCTGTTTCCAGATGTGAAACTTTTTGGGAGTTGGACACCTTTTGTCAGCCTATACCATTTAATATATTCATGTATCATGGACTGGCGCCAAAATCATCACATTGAACTATATCCTTTGTTGCATCATAGAAAAGGTGTCGGTTGTGATCAAGCAGTGCATTTACATTCTGATATAAGTATGAGTATGGATAAGCTGAAGCTCAATGGTTTGTTCAATTTCTTATTTTAACCTATCAGGAACAACAGAATGGTATGGTAGAATGTGATGGACATACAATTTGACAACTGGGATATACTTTCAGTTGTATGAGATATTTCAATAGTAGAAGATTCAAGCACAACGTGGATTGTTTATGCAGGAAGAGAGTCCGACAACTAAAGGCTTTGTGCTGTTTTCGGGAAAATGCTGTAGACTTTGCTAATGATAAATACTGTGATTTTGTTTTCAAAAGTTTGGATTTTAACCAGTAATTTTGGATTAAGTGTTGTCATAATAATGATTTTTGGATATTTTGCCTATAACATGTACAAGGTACTATAAGCCTGTTGTACACCACGCGTTGGAGAGTGTATGGGAATTTGAACAGATGATTTTGGTGGCAATCCTATCAAAGACAATATCCAGCATTTACATATACGTGTACATTTGGGAATGGAGCTTATAAAAAAGTTGATGCGTCTGTTTATAAGTACATTGAAGTTTGGGAGAAAGCTATTGTAAAAAAATAATAATGATAATAAGTGAACATTGCTTTGTATCGACTCATCAGAATGATTGAGATCTATGTTTTATAGAACATACCTTGTCACATATTACCAGTTTTAAATGTTTCTCTTCACTGGTTAATTGACACATTTCCCAAGCTAAAACATTTAAATATGTATTCCCTCTGTTTTGTTACATGAATCTGTCAAAACTATATTTTTAATTCAATATGAATAAAGATCAGTCAATATTTCACAGTGGATTGTGCTATTTTTCAAGGCTTTAAGATTGTTGTGAGTGTTGTGTTTTTGGGAAGTGGTAAAACTGAATACATTGGCACCCTAATGGACACACCCCTTAGTCCTAAAACTCAAGTAGTTCTGACTTGTAATATACACTGGATCCTATTGGGGTATAAACTGGGCGCCACCATGGAAATTAGATTACTTATCTCAGCAATGATCATTGGCAACATTCCAATTATAAAAAAATAAATGGACCATAACACTTGTCAAATAGTCCACTCAAATGTGTTCATGGTTTAGCAGTAAATAACAGAAGTGAGAAATGCAGAGTGCCCATAAATCATTCAGTGTGTCTTTCAAGTGTGATTGGCTTCAGTGTGGCCATCTGTCTTTATCCCCCTTTATATGGGATCCAGTGCTACTTCCAATTCAGCCGGAGCAGTTTTGAGGGCCCTTTACACCTCCTTACTTAGAATGTCAGCCCGGTTTCAAGTAGTTCAGACAGACAAATGGGAGTGTTGTCTAGTCTGTGCATGAGCATGACATCTTCATCCTGCCCCGGTGAGGCCTGGCTGCAGACATACAGCATCTAGCCATTTAGGAGGGTTATGTCTTTATGTTGCATAGGGCACAGAGCCAAACAGCATTATGGCTTATTATTATTTCTTCACATTACGTTAAACCTACTCAAACACACACACAGACTTGTAAACTTGCAGGAGAATCCCACAGGAGCACCAATAATAATGTGTCATTACTTGTGACACTTGGCCGTGCATGATAGATGCATCTCTTTTCCAGCTGATGACATTCTATGGCATTATCATAGGACATCCAATAACGAGATCGGCATCTTGGAGCCTCTGCCCCATGCAAAGTCAAATCACTTGCCTTTAGATGGTAATAGAGTGTGAGCTAAAACAATCCGTCACTGCCTCCCCCCGCACTGTCACACGCCAACCCCTCTGACAAAGTGTATGGATTCCTACCTGATATGAGGGATGATCGGCACAGTTGAATGTAAATGATCCTAAATGTCCTTAGGCGAATCGATTGACTAACGTCTCACGGCAAATAAAAGTGAAGGCTGCATTTGACAGTGCATCAATCTTTACCGCAAAACCTCTACGACACAGCAAAACCATTTTACTGTCTGCATGTTTCCATGTGCAGCTATTTCAATATGTGCTGATGTAAACAACTTCCCCTCAGATAGAAGGTTTCAGAATTGGCTGTGAGCCAGATCTGCAGTTTTTCGCTTGCTCCAGCGAGAAGTCATTTTTCTACTGTAGGCCATTTGGTGTCATGTTCACACTGTTTCTCTCCTCCTAGAGTCTCCACCCCCTTGTCCCGGGTTAGAGAACCGATCGTCACAGACACTAAGCTGTACAACCTTCAATGTAGACAAGACATGCTGGAGATGTTTTCTACTGGCACAGATGGTTACTCTTTGCGCAGCCGTTTCAGACAATCACAGGCTACAACCTGATGCAACCATACTGTAATGTAATGATATAAAGTGACAGAAGGGTGTAACACCAAAGGTCTCAAAACTTGTCTAGAATATTGCTGCCACTGTTTTTACCACTGCTATCTCCTTTTCTCAGTGAGCCAGTGGCGAGGACAGCTGGCCCTAAATCCCAGCATGTTGGCAGTCTCTGATTGAATGGACTGTACAAAGCCTGCTAAGCAGTGTTGTGATCCCCCTCGAGAGCTTTCATTATGGAACAACATATTGGATTCTCTTCACAGGCTGTCTGTCTTTGGAGGCTACAGGAATGCACATACACACACACACACACACACACACAAAAAGCACCATACTAGACAATATGTAGACAATCTAGTAGTACACCCTCCCTGCTTCTCAATGAATCTGGTTTCTGACAGTGCAGGCACAATAAATACCCTGATCTGGTTACTGACAGTATCTGATTTTGATTTGATTTAGTTTATTTTTTCAGACATCCACATACAAAACAAAATGAAAAGCATGGAAATACAATAAATATGCCTGAAAAGGAGCAGGAAGAAGTATACACTTATTTAATCCTACCCATTTCCTTAAAAAAAATTAAAAATCTCACATGAACTTTGCAGTAAGTGGTCTGCCCATGCGTCAACCAGCATGTTTGCAGGTGCTATGTTACATACCCACATATTGTACATCTGTATACTGTATACACTGGGACCTAATCACACAGAATAAGCTTCTAGAGTGTATAGGCTGTCTTGTCTATCTGGTTTTCATGTAAAGCTTAAAGGCCTACTTCACCGGTTTGAATATGAAGGTGTATTGAATTCTGAGATCCTATGTAGTAGGGGAGAACGGGGTAATTTGTCACATGGGTTGGATGTCACATTCGTTATATCTCGCCACCAGAGCGCGCTAGCTCTGAAATGTTGATATAAAAAAGGTCCAGAATTGGGATCAGAGGTCACATACATAGACTTCCTTGGAGGAAGACAGCTGCATTTCAGGTGAGAGGATGTTTTGTGTTTTTCATGTCAAATTCTAAATGTTTTGCTTCTCAGTATTTTTCTTCTAGGCTTTTACACAATGGGTTTATAACAAAACACTTGTTACCCTCAGAAAGTGTGAAGGGTAAACTATAGTTTAGATTGTGGTTAGCAAGCTAATTAGTTGTCAGATGGTTGTTGGCCTTGATGCTAGCAAGAAATTCAAGTTGGGGTTGGTCGTCAAATCTTTTGGGGGGTTGGTTGTCACATGTTATCTCAAGGCTGCAGCCAGAAAAGGAACCCAATAACGAAATAAATTGTCAAGCTGTATCCTCACTGACACCCCAGAGAAGGAAAGAATAGAGCAGTAAAAGGCAGCTAGCAAGCAAAAGAAAAAAGGGCAACAAAATCAAAACAACCCAGTGCATCCCAAACTAGACCAGCTGCCAAGGCTACAGAACGTTATGTAGGCCTATTTGTCAACTTGACAATGCAATTAAACATTCAAATTTGGTTCTGCCTCCTTGCCTTCTTTTTAAGATTTTTCCCATTAAGATTACATTGTGACAAACAACCCCATAGTGTGTGACAACCGACCCCTTGATGGGGTTGGTTGTCACAATGTGTCAGAGTGTCTTTGATGGTAAATTACTTCTTCATTACAATAAGTTGGAAAAAAAGAGAGACACACATTTCTAGCCAACACCCTAAGCTTCAATTTAATGTAGGAATGGCTATTGACAGATGTTTTGGTGATGAGCAATTCTCACTAGAGTAAAAAGTGTGCCTACTTACCCCGTTCTCCCCTATAAATGTGCGAACATTTTTTAAATCGGTTCATCCTAGCCTGAGAAAAGGCAGAAAGAGTGTTTTTTTTTAACCCTATATTTCTCTTTCTCGTGACATCACAGAAAGAGAAATATAGGTTTAAAAAAAACTTACTTTGTAAATATTACTGTGATGTCTTTTACTGTGACATCACAGTGATATTTACAAAGTAAGTTTTTTCTTTAACCCTATATTTCTCTTTCTGTGATGTCACGAGAAAGAGAAATATAGGGTTAAAAAAAACACTCTTTCTGCCTTTTCTCAGGCTAGGATGAACCGATTTTAATTTGTTTTGCACATTTATACTACATAGGATCTCAGAATTCAATACACCTTCATATTCAAACCGGTGAAGTAGGCCTTTAAGAGCCCAACCACAACAGATGAGAAGATGAAGGAATCAAAGCAATACTTGTTGAAATAATTCCATGAGAAATAGCTACCTGCATGTCAGTCTAAGTGAACTTGGCAAGCAAGATTGCACTGCCAACCAATAGACAGTTCAAGGCAGGTCGAGTTTCTTTTTTCAGCCCATTAAAAAGAGGAAAGAAGTTTTTACTGTAACAAAATGTAAAAAAAAAAAGAAAAAAACAATGGAATCACAGGACAGAAAGACATGCTATATGTACAGAAATGTACCAACTCAGTAACATTACAGTATGGATAAATGTAGGATGACGAAGTTAATGACAGAGTAAACATTTAAGAATAAGGGTTTCAGGGGGGCGTTAAGCAATTTTAGGAACTGCGCCACACAAGGACAGACATCACAAACACAAAATCCATAACCCGAGGCAAAACCCAGACACATCAGTCACACAGAGAGGAGGAAATAACAAAAACACAGAGAGAGAGGAGAGAGAGAGAGAAAGAACGACAAGGACAACATGCACAAAGAGGGAGAGAATAAGAGAGAGAAGAGAGGCTGAAACTCCTCGAGGACTAAAATCCAGATCCAAACCTCTCGAATGAGAGAGCCAGGAGAGAGACGTCCAAGGACAGTCGGTGGTCTAGCACAGAGAAGCCGGAGTGAAAAGAGAAGACAAGAATGAGAAACAGATAAAAGGTTAGAGATATGCAGTGGTATTCATAAAATGTACAGTAATTCAGTAGCATATAGCAATAGCATCTCAATTATGGGTGAGGTGAGACACAATGCAACTACTAGGGGGTGTAAATCGCTGGTTTCATCACAATACCATATTAGATTGATTCATTGGACAATGACAGGATATTCGCCGATATCATTAAGTCTGCTGCGGTACTACTTTCGATTCGATTTGACTCAGGGCCTGTGCGATCAATATCGATGGGAGGATATCATATGCCCATTTAAAACAACCTGTTATATTTATATCATCCCGCAAAAAAAAAACTAAAATATGATTTTACCATTTTATTTCTGAGCACTTCCAAATATTTACATTTTAAATATCAAAATAAAAGCATATATAAACGGCGATATGCATCAATGTTTGGATTTGGATTCTGATTTTTTGCCAATTAATTGATATATCGATGTATTGTTGCACCCCTAAGGAAAGTCAAATATTTCTGCCAATTGTCCCAGACGCAAATGGTTTTACTGCCCAGATACACAAAATGCCTTTTCTCCATAGGTGGCCATTAAATGGTAGAACCTTTGTCTGAAGTGTTGACTCAGAAAACACTATTATTACTCTGTGTCATCACTACTGTAATGCAGAAGATATAGCTTTCAAAATAGTCGTAATCAGAGGTCATGTTTGCATGAATAATGACAAATAGATTTCTACCAGTGTCTCTCCTCGTTGTAATTTTTTACAGAGTATACAACTTGTGTTGCACAATTATACCCAGACACCGAATGCCTATGTAGTTTTCAGGACATAAATCAAACTACCCCAAATCCATTTAAGTTTCATGATTTATTGGGTGCATTAGAATTCAATCAGTGGTTATCAAAGATTTGCACACACTACTTTATTTTGGCTACATTCAAATATTGTCATTTCAAGCTTGGTCAGATCTAAAACTGTCCAGCATTTCACTAAGTAGTGGTTGACAACACAGATATTAAGATTAATAAGGCAATCACATTGGTCATTTGCATACTGAAATGCAGCTCTTCTGATTGCTGTTGAATATGAGCTGCTCAGCATTTAAAGTATTTATCACTCGCCTTGTTAGGCAAGGCAATATTCACGTATAGGGGCATTTTAAAGGAGGATGTCCTCATTACTACTCATTTATGTTTCCATACACTAACAATAATGAAAGATGCATTAGGCGTCATCCACTAATATGTGCGTAGAAATGTTCTTACTTTGCAAACAACATAAGTAGGCATGCACAATTACTGTCGGATTCATGACACGTGCAAACTGGACAATTTCTTACTTACCACCGTGCATATGTTAGTGAATTAAAATCATTCTAAACTGACTGGTGTGATGATCATGGCCCCTAAAGCAAGGTGCAAAGGAATGTCTTGAATCACAAAAATTAACAATCAATTAGTGTCCTACGTGGAACCCAGAAAGGGCATACTTTACAGAACTGTTTAATTAAATACAATGATATGGTGAAAACAAAAGTGAGACTTGGTCTGCAATAACTGAGGCATTTAATGTTGTGTTCCCTGGCCATAATCAGGATAGGAGGTGTCATTACGGCGGTTATCAACTCATTTAGTTAACCTTAGCTCCCCCAATCTAACAATGAGTGTGTTCACTGTTCACATAAAAAGTGGTGGCATTATAAAAACAATTGCAAACTAAGAAATTACAGAACTATGAAGAATTAAAAAATATAATCCAGGCTGAAAGCTACTTACTTGCTGCTCCTAAAGACAGGAATGAAAACTGGAAAACAAGTTAACAGGCTTATCAATATTACTGCCACATCATTAAGGCAGGAGTAGATCTGACAAAAATTACAATTTAGTATTCTATTAAATGAATGTGCTGGTGAGATGTATTCTTGTGGCATGAAGGGCAATTTTAGCAGTATTCCTTCAACTGTAACCCTGGCACTGTTCAATGGTCTTGGGAGAAAATAAAGAACACATAGAAAAACTATGCAAAGTAGTGAGTAGGTTTACCTTCAAATACAAAGCTTGAGTGCTCTATTGAGTCTGGACCAGACTGGAGTGGGTCATATAAGTTGATGGGCAGTCGGCTAAGTTATCTCTGAATTATTATGGATCATCTCTTGATATGCAAATGTGGAAATCGGATTTATCTTCTTTTTTTTCGTCTTCCTTTTCATCGTGCTTCCTTTTTTTATTTTAGGTGTTTTTTTTTTTTTTTAATACTATAATTATTTCAGGGTTTTGTCTGTCATATTGTCTTGCTTTCCAAAGACTGTCAATGCTGGCTGATGATTACCCCATATATAACTACAGGGTCAAGATTGTCAAAGACAGTGACAGTTGCCTCTTTAATTCATTTTTTTTTTTTTGCATGGTGTGGTGTTAAATCCTGTTTGTTTATTTGGGTGGACTCGTTTCCCAGCCTTCTATCAATTCGCTAATTCCCATTACTGCACAGCACACACACAGAGTGAAGCGTGCAGTCTCACCTAATATGAAGAAAAGTGACCATATTGTGACGGTAAGATTTACTAATTAATTTGTGTGTCAGAGCATCCTCTTACTCACGTTAAAGATTAATAAAGGACACAGCAGGCAAACTAGCATTTCCTTGTGTCGGACAAAGTTAATAGCAATGAAATAAGAGTTCCAAATGACTTCCACTCATAGCATATACTAATAGCATGTGAGCAGAGTGATAAATGAGACCAATTGTGGGCAACGCTGCATTTTAATTAAGCAGCAGTCTTAAGCGAGCAGGCGTCATTGTTAAAGTCAACTCTCCATTGCAATTATGCGGCTCTATTCATGTGTAACATAATGGCTTGATGACAGTTCTTTGTTAGCTTACAGCGGAAGCATAATTGTGTCCTTTCAAACATAAAAATGGCTCATCTCAATTTTCTATTTTTATTCAAAGTTACATTCAGAACTAAGGTAGAGGTAAGATTGTTTTTGCTATATCCCGCCAGTGGACTGCTATTGGATTAACAATATATGTTACAGGTCAAATGTTGGTAAAGGAACCTCGCTAAGGATGTTGATCATCAGACACTACTGAAGAATTGACTTGAGATCCCTCAGGAGGATAGAAAAAAAAACATGTTTAACAATTGTGTTGAAAATATAATCTGCTGTTCCTTCCGTTCATTCATCTAACTCAATCTAACTCATCTGGCCTGGTCTCCATTACCACACTAGTTACCTCCAGAGGTTAGACTTGGAACAAGTTGGTACAGTTCTCCCAAATATGTATCAGAGTAATTTGCTATGTTTTCCTAGCCTTGCTTTTCTTTTCTTTCCTTTTTTGTGAACTTTATTTGAAAATGTATTGATGTCACGTTTTGATATGTGTTATTATTAGGCTTGATAATTTAAATTGATTTGTTATGATATGCACTGTTACACAGGCAAATGCTATTTCCCATCCAACTAAAAAAGCACCAATGAGGTGACGATCCTCGGATGAGGGTTTATTAGTAATGTTATGCTCATGTGACAGAAAGGTTTCAACCTAAGGATCTTGGAGCTCATGTGACTAAACATTGTTATTTTGCCATCTGCATGGCAAAACGTTGCCTTTGAAAGTAATAGGTTTCTGGGGAGATTATCTGTCCTTGGTGTATTGAGTGCCCTCTCTTTCCCCTGTCCACCTAGCCCATGAGACAAAATAAAAGAAACCTTCAGAAAAATTAGTGCAGATTATTGTGAAAGGAACAGGACATGGGTTATGGAGAGAGGCTTTATGTATTCATGTGTGGAAATTTCGATTTTCTTTTTTCCTCTCACTTCAACCCATCTTTACATTCACACAATAATGTAAGGACAAGGACACACAACTATAGATAGCTGTCTGGTACACTTGAGACGTGATTCAAGCAAGGCTTATTACAGCCATTATGTATCTACCATATTTGAAAGTGTTCATCAGCTACTTATTCTGCTTTCAAATGAGAGAATACAATTCAGAGCATGGTTCTGGCAGAAGCTACAGCTCCCACAGTGAGTGTATACTGTTCCATTATGTTGTCTAGCACTGAATGGTCATGTGTGGGCTTTCTACAAATGTCATCCCCACGTCAACGAAGAGCTGTTGATTACTCCGACTCATTCCCTGAACAAACAATTGTGTTCTTAGAAGAAGCATTTTACCTCTTGATATCATGCAGATAGCATGTGTCATTACCCTTGTGCTCATCTTCTGTCATGATGCATATTGATTTTTATTTTCTATTTTTCACAGCCCCAAAGGGACAATTTGGCGTTACGCAATAGTTCACGGATCCAAGCGACCAAGATGAAGCAGATTCATCTCCTGACCTCTTCTTCTTCTGAAAGGTAAGGGTCTGGGTTAAAAGAGCATGACTGGGCTAAACTGAATATATACTGCAAACCTGCCTTTTTTAAAGGTGTCTGTAAGGTTGGATTTACTTTGCCACTTTTGTTTTTTACTAAAACAAATGTTGTCAGTCCCCGAGTCTCAATCTTTGACAGTGTCTGGTCTGCTTTATAGATTTGTTCAAGGCTTTTCTGTGTGTGGCTTTTTGTTCAATTGGTTAACCTTCACCTTTTTTCTTGACTGTCCTAATGACATAATGTTTGACCTCTTTCAAATGAAAGGAAGAATGGAATACATTTTATCGATGCTCAAGCCCTTGGGGAAGTGGTATGGGTGAATGGCTGAGAGCATAAAGGGTATTTAGCACATAAGATCATGGTTTGCATAATGGACTTCCGACTTAGTATAAAAAGGACGCCAAATCGAAAAATAATGTCGTATTTATTTCAATGTTAAGTTGCTCAGTGGCACTTGCCGCAATTTGAAGCGGATACTTCCTGGTTATGGGACCCATAGAGCATGTGCAGTGTGTTCCCTCTCACAAACTGCCCTAGCGAACTTCATGGACATATTATAGTACGTCCGTGCCTTAAATACATCAACGTCAAAAGTCTATTAAAGTTAGTGTGTTTCACTGACAGAGCCGTGCACTGGTCTCTTTCGGAGGCAGGACCAAAACCGCCAACTAAGTTTCACTACAGCTGTTTAAGCTGGGTCTCCTTCTGCAAAAAACTATTTTGTAGATTTTAGGATAATTAAGAGCCTTTGGCTGATAACCAGAAAAAAATCCCAGTTTAGATTCGAATGAATGGCAGGATGAATTTCTTGGCCCAGGGACCAGAATAGACAGGCAATATCTTGTGATAACAAGCATGGCCTGAAAGCCCATGTGGCGCAAATTATTCGGGTGCTGATCCTGTCTCAACAGTCAAATCTTTTTTTTAAATGTTCAACAATGATCACAGTTTGTCTTTTACCTTAACCAAATGGTTCCAGTTGCCTATATGCAAGTTACCCATTACTGTCCAATGGTTCATATGGTTAGCATTAATATGTTTTGAAAAACAATGACTTTGACGCTGTTTGTTCTTAAGGTATGATGACTTGTCAAGTCCCAGGAAACAAGAGTGAAATTACCATGCACTGACTGCACTGAAGTTACAGACATGTAGTTGTAGCTAGCTAGCAGTGTACACTACTGTTTGGAAGGTGGGTTTGTATAACAGCAAAGACTGACTGATCTCAGAACTCACTGGAACTAAAAACATTCTGTCATTTTCCTCATCTCTCTTCGCAAAGCTGACGTTATTCAGGTGAGTCTCTTTGGTGTCGAGCTGTCACTGTTTCTATCAAAGCACATTCATAAACTTATTATAAACATGATGAATAAATCATTTGTGTTCATTTTAATAAAATATGTCAGAAGTAGCATTGGTAAGAATACATTATGGAAATAAATAAAACATACTATCTAGGGCACAGAGATTGCCAGGCGCTGTAGCAGTGACTGCGATGCATGTCCTTCACCTGTGTGATTCAGCTGGCACATCCCACTTTGAAAATAGAATCAGAAATGCTCACATTACAGTCACATACAATGCGAGAGAGGGTGCCCCATTGGCACAAAGCAATTACAAAACCAGTAAAAACACACACACACACACACACACACACACACACACACAAAGCCATAGTCCGCAGGCAAGCGAAGAGAGACACATTACCTCCCTGTCAGATAAAATCAGACTCGACATAATTTAATTAATTTCAGTGTATATTAGCATTTCTTATTGTAATTTTTTTTCTCTTTATTTTTGCTGTGTCTCGGTCCTCCTCCCAGCCTTGTCCTAAGGAAAACTTCAGTTTGAAAAATGATCAGCCTTCCTTTCTGTCTGTTCTTCCAGGCAGTCCCCCTCCATATCTCACCTGTCGTTTTTTTTTTATCTCCGCAGTGCAGTTGTGTATGAGATGTGCTTGGACTTAAAGTGTAATTTAATGGGAAGACAGGCAGACGTGCGCTCCAATAATTTCATATGACTCACCCTGAGTTAACCAAAGGGTCTACGACGATGTCGCCTATTCTCAAACATTTCAGAGAAAGTAACAGAAATGGTGCAATCCATGGTGTTTTTCAGCCGTTCTATAGCTAACACATTACACACAATATATCACCCAATGCAACAAAAGTATTTCATTTAGATTAGGCATAAATTAAAATATACAGCATGACTTCTAGGTCGGACAATAAAAAGGAGTAGTGCCTTAAAGGGTACATACGTATATGGAGTGTACTATACGCCCCTAAATAGTAAACCATTAAGAACACATCCCCTTTGTTGGTGAAAAATTATAACTGTGGTGGATAGCGCCAACATTGAAATGAAAATCACGCTCTTGACTCGGACCATTGATTTCAAAACCATTTGGGACATAAAATAATGGAGTCTCGCTAATCTGCACTCTAATCTCTCTTCCATTTGGCATGGTGATGCATAATGAGAGATGTGAACCCGCTGCCACATCACAATGGCTGCAACTAATACGCCGCTGCGCCAACAAAAAAAGGATGCAGTGTGTGCGAGAGTGTGCGTGCGCTGCTGTCGCCTCACCAACTGTGTGAGTTTGTGCACAGTCGTGTGGAGGTGACCTTTTGTTTTTCTGCCTCATGCTGTTCACTCTATAGGCAAATTCTCTGATGGGCAATTAAAAAGCGTTCATGTACTAACATGCTTTTTTTTAACTCTTTATGCCCGGGATCTTGGCTTTGATATATTCCCAGGAAAAAATAATTTCCTAATCACAGCAAAACAATTCAGAACACAGACTTCGTAAAAAAAAAAAGAGAAACTCCACCGACCAAACAATATCTGCATATTACAGTGAAAGGAGAGGCAATGGGCCTTTAATAAAAATGTCCACATGAGGGATGGATAAGCAGCCTATTTGCCTATTTTATTTTAGTAAATCAGAATATCAATCTCCTGTAGCTCACTTCTCCTTTTAATGACAAAAAACACATCTTCCGGCTGCTTTATCAGAGCGTCGTACACATTTTTAACTTCAGTGTGAACTGTGTCCTAAATGATGTGCAGTCAATGACCTTTTCACTGCAGAGTTCATGATGCATAGCTAACTGTCAAGCAGTGCCCCATGTAGATGTTGTTTACGTTGCTCTAATGATGTCCTCTTCACAGAACAGGGGCTACCCAGAGTGCTTTTGTTCATTCTGGTCCCTGTCCGTGCATGTCATTTCACGAGTGTGGTCATGAATGTGTTTGTTCCTTCAAATATATAAAGCCCCCTCATCATCCTACCTCTATATTCTTTCGCTTTCTCTACTCTTGTCATCTCCCCTTTGTTAATCCCCTCCTTTGCACACAAAGTCACGAACAGACAGTCTCCCCATCCACTCAACTCAACCCCAAGGATGGCACTAGCTGCCATCTCCTCAGCAGATTAAGGCCTTAGATTGCAGCACCATATACAAGTACCTGATCGAAGCTCTCTGTCACGGATTATCTCCTTCAGAAACATTGTATGGTGGAATTGACACAGGTAAAGCTGCGAAATGTCAAGGCAGCTCGGTTTGTTTATTGGTTTTTGGCTCAATCGCAGTGCAAACGTGTGAGAGACATTGACTGGTACGTGAAAGAAGAAGAAGGCATCAATAGCCTCACTGGAAAAGCATGTAAGGATATGGATATGTTTTCATTGTGTACGCTATTTTCACATCAATGTCTGTTTATTTGTTTGGTAACGGTATTCTATAGATTGGAAAACAATGCTTAACAATGCACTCATTAGAGTTTGACTGCCACCCAATGTCAAGTTAAGAAGTGGGAAGGAGAGAAATGGTTCATTAAGAAGAAGTGGAAAGAGAGAGCTCCATTGCTAAGTAGGAACAAGAATCACTTGAAATGTTGTTACAGAAAATTAATGATATGGGCAGCAACTATCGTATTTTTCTTATATTGATTATACTTCTGGTAAGTCATATTTTTCTTGTCTATGAAATAACCCCTATGATTTCCCAGGGTGCTGTCGTCAAATGGCTTGTTTTGTCACTCATTCCGTGTTGATATTTTTGCAGAATAAATAACTGGATAGATTAATTCATCGATCATTAGATTTGTGTGGCTGACAACAGAGGTCCAAATCAGTACTTTGTTAGCTTCTTTCCCATAATGTATTTTTGGGTTCACAAAACCTTCCCAGAAGGGAAATTGATTGGAGGAGAGTTTTGCCCTTTCTCCCTCATATGAAAAAATAGCCAATAGGTTCTGCTGTGTCCATGCAGAGGAAAATGTAAAAGTAAAGAAGGACACTCTACGTTTTTTTTCCTCTTTGGAAGTGGGTGTTTCAGGATCTAATTGATGAATAGCAGCTATAACTGGGAGCTGCGTCCTTCAATTGAACTTTAATTCATATGTGCATCAATCATTTTCCCCCTTTTATAACATAATGGATACTCACAGCCCTGATTACAGTGCGTGTTTTGTCCTTGTGGTGTGTGTGTGTGTGTGTGTGTGTGTGTGTGTGTGTGTGTGTGTGTGTGTGTGTGTGTGTGTGTGTGTGTGTGTGTGTGTGTGTGTGTGTGTGTGTGTGTGCGTGCGTGTGTGTGTGGATGGAGGAGAGAAAGAATAATGGACAAAAAAGAGATTTTTCATCGGAAAGAGTAAACAAGGGGCGAGGAAATCTCCCATCCCGGAAGCTAGCCTCTCTCTCTTTGTCTCTCTCTCTCTCTCTCTCTACACTTCTCTCTCTTTGTCTCTCTCTCTCCCTCCACCTCTCTCTCTTTGTCTCTCTCTCTGTCTCCATTATGTAGTAAACAGGGCCTCAGCTGTGTGCTCTTTGCACGCCCCACCACTCAAATATTGAATTTTGTGTCCTTCATACAGACAAACCAAAGCAATGTGAACATCTGGGCAATAAGAGTGTGTGTGTGTGTGTGTGTGTGTGTGTGTGTGTGTGTGTGTGTGTGTGTGTGTGTGTGTGTGTGTGTGTGTGTGTGTGTGTGTGTGTGTGTGTGTGTGTGTGTGTGTGTGTGTGTGTGTGTGTGTGTGTGTGTGTGTGTGTGTGTGTGTGTGTGTTTGTTAGTTCGTACTTAATCGAGTTCACATGGTCACATTATTAGGACTCCCCTCTGAAAAACCTGGTGCTCAAGGTAATTCATTACATTTCAGTGTCAAGTCATTGTGTTGGTTAAGGTGAGGGTAAGGGTAATTTTAAGCGTAAACATTGGGGTTTTGCTTTTAGTTATGTTAGTCTCTAGGGAATGAATGTCAGTGAATGCAATGTCCTGTTGCTTTAAACTGATTCATTTAAATGTAGCATTAATATTAAAGAGGACCTATTATACTACTTTTCTGGTCTTAATGTCTTGTTTTACACTGCTATAGAGCAACCTGACACGAATCACATCACAAAAAACTATGTAGATTTTCGGGAAGCTCTTTCTCTTATTTTGGCGATCCAGCACGTCCTGTCAACACTTGAGTGTGTGTGCTTCGGCAATCTCCGCTCCCTCCGCCTGTGATCGGCCATCTCCGCTCCCCTCCCCCCCTCCTGCAAACCCCACTCCGTTGTGATTGGTTACCTTCCTTCCGGAACACTTTCAGTGGCGGGAAGCGCGAGCATGGACCTATAAGGGCGCGAGGCAGACGCGAACAGGGAAGTGACAGCATTACCATACATGGAAACATCCGCGTGGTGACTTCACAAAGTTACATGCGACGTCACAAAGTTACGGAAGGGTAGACCGCTTTGAACACGTGACTTCTCGACTGGCTAGAATAGTGTTTAGTGCTCTGCACAGACACCCCAGACGGTCAGCAGGGAATACGTCGAAATGCATGTAAGTCATTATTTGATAATTTAGTATGGTTAAGCATGACTATGAATCATCATAACAACGTTTATAGGTCATAAAAGTCAAAAAGCATCATAGGTCCGCTTTAAGGACAAAATTAAGATTAAAAAAAGACAAATGATAATTGCAAAGAATGAAAAAGAATAGCTCGGCCTCAGCATTTGTTTGGGTCATTTCAACCTTTTTACGGCAGTTTGACAAAACAGTATAGGTCAACTTGCTGACCTTTTTCAAAGCTTGAGTTTTCAATAATCACTTCTGATTATTAACAGGTGGCATCGTTTTATTGTTCTATATATCATTTCAAGTTGAATGTGTCAATGCATTTTCAAGTGTTACTTTTTCGGCAACGTGATCGTGAAGTCCTTAAGGTGTTATGGATGGAGTCTTTGAAGCTACTAAACTTGTATGTCAATACATCCATCTCCATGATAACTAATCAAAAAGCCACCCGCTAATGGAGACCAAGTGACATGGTAAGAGTCTTTAAAGGAACAGTGTATAAAGGCAATTGGAGTGTATAATCACTTTAAAAAATAAATGTGTTTTATTACCTCAGAATGTCGTTTTATATTGAAATAGGAATGGGAAGCCCTCCACGCCATGTTTCTACAGTAGCACAGAACGGACAAACGAAACCGCCATACACGTTGTTATATACGGTAGTCTGAAATAGAAAATAGCAATGACATTTCTGATTCTTTGTTCTGTTTTTTTGAAAAAGTATTGGTCGTATAAATACTAAAAACAGCAACATAAAAACAGTCTGTTAAGCAGTTGGCTTTATGTGGATCTGTATTTTTTTAGGAAAAACAACAGAGGACAAATGTACCCATGGCTCCTGCCTTTTATTGGTTCAATGGATTCAATGTGATATAATCCTTAGCAATGTGTACAGGACTGCCGTGATAACCTTATCTTAGTGAATGTACTAGTCATTAGTTGTGTATCTGCCTGATTCTATTCATATTCAGTAAACCTAAAATACAACTGACAGAGCTATTAAGTGCTGGGGTAATGCTGCACAGGCTTCATTCTGCGCAGTAAGGCGTTTTCTTTTTTCTTTCTTTTTTCTCCAAGCATTGTTGACTGTGACCAGTTCTACCAGCAATCATGCAGGATCAGGTGCATGAAAATTGCTTTCATTCCCCTGCCTTGTGTAAAACCTTCAAAGGTGAGCCGCAAAACAACCCACCATTGAAACACCCCTATGTATTCCAATAACATCCTCATCAGTGTTGAAACCAGAGAAGGCACATGCACTTCAAATGAGTTCGCCTATCACCCAGTTGCTGGCTAATGAGCTACCTAATCTAATTCATTACCGTGCCATACAAGAGTTCGACGAATGAGAGTGACCCTTTGCTGAATACAAAACCTGTATCTGATAATAGCTGTGGGGGATGGTGGGCACTGGGCAGTGAGATGGCTCGCTGTTCTCAAGACAGGAAATCAGTTGTGCTCGTTTATGACTGTGCTGTATTGATCAAGTCAGTTTGAATAGAAATGTTGGGCTTGACGATAGGTGTAGTGTCTATTAAACTATACGTCAAGTCAATAAAGGTGCACAGCGGTATCAAATAACATAATCTTCATATTCCTATCTATCTACACAGCTGTCCTATCAGTGACAACAAAATATGTAATTGCACTGAATGAGTAGTATATTTAACAATAAACAAACAAAAAAACACACAGCTGATACTGGAATGTAGACAAACCAGAAGCTAAGACCAGTCCAGCTAAGAAGAAGACACAAAATTGATTTAAGAATAAAATCATTCTCTTGACACTAGTCCCCTAATAACCATACAGCCAGTCACCTATCAACTGCAAGGAGACCACACTGATGTCAACCCTCCATCCAGCTAACAGTAAGAAACCCTCAAACCTACTCACAAAATGTGAGAGTAACAAAGCAAGCATTATTGAGATAAGTAACTGTTTATTTATTACTGAAATGCAATTAACCCAACATGTCCAGCAAAATAACTGTTTTTTGAAGATAATTCCGCTGACATACATTAACAGATCAGACTGGATGTTTACCTTGTTTAAATACATTGGACATGTTTGCGGTTTGGTGGTGATTATGCTTCTACTCAGTTCTTAAATTGGAATAATTTCACAATACAAAAAAAGGTTGCAGGCCTAAATCACAACCATTCATAAAATGAATCCTGAGAAGAGAGGAACATCCCTCCTCCTTTTTTCCCTTTGTTTTCATCTCTCTCTCTCTCTCTCTCTCTCTCTCTCTCTCTCTCTCTCTCTCTCTCTCTCTCTCTCTCTCTCTCTCTCTCTCTCTCTCTCTCTGTGAGACCAAATACTGAAAGAGGGTCTGATTCCTTTATTGAAAGGAACTCTCTTTTTAGTCGGTCAGACCTATTGTATAGGTGACGAGAGAGGCTCATTCATGCCTCATGTGCCCTCTTACATTTCCCTAGTCTATCTCTCTCTCTCTGTCTCTCTGTCTCTCTCTCTCTGCAAGCACGGAGGCGTTGGAAAAAGTCCATTACGGCCTATCTTAATGAAGAGGGACAGGACACAATGGCACCCTTTAGAGAGGTGAATGGTGATCAGAGTGGTAGATGAGGAGTCCGGCTCGTCGGTCCAACTCATTCCTCAGTGGACAAGACAAGGCTTTTGGACTTGAGCTTGTGCCGATACAGCAGGACAGGGTAATGAATGGAATAGCAGAGGACCCTGCTGGACAGCCATAGACTCAGTCACCAATCTCTCATCAGCGCCATATACTCCCACCAGTGTTTCATTAATACACTCCCCTCCCCTTCTCTTCCATTGGCTTTTGTCTGAGGTGTCCGTCCACGCCACAATAGATATTGAAGTTGAGAGTCAGAGCTCCTTGTAGGGGGGGGGGGGGGGGGGGGGGGGGATAATGACTAATTACGTGGCGCTCAGCAGCTGACCTCCACTCCAGATGAGGTTTTCCCAAGGTGTTCACACTGGCAACAGGCCCGGCACCTTTTTCGCTATTACTCAATAGAAATACTGATCATTTTCTTAGAATGTTTTTGATAGCCCAGTGATTGGGTACTTTCACTCTATACATAATTAATGCACACAACAGGTGGTGAATGTGAGGTATAAGGAGGCCTTGCTTGATTATGCAAAGTGTACACATTACATATAGTGCGACGGATTAGGTAGAGTGGATGTGCTCAACTTTGGGAACACTGCATACTGAGGCCCCCCATCGCCCCATGTAATGCTTTATACCTCATACTCACAAACCTGCTGTCTGCTCTGGGTGAGGCTGTAGGCTACATAAGGCGGCATCTTCTCGTATCCTTCAAGGCATTCATCATTTTGGGCTTCCTGTATAAAGCTATATCATTGTTGTGACATGTTTCGGTCATAACTTCGTTACAGTAAGAGGCAATCTCCCTACAATGTTAATTACAGAGTGAAATTATTGAACCAGGATTCTGAGACCTGATCACCAACACATGATATCGCCCTACTAGACTATTACGAACCATGAGCTTATGAACACGTGGCCTTATATGGTGAGATGGTTCAGCTGGTCTCCCCCCGAAAAAAAAAAATCATTCACACATATCAAGTTTCAGGGCAACCACATCTCTACACATCAAGCATTCCCATCTAGCCTCTCTCCAAAGCCCTGCAGTTTACCCATAGTAGACTACAGCAGCTCCTAATCACAATCACAGAAGAACTTCCAGATAGTGCATTATTACATCATAGTTAGAATCCCACATTCTGTTTTTTATTTGACCTTGCTTCCCACTCCGGTACATTGTAGGTCTGTGAAGAAATATTGATAGATTGAACATCCTACCCCCCACCTCAGCACTGTGCCTAGGAGGAGGGCCACCTCCCTCCCAAGACGCTGTGCCAGGGTTGTAAGCCTGCTTTGAGAAAAGATAAGTTATTTAGTGGAGGGGGCTGTTCCCATTAGGGTGATGAATGGCCTAATTACTAGAAGTAAACAGTCCCTGGGAGATGAAAGACGAACCGGGGTCTACCAGGAGGGATGAGACGCTGTACTACAGGCCCCATGCAGCCTGGATTAGTGAGGGATTCATCGCTTGGATATGTGCTTTTGTGTGTGTGTGTGTGTGTGTGTGTGTGTGTGTGTGTGTGTGTGTGTGTGTGTGTGTGTGTGTGTGTGTGTGTGTGTGTGTGTGTGTGCGTGTGTGTGTGTGTGCGCGTGTGTGTGTTGGGGTCTGTGTGTGCACATATTTCCTGGAGTTTCTTAATCCTTTTTACTTTTCATGTTGTTTGGTTTAGGTGATGACCTGGCAATGTTCCACCACTTTCGTTAGCATAATGAATGTTATGTGAATGGTCAGACTCAACCCAGACAAAACCTGAATGTTGCTAGAAATTGTTTTACCATAATATGGTGCTCTTTCAGAAAGTAAAGCAGCTCACCCCTATGAATCTCTCATTGTGTCGCTTCGGCACATTATCTTGAATCTACGGCTTCTTCTGCGAATGAAATGCAAAATAATATACTGTATTTGATGCTGTTATCAGAGGGTTTTGTTTCTGGTTGTGTTCCCGGTTGTTATTCTAAAACCCAGAAATGTGTGAAGTTTTCTAAGCCATAGATTCCCTTGGAGGATGTTTGCAGCTTATTTATTTTTCCCCAAGGATATTTTAGTTATATGAAAAAAAGGCCTGTTGTTTTCGAGATTTAAAAGTTTATATTTGACACACTTTTTACCCTTTCATATGTTGCATTCAAATTCTGAAGCTTATTATGTTAGCTGCCGTTTTATGATTTGCTCCAGTGATGTGAAAATCACAAAAAAAAACATTTTTATATTGAACAAAATTTAAACAAAAAACAATTCTATCCTTTTGAAAATATGCAGCATGTCGTGAAGCTGCTTTTGATTCGTATTATACATTATGGGTTTCAATAGATTTCACCTATCATCTAAGCAAGCTCTTTTTCTAAAATGGACTGGGCTCCTCTTGAGACAAACTGATTATAGTGTGCATGTCAATTGTTGAGCATGTTAACAAGCTTATTGTGCATAGGTTTCGTCCGCATGGGACAGGAAAACCTGTTGTAAGAAGCTTACTGATTGCTAATGTGCTATCCAAACCAGGGAGGCCAATCAGTTTAGATTGTGCATTGGAACTAGCCCATTTACTGGGTAACAACTGGACAGAGTGATCATATGGTGCTTTTCCACCGCATGGTATCAGCTCAACTCGACTCGACTCAACTCGCATTTTTGGCGTTTCCACCGCAATTTCATGGTAGCTGGTACCTGGTAGCGGCTGCTTTTTTGGTATCGCCTCGCTCTAGGTTCCAAGCGAGCTGAGCCGATGCTAAAAGGTGACGTCGGCAGACGGCCGGCCACTGATTGGCCAGAGACTATTGTCTGGCCAATCAGTGGCCGGCCGTCTGCCGACGCTTCTGATTGGCCAGAGACTACCGGCTTCATTCTGTTGTTTATTCTCCCCAACTCTCCGGGACTTTTGAGTGTATTTACGCCGCGTGCAGCCTACTCTGGCTCTCTTTCATTTGATTTGCATCACAGATCCGATTTTCTTTTCCATATATTCGCTAAGCTCACCCAGTGTTGGTTGTTGGGGAAGTTACTTTTAACATACGAGAGGAGACATGTAGGGCAGCTAGCAGCTAGGCTAAATAGAATATAGTAGCCAGCTGGGACAGACATGATAGCGAGCGATTACATTACAAGCCTCGGACTGAACTGATTACCTCAAGAAAATATTCAGGCTGAGACACGGCTTGCATTTGAAAACACGTATCCTGAAACAAGCACTAAACAGTCAACTTTATCATGCCCGTGTTTACTTGCATAGGGATGTACGTGACAGCTGACTGTGTGGCAGTCACACATCGGGACAACAACCATCCCTTTTAATGGCCCGTAGCAATATTCTTCTACTTCTTTTAGCAAACAGATACAAGGGGGGTATTTCTTAAACATTTTTCATCCGTGTTTTTGGCGGTTGGTTCAGTTAATAGTGCAACAACTGCTCGTAATTTCTGCTTTGCTACTTTGCTCCGGAGTGGGCTTTCAGCCCCTTACGACAACCCCGCCCACGTTCAGGAGGTGCTATTTGCGGTGGAAAACGACCCGTGCTGCTACCAAACCAAGTTGAACTGAGTCGAGTTGAGTCGAGTCGAGCTACATGTGCGGTGGAAAAGCGCCAATAGTAAAGCTGTAGCAGGCTTGCACACTTGCTAGCTTTTAAAAAAACAACAAGTTAATGCAGTTTCCTTCGTTTGTTGTTCTTTCACCCTGTTTCAACATCTTCACACCAGTTTTACTACAACCGACTACACCAGATCTCTGTTGACATATGATGAATGTTCTCATCACTCAAAATGTAAGTATGTTACTGATGTTAGTGTGGCGGTGAGTAAGTTACTGCATATCAGTCTAGGAAAGGCAGACATGGCATAATGAAAGTCAGAAACCCAAGAAATTACATTTGCCCAAAGATCATTCGATTTCAGGCATAATCCGCATGCTAGTCAGCCATGACCATACGTTTTGGACAAATACTAACGACTATTCTGTTTTGTAAAAGGTCGCAGTGCGACTGAGTTCATACCAGTGACCATAACGACACCCACACAGTACGCCATCACATAAACCACCATTAACTCAGTCAATGTCCCTTGTACACTGCTGCCTCCATGTCTCTTGTCCAGACTGAGCTATTCAGCATTTTTTATGATCGATTACACAGTCAGCCAGGGGGAACCACTGGGACTTTGGGGACAGGCAAACACACACACACACACACAGAGACACACACACACACACACATTCCCACTACCACTCTGCAGCACATGTATAAAAGCCTCCTTTAACCTTGATCATGAACGATGAAGAACATGACACCTAATAAGTGTTTTTCATTGTTCACTGTCCCTGTAAATACATAAATCACCTCCCAGCTTGTACAGTAAAGGGGACAGTGTGCATGTGTGTGTTTGATTGCGTGTGAGTGCGTGTGTGTGTGTCTGGGTGTGCGTGCATGAGTGCCTGAGTGCGTGTGTGCGTGCGTGCATGTACCTGCATCAGCATAGCGTATCCTCAAGCACAAAGGTCAAAAGGTGACAGGAGCGCAGAGCCGTGGAAGTGGGAGGTGGAGCTTATCTTTGACACTGGCAGCCCCCCCCCCCCCCCCAACACACACACACACACACACACACACACACACACACACACATATCTATTGTTGACGTTCTTGGAAGGGGTGAGACGGGGAGATGGGAGCACCAGCTGCCATGAGAGGCAGTGCCAGGGCAGACGGGAAATCAGCGGGCGGCATTCTGGGAGAGTGCTGGTATTGTGGTAATAGGCAAGTAGTTGGTATCCCCTCCTCTCCCTCCGCCCACTTCTTCAGCCCAGCTTCCCTCACCTACCCAGTCTCACCCACCTCCTCACAATATGGTCCGTTTCATTCACTAGGAGGAACTACATTTTTTTTTTCTTCTCCAGCTATCTCCTTCATCACTCACAAGAGATAACGCCATTCATAGTACAATTTTCATGATGGTTTTTGTTCCCACTGTAAATGCATATGCGATTGGGCCATTTAGATCTCACACCGATAGAGAAAATCAACCATCAGTGATTAAAATAGTGACAACGAGACAGCGAATGCTTCCAGTGTGTGTCCATGTCCTGTTTCCTTTCAATTGCAGATTCCTTGAGACAGATTCCCCCTCCGGGTGCATGGGGGAAATTAGTTCTACACCGTGGAACAAAAGCATTCAAACGACACAAGCCCGAGGGGACAGTTCACTATAGCTAACGACACCATGATCTCACACAGACAGCAGCACCCGCTCCATGTGCACACTGTCTGAATGGCCCGGGCTGCACCTTCTGTCGCAGCACGGGCTTCATCCATTTCCTCGTTCTCTGCTCCTTAATTCAGGACGAAGCATAGGCTATCCTCCCTTATATTCGCCCATTGAGGAATCTGTTTATTTCAACAAGACACCCACACACAGCCACCTATCCCCAACCCATAACCCACCCTCTCTTCACTCGAACCCTGAAGTGTGGATCACAGGCGAGATGAAAAGGCTTAGGCGAGTAAAGCTCTCTTGTTCCCCTCGCCGCACATCTCTGGTAGTTATTCATTCGTGACAAAAACCTATTCACGCTCTGACAGCCTATGTCCCCCGCTGATGTATGGTGTCGTCTCCCGCCACCATCTCTCGCACGCGCCTTGCACCGTGGGTCCTTGCTCCGAGCCCCCCCCCCCCCCCCCCCACACACACACACACACACACACACACACATACACACACACACACACACACACACACACACACACACACACACACCATTATACCCCTCCCAATTGTGTCCTGAACATCGCTTAAGCACGGGCAGGATATGACGTTTGGGTTTGTGGGGGTTTATTCATATATATACGACGTCTTTGATACATGACGGAGAAAATACGCTGATGGGGAGTGAGCGCCAAGAAATCTGTTTAAGATCACACGTCTGAGAGCGATGTCCCCGCCGTGCAAATATGAATGAAGGAGGGAACTTAATGCTCTTGCCTGCCTCTCCTTCCTTCTCTCTCTCTCTCTCTCTCTCTCTCTCTCTCGCTCTCTCTCTCTCTCTCTCTCCCAAGCTCTCTTTCTCTGTTATTTATTCACATTTCATTCAGTGAGCACACAACCCCTGCGGTTCCCCTGTCAGACCTGGCAAATGCAGAATGAGGGCGGCTAGATGAATATGATTGCCCTCTCTGTCTTCTCCAATGCCTGGGTGCAAGGAAATCAGATGCTGTTTGTAATGCTGTTTAGGATGGTAAGGGTCAACTTGTAAATCAACCAGTTTTTTTTCTCTCTTGTTTTCTTTTTTGCTCTTAGAATTCATTTGCATACAAAGTAGAGAAACATGAGCATCTTCCATTCAGAGAATATAGGCCTTTTCCTTGTACTGGCATGATAGTGTGTACATCTTCACACACCATTACCAGCAGCACACATGATTTCTCTAAACGAAGCACACTTCACTTGTAGTTAAAAAAAAATGCTATTCCTTCGAGCTGCAAGTGTAATGTGTAGGTGGATGCACCACACACTTTACTAAGAGTGTGCCATCCATTTGCAATAGTGTCACAAACTTTTGGGAAATAAGTAGGAATTCTATGAGTAAGTTAAGGCCAGCAAAACCACTTAGGTTTCGCTTCCAGCATGATTCTTGTGCTTGACGGTCGCTTCGCCGCACTCTACATTCAGCACCAGAGAATGGTAGTTCGGAAAAACGATACATGTTTTTTATTTCTGCCGTGGTTAGACAATGCACTTTAACAACTTATCATAACCTAAACCTTAAGTTTGGAATTAGGGTTATTTTTTATTTTTAAAGATATTCTTTTGACATTTTTGCTTTATTAGACAGATTTGTAGAGACATGTAGTGAAATGGGGCAGAGAGGGGAAGACATGCAGAGAACTGACCCGGGCGGGATTCAAACCCGGGTCTGCTGCAGGGCCTGGGAGCGGGGGGGGGGGGGGGGCGCCCTTGCCCACCGCACCACGGACGCCCCAGGTTTATCTTTTAAGATGATACCTTCATTAACAGTAACGATCATTTCTAGGTTTCAGTGGGTTACTGAGCCCAGTTCATGGAAAACACAAGGATGGGTAGATAAGTACACTCATCTTCCAGAGTCTTATTTTCCACTGCACTATAGTCATCATCTTCATGCTTCTAGTACCATATCCATTTTGGAGTAGTGGAAAGTAACCAAGTATATTTACTAAAGCACTTTAAGCAAGTTAGACAACTTGAGTAAGGTTGATGTAAAGGTTATTAAAAATGTAATAAAGTGAGAGATAATGCTATAAAATGTCTTTTAAGTTGTTTAAGTGGGCCTTGGTAACAAAGTAGAGTTAAAGTATATTTTATTTTCATATACACTACAGCACAAGGTTTGTAATGGTGTGTTCCTCAAGTATCTATGCTTTTTTTCAGATTAGTTTGCCTTGTTTAACCAGCATTCTATTTTGTAAAACCCAAATCCTTCTTGCAAATCCAGTACGAAGCCTATGTGTGTGCAGGAATGAAAGTGATTTGGCAAAGAGTCTGCACAAGTGAGTCTATTCCCAGCTTTGCATCTTGGATCAAGAATTGGCTGGTACCCCACTCTTTCACACTCCCACTGACTCTATTGTGAGGCGTCTGTTGACTTGTGTTACAATACCCCATTGGTTTGGTTGAAATAGATTACAGATAATATTGGTTTATTTTAGAAGTTGTAAAATCTGTCATTCTGGCATTCTATTTTACATAAACAAAAATAGAAACTATTACTATCAAAAAGTACAGCATGGATGATGTGGTCCAATGTATCTAAGATTATATCTGTTGCCAAACCTAATCGTACTGGCAAAATAAGTAATATGAATCTCAACAGGACACACAAACAATCATTTGCTTTTTTTAAATCAGAAATAAAAATTATTTTCATAAGCAAGTTTAATTAAGGAGAGAAAATATTTCCCCAAAAAGATTGAACCTATACATAAATATATCATAAAGAGTTTGGTCATTTAATATTCTTGTAGTCCAGACAAAAATGTAAATGTAAATCTATTTTGTCAACTGTCAGAGATTCCTCAAAAAGCCAATCATGCTCTCCCTACACGCTAGAAACTACATCTTTAACCTTGGCTTCCCCATTCATGCGTGTCAGATGTGTCTCTCATCTTGATTTCACTTTCAAACTGGCACTTGACAAACTCTCCGTTCCTCATTCATATTAGTGCCAGCAAGGCAATGGCTCACTGAACCCTCACAAAATACTTTGGCTAAGAGGCTTTGGCTAATATCTTATTAGCCTAAAGGCAACAGCTCATTGTGCCCCTCGCTTTTATTTGGACAGCACATCACTGGATTAACACTCTCTAAATAACAAATGCCACCAAGCCAATTTATTTGGCTTTGTTCACTTAAATTCAATTTCCACTAGCCTCTCAAAACATCCTCAAGATTGCTTTTTTACTAGGACTTTGGAAAAACTGTCCGGTTAAGGGTTAGGCTAGGGGTTGGCAGGAGTCTTGTGAATCAAAAGCAGAGTGTAGGAGACAAGAGAAGCCAACATCATGGTGTCCTATCAGTATAGTGTGTTGCATTCCACCCTGAGACATGTGCTAACAAACACTGTCATGTTTGTTAAGCTCTACCAAAGCAGGGTACACCAGGCCTGTGTATGTTACTTTAAACCATCACACAACATGACATAACAAAAAAAGGGGGCTTCTGCTACTTTTTCCAGCAGCTGCAAAACTGTATGTGTCTGAGCCTTTTCTATTCACAGACATGTCTCGTCTGCTGAATTGTGTGTGGGGACTTACTGTCTGCTCTGCTTTGCTTCGCTGACTTTTCAGCTTCTCAGCTCAAGCTGCTATCTTGTCCCTACTCCACAGATCCCTTCCTTCCTATATCTTTAAACCATGATAGGTGTGCAGAAATGAAGCTCCTATGGAACATATAAGGACACAAACTGGATCATGTAGACAGGTTTTTCTATGCACTCTGAGCTGACCACCCACAGACATACCAAAGCAGTGAAAGAATCCTACATTTAGCGTACAATTGAACGGATATTTTTTATTTTTATGTAGGCATTTATATACAGTAGGTGTTCAAAACAGATTTTCTGCTGGCCACCTTCTGCTACAGCGACGCACGTTTCCCCCAAAATCCTTAGTAGTTACTTACGGTTCTGCCATCTCCATAAGGTAACATTATAACTCTGCATAGGTACCATACAACACCACTTCAAATATACTGAACTATCCATTTAAGTTTGATACGATAGACATTTTTATGACTAAAAATGAGAATGCTCCCCTGCTTTGATGTGCCTAGAAGATCAGCTGATGTCTCTATCCCCATGCAACCCGATCTCACGCCGAGGCGTCACTTCCAGACGCATGGACCGGTGGCTCTATTTCACGCCTTGCCTGACCAGGGCGTCTCTATTACACGCGCACCTCCGTAGTCAAGATGGCAGCCGCTGTCGCGGCCGCCCGTAGTCAAAATGGCGGCCGGGTTGTTTTTGTCTATATTATAACCTCTCCCTGTCCCCTTGCCCTAACCCTAACCACCGAGGGGGCTGCAGCTAGATAGTATTGAAATGCTGGGGGAACATGTCGTGCTATTCCTGGGACAACATGTCGGCCCCTGTTGGTGCTATTCCTCCGTTGATTTAGACTATTCCTCCGTTCATTTGGACGGCGGGAGGTGCGCGTGTATAAGAGACGCCCTGGTCAGGCAAGGCGTGAAATAGAGCCGCCGGTCCATGCGTCTGGAAGTGACGCCTCGGCGTGATACCAGGTTGCCCCATGTGAGTATCATCCTCCCAGGACAATCTCTTTAACCTGGACCTGTATGCCACTTTGGAGTTAAGCATCTGACGTGGCTCCCTCCTTACTGTATCAGTGTGCCAGACAGGATAAGTGGGCCAGCACTAACATTTCAGAGCATTTCAGCATGCAGTACCTACACCCTGGGGGAGCTGCAAGAGCTCACGCCAGCACATTGTCAACCCCCT
Organism: Ammodytes marinus; assembly: GCF_949987685.1. NCBI lineage: Eukaryota > Metazoa > Chordata > Actinopteri > Uranoscopiformes > Ammodytidae > Ammodytes > Ammodytes marinus. The sequence continues at coordinate 14,213,476 of NC_137216.1, read as the reverse complement.
TAGCCTTTTTCTATACAGATACATTTGCTACGCTGCCACTTTTTCCCTCTCGCTGCTTTGTGCTCGTGTCTGACACAGCGCTGTTGTTCATTTCTTATACACGCCATCTCTTCCCCCCAGCTGCCGTAGTTCTTCCCAGGCAGTCGGGCCCATTAAATTGGTGTTTACCGTCAGCTGTGATCGTGTACCGGGTCTCAAGCGACGGGCCACCCAAACACTCCATTCTACATGAATAAAACATGGCTGTGACATTACACAACACGCAGCACTCCCAGGGCCCACGATTGCCAACCATGTCTCAAGTGGGCGCAGGGGTTGTTTGGGGTGGTGGTGATGGTGATGGGAGCGAGTGGGTGTTATGGCAAGGTAACACCACAAGAGTGTTGACTCAGCCGACTGGAGTCGAAACAACCAAAAAATAGCCAGATACATCCTTCGTGAAACTCAGTTCAGGAGTTCACTTGAGAGAAGAAGTGTGAATTTATATCCAAGAAATGCGACTCCTTTTCCATTTTGGCAGACGTTGAAGCACATGCCACTCACTGTATGCTGACTTCGTCGTTGCTCAGAAACTCTTTCAAACATTTTGATTCGTGATCATCCTCTTTCCATCAAAAATCAGGTGAAACCTCTCCATAATTCACTGCCTTTTCTTTTGACATTTTTCTTGTGTCCTAATGAAAGAATTGTGTTACTTTGTAGGGCTGTTTGATTGCTCATTAGCAACCATGTCAGCGTGCTTGGCTGTGAACGCGTGAAGGTCCTGCATTTACATATGGAGCTTCATGAAAACATCCCATTACGTGTGTATATGTCTGCCAGCAGCACAGTACAACGGGTCCCCAGTGGGGCTGAGGTGCACACCACAAGCTAATGGGCCTTCTTTGTTTACCCTATTTGGTTGGCAGGCCTTTCCTGGGCTAATTGTCCCTGCTAATCATGTGTTGGCTGCTTGGCAAAAGAGTGCTTTTAAAGCATATGATTTGCAAATGCTGCTGCCGTCGTAGGTTGAACAAAGAAAAAAGAGCAGACTTAATCCAAAACTCCCACACTTTCTCTGTTCATATGTTATGTACACACTTCCTGAACGCTTCCCCTGTTTTACCCAGAAAACATCTCCTTTTTGAAATGTTTAACAACTTTTTACTGTTTCTTTGTATGTTTGTTTGTTTGTTTGTTTATCACTTTCTTTACTGTGTCATTATGTACAACATCTGCTCAGACTTCATGAGCAGAATCTCATCAGGTGAGTTTCTCATACTGCTGTTTCACATGATAAACACTTTGGTTAACAAAATGGCATTTCTGCATTCCCCCAAACCCCACGCATCCTGCAACAAAAAATGCTTACAGATCCAATTTACAGACCGACTTTGCTTACACGCTCTATAGCTCCTCTCCAAAAGAATACATGTATCTCTGATGTCTGTACCCAAGTGTCAATTGGCAAAATGAGTTTTTCACCTCAACAATAAAAAAATGTCAAAAAGGGTAAGACATTACTTTATTTCAAGTAGGATGGGTTGAGCTTTAATGTGCCTGCAAATGAGCTCACAAATCTCTGAGGCCACAGTACTGCATCTGGGAGATATAGTGAAATGGTTTTTATATGCGAATATGTCCATGTGTGTGCGTGTGTGCGTGCGTGCGTGCGTGCGTGTGTGTGTACAGTGTGGGTTTCCAGGATATGAAGTTATTTTAAGTACAAGTATTTGGGCTTTTAGGTGATTCACATCGAACAACCAGCACCATCTTTGACCATATATCGAAATTGGTTTTGTCTGATGTGACTTTTTTACCACCATTCTGTGAAGCAGAAGAGTGGATCTGCAGGTTTGCTTTTAACACACTTAATCTTTTGTCATAGTGAAGGGCAGGGAGGAAAATGAAGTAATGGGCTTGGCAGTTTGCAAAGTGAAGAGGTAATGACAGGCGCCAGCATTAGTACCTTTCTCCCTCTACCAGGTCTTTAGCCACTTCACATTATGCTCTCCTGCCCGATTGGTATTAAAGAGGGCTCCATTTTGAGCCCCCTTATTCTCTCTCTCTCTTATTTAATTTAATTACATTTATTATTATTTTTGTGCAATAGCTCCCAAATCATGGTCCCTCTTTTCCACAAGCAAATGACTGGGGGAAAAAAGCCTGCTCATTTCTTCAAAGCCCCATGCCTAGCTAACGGTTTGAAATATTAATAAGGGTTCATTTTAAATAAAAGGAGGAGGTCGTGTTTTTGCTTTTCTTGCAGCGGCTCTCACAATCCCTCTTTCCTATTTGCGCTGTTGTGTGGAACAGCAAATGGGGGATATCCTCAGAGATTGGATCAGGGGGCCCGGTAGCGGATTTTTGTTTTATAATCTGCTGCGCTTGGGAGGCTAATGTGATAGCTGTGTGGACTTGCAGGCTTTTGTGCCAAGATGGAGGAAAGGCAGCCGAGGGGGGGTGACTCCTGGATTTCTCTTCACAAAGACAAAGAAGAGGGACAAAGACTACATCTGTCCTGCTCTCACTCCTTCCCCATTATACCCTTCATCATCCTTTTATCTTTCTTCTGTGTGGTTGAGAGAGAGAGACAAGCGACTTAACAGAGCATTCAGGAAACAACCAGTGCAGTAGAAAGTGGCCAATTGACCCCTCTCTTCAGACAGAGTAGCAAAACTGTGCTGGCCAACACCTGAAATTGAGAAATGTATTTAAGTGTGTATTTACCGTATACAATTTCAAAAAACAGGTTCATTATATCTCTTGTTCCATTGATGGTGACTAGCTCTTATTCAGCCTGTCCTCATCCACACGGACACCTGATCTTTTTTTTTTATGAAAAAGTTAACTTTTTAGGAAAGAAAGAAAAAAGCTTTGAGCACTGAGTTTACAACACACATCCTGTTATCCAAGTGGGGTGTATCGTTTTGTCAACAAGTATAGGAGCTTGTATGCTCATATAAATCAAATACGTCATTGATGAGTTTCCATGTTTTAACACAAAAACAGCAAATGTATATTCTAAGTTCCTTTCACTGACATCTATAAACACGATCCCTCGTCCTAAATGAAAGATAAATGGTTGCTCATTCTTTAATAAACCCCATTTAGGAACTCAATTGTCCTCACAGGGTTTTTTGTTTCTTGTTGAGAGAAACTCCCATTAGCTTCTGTGTTAGAGGAGCTGTTCCGCAGGATGGGCACAAAGGTGAACTGTTGGGGGGTTTCGTCTAAAACTGATTACGTGAACATCTTCCCGTCTTGTCTTTGCTGTCAACAAAGATTTGATTGCTATATTTAAGAGAGCGCCTGCATTTCATAATAATGATAAGGAAGAAATCTCATTTGGAAGACGTCAAGTTGTCACACTTTGCCATATTCAACTGACACTCATATGCTGAACATACAGTCCACTGCAAATAAGCCTTCCAACACCTAATTCAGCTCGTAGTGGCCTCTGATAAAAAATATAATTAATAAAGAACACATCCAGGCCATTCATGTCTGTATAGATTCAATTCAATTTACATTATTGACCACAAAGTTATGTTGGTGGAAATTGTTTCCAGTAAAGTGTGCACAGTCACTCACTCACACACACACACACACACACACACACACACACACACACACACACACACACACACACGCACACACACGCACAAGCACATGCACATGCACATGCACACACACATTTTGGAAGGTACACACACACACTGGAGCAGACAGGGTTTGACTGCTGTCAGCTGTCATTGTCGACAGCTCTGAAGAGCAGAACAGGCAGACTATGGAGCCTGATTGACAAGCATCTTTATTACAGCTTCAAGTTGAGAATTTCTTTGTATTAGTGATTGGCTCGTGAAGGGCCTTTTGTCTCCCTCTTTTGTTTGTTTTAAATGTGTGCATTTTTATGAGGAAAAATGTATCAAAAAAAGCCCGCAGCGATGAGTTGTGGAATTGCATTTCAAGTATGGGGTACTGCAAATGGGTAAATGCATTTCTGTTTTTTTTAAGGTCTTATAGGAACAAGGAACAATAAAAAACACAAGATGCTCAGGGGCAAACATTGACAATGGGCCTCTCTTGGACCCATGGAGGTTCATAAAATCAGTTGTAGTTGAGCTGCATGTTTCCAATAATGCCATGCAGTGAATAAGTCCGTAACAACCCATTGTCACATTTTCAGTACCTTCCAAAACAGTAGAACACGACCAATACAGAAATGATTACTCTGTACATCCACCACTGGGGTTAGGTCTTGGATCAATTAACGCCAGAACAGCAACCAAAGAGGAGTGTTTGGAGTGCAGCCACAAAAAGCTCACACAGGAAATTGGGAACTTTTGCACACAACAGCATGGCACAGAAACAAAGGAATTGTTTACCTTGATGATGAGTGGGAGGTCTGCTGGTTCTTACAAATCACAGCTCACAGCTCTCCATCTTGTCTTGTCCCGTAGATGTTCTGACACATACATTGCATTGCAGGTGTCTGTCACCCGATGACACTCCAGTTAAACATTGCTAACGTACAGCAGTGGCAGTTCTCCAGTTTGCAATAAAAAGTTACTCAATACAGCTAATTGCAGTGGCAAATACCAACTGTAAATTGAACTATGAACATTTTAGTACGTTATTTCTAGTACATTTTTTGCATTGTTTCCTGTGAATTCCCTGACGCAGGAAAATGTGGTAAATGTCAATAACCACTATAAAGGAAGGCAATTACAGAATGTTTATAACCCCAAAGGCAAAAGTTGTATTTATTAAATAGTGTTATTCTACAGTGTTCTAAAAGTATGAGCAAAAGAGAATTTCATATAATTGTCAAGCCGACCGGCGCTGCACCTGAGTACCCAGTTGATTCTGGTCACAGATAGCTTGCTGTTGGAAACAACAGTTGCACACTTACTGTACATTAGTGGTATTAGAAAATGTGTCAAGTAAGAGCAGACACTTTGCATGCAGCATGTTGGATAATAAGGAACATGATAAGTTTGTTTATTTACCTTTTATATCTACTTTGAGCACGTTTTTCTTAGTTTTTCTTCATGGTCCAAAACTTTTCGCTCTCCCTTTGATGTCAAACTGATTTCAACCAGTCAACACCAGCGCTCAGCCCAAGCCAGGAAGTACATGTTGTTTGAAGTAGGCAGTGGGTGTTGAGGAGGGCCTACTCTCCACTACAGGGAGAATGGGCAAGTACTGCCACAGGCTGTTCACACATTCATAGAGGCATGAGGGGACTATAGTTCACAATTACATAGGGGCACTTTGACTTTAGGGGCCCCAGCACTGCGGTGTTTCAAAGTGATGTCTGCTGGAGATAATCTTATACATTAATAGTTTGGAAAACCCCTATCATATCTAATGTCTAATAAAACATGATGTTACAGTAGTGTTTCAAGACTATTATGATAGTTGTGTACAGAGCCCCATAAGGGACTTGGGAGGAAAGAAAGAAAAGAGGTACTTTTGCAAGGTCTAGAAATACTTTTTCTTTTTCTGTTTTTTCAACTATGTCATTGTACATGCTAGTTATTTACCGTTTTGCAAAAAGTGTTAAAAAAAAATCCCGAATAAGGTATTGGGATGATCTTGCAAAGATTTGTAAGATCTCTCCGAAAAAAAATTGATTAATTTTATTTGCCTCCATTTGCCTTCCCGGCTCCTTTGATTTGTGCTATTGTTTTTGTTTTTGTTTCCAAAAGGATTTAAAATGGGATTATGAGATTACTGTTTAACCTGACTGAAGGGAAGGCTGTTGGTAATGGATTCCAGTAAACTGCTAAACATTCAAGAATATGTTGTTCTTGTTACTTCAGTTATTGTTAACTAAGAATGAGTGAGGGGTTAAATGTCTTGTTGTAATACAGGTGCAAGAGCTGAATGCTGCCATCATAGTTTTATTGTAGCAGTTAGCTTCTCATTAAGCATTCATCATATGTTTTCTAAATAAGACTATGGGTAGTAGCATTATCCCCTGCTCATCACTGTCACAGCAGGTAGATGGATGATGAGGAGCGCTCATAATTGTGAATTAATTCCATCATCTGTGGAGGACACCCGGGGCTGACTTCTGGAACGAGGCATAACGGAGACTGATGTTTTGAGACTGTTTCAACTCTTTCCACTATACTTTTAATCACTTTTTTTTTCACCAGATGCCATTGATGAATATTGATCCATAGTTCTCACTTGGTTGTCAAATGCAGATCTGCACCTTGAGAGGATTCCATATACAAAGCTGCATCTCTAGAAGCCCTTCAGCCATCTTCAATATTCAGAGGTAATTGGTGTCATGCTGCTAATGAATGCTAATGAATGACTTTGTATACATACCATTGTTTTAGATGATGAAGTCCCTCACAACATATTGGGTGCCAAAATACGATGCACAGATTTCAAAGGTAAAGTTCAATACTTGATGCAAGGGGTTAATGTGAGTGACAATTTTAGAGACCCAACACTTGCAACTGATCTCAGTCCCATCTAAAGCATGTGCATTAACATTCCTCTCCAAGGTTGAATGGAGAAGGTCACGTATTCAAAATGAAAGGGAAAGCAAAGTGGGCCTAATAATGACCAGTCCAATTACATATGTTTGCTGCTCGGTCACAGCTTATTTTTCGGCCACCCGACATTTCTCCCTTTCCTTTTTTTCTCTTTTCTTTTTAGGTTTTAGTACTATTATCTTTATGTTTTGTAGTTCATACCCAGGTATAAGTAGTAAGTATTTTACACAACTGTTACTGCAACTTCTGGGGCCAATGGGCTCTCTGTGATTCACGATGAGCTGCAATGGCTCCCCCTGCTGGATTTAAGACACATTCTAATTGTTTTCCCTCTCCAAGGATGGTCATTTTGTTGTTAGATTTTAGCAGTTGTGGTCATTTGAAATATGGGCGAGATCTAATCCAAAAAGCAGTGATCAGTAGAAACAAGGGATGCCGCCAAAATGAATCATAAAAAAATTAATAAAAAACGAATGAAACAGAAACACCAGAGCTTCAATTAATTGGAATAATAATTACGATGAGTAAATGTTAGACCTACTCTATATTCCAGTCTGATGATGATCCGAAAAATCCACCAAATGAAAATATAAGTCCGCACCAGGCTCATTTAAATGTGCTACAACTACTACTTTCTTAAAGTTACATTTTAAAACCTCTTAGTAGAATGAGACATGAATCGAAAACAATGCAACAGCTTATTATAGTCTAAGGACCTAAACTGCTGTGTACACGAAATCCTACTCTGTGAAAACAAAGCTATGGAACGTTCAAGTGGTTATGAAGAGATCAGCGTCTGTCCTTAAGCTCGGCTCTGGAGACTGCAGTGAACCTGCTCCAGTGCTATACCGGTGGTGGTCTCCCTGCCGGTGGAGGTGGGAATAGTCTGCATACAGGGAGCCTCACCATCACACTCGGCTGTGATCAGCTCCATTGAGCATTCCATTGAGCATCTGGCGGTCCGTCATTACGCACTGCATCTGAAGTGCTACTATTGCACATACTCTGCTGTGACTCCCACACAAGGGACAGCGGATGAGTTTTATGATTACAGAACCACGGCCATGCATCACTTGGTTAGGCCCGACGGTACACAATCTGCCTGCTGTTGTGTGTGTGTCATTTCGAATGCATATGTATACATATAAGTGTGTGAGTGTGAATGCGGGTGCGCATGTGTGTGTGTGTGTGTGTGTGTGTGTGTGTGTGTGTGTGTGCGTGTGCGTGTGCGTGTGTGTGTGTGTGTGTGTGTGTGTGTGTGTGTGTGTGTGTGTGTGTGTGTGTGTGTGTGTGTGTGTGCGTGTGTGTTTGTTTGTTTGTGTGTGTGCGTGCGTGTTATTGCTTGCACAGCAGCATCTGTCAGTGTGCGGTTTAGTGGCCTGCTATACTTGCAAGTATCTGGGCTTGGATGGTTGGCGTTTGGATGGGCTTCCTCACGTGTGTGTGTGTGTGTGTGTGTGTGTGTGTGTGTGTGTGTGTGTGTGTGTGTGTGTGTGTGTGTGTGTGTGTGTGTGTGTGTGTGTGTGTGTGTGTGTGTGTGTGTGTGTGTGTGTTTGACGGTGCCCGTAGGAAAGGGGGGGTTGGATACTCAGGTAAACAGAGGGACGCTCTGCTGCGTTCACACTATGTGCAGCAGGGGTGCGGAAATGCCGTTCTTGGCAACATACATGTAACATGTGTGCCTGGTAGGTGGCGTTGCGACACACCAACAATATGTGCCAGTTAGTAGCACCAGGCAGAGTGGAGCCGTGCCAATCTCCTTACAACGCCATGGGGCTCATTCAGGGCAGAGAATCAGCCACGAGTAGGTATGAGTGAATGTCCTTCACAAGTATTCTCAACCCAAAAACGAGCAAACACAGTTGATTGAATTTGTTTGGTCTCCGTAATTAAACATGTTCACCTTTACAATGCTTGTACCCTTTGTTTCAGGTTGGTGTAACCTTGCGCCAGTTGAGTACAGAATGTTTAGTGAAGTACAATTTACCCATGTTATGCCAGTTGGTGCTTGTCCTTGTATCAGGGTCCGTACGTGTCTGTATTGTTTGTGTGTCCATGTGTGTGTGTGTGATGTGTATGTGTGCTTCCTGGCCTCCAGCGCTGCATTGGGAGGCAAAGTAGTGTCTGGTTCTGTGCACGTACCGTGTTCTCATTACCACTAACAGCCTTGAGCCGGCCTCGTCATTAGAGGGAATCATTCTCAATCCAATCACCTATCGGTTACGCTACGCTACAGAGGCCCACAATCTGTCCTCATCCGACGGCTGGGATTTCTTTCCTGATGTCTCCTGAATCGCAAAGGACGAAAAGTGAGACAGGGAAATGGTCGGGAAAGTGTTACGCAACATTTCTGGCAGTGGATGGTTCATATTACAGCACAAAAGAAAATGTCTATTCCATCAAATTTAGACGAAGAATATTCAACACACAATGACTCTCACATAAACAATAAAATTAGTAGTTTCATTGCCCTCCGAAATTACGCATCTGAATTTTCCTTTCAACAGGATGACGTAGTTTAACAGCGTCTATTGGCAATCCAAGTCATTGGTGTCAAAGTCACATGCTGTGTTGAGAATGAGTTTTAACAAGGCCATTTGGGGATAATGGGCAGGTAAGCGTTAACATTATGACAAAGATGAATGTGTCTTTTATCAGTGGTGAATAATAGTTTAGTGTCATACGCTCAGTAGATGTCATACAATAGATGTCTTCACATGTGTTGACAGCATTTCAAAAGACTGGGTAAGGGGTTTCAAAACTATTTTGAAACGCTTTGGAGCTAATTTTTCTTCTGTTTCTAGTTCATACTTTTATTTAATGTTTGAATTGTATGTATCTCGACATGCTGCATATCCTTTTTGAAAGTCACCAATATATGTTCATTTTGCTTTCAACTCGGATTTGGGAAAATAACCTGCTGAAGTAAAAGTTATGTCACAAAACTATATTGTTACATACGCTTACTCATTTGTAAGGGGATATAAGGACATTTCTGAGCTTTCTTAGTGGTTATAATCCGTATGATTGCATATCATAACATCACTGATGTTTACATTAAAACAACCTCAATAATTTTTTTTAAACAATTAGGCATTTGTTAAGTTCCTGCCTCACATGATTGTCACATGCGAGGTAAACCAACTTTGTGAAAGGTAACATCAATGTGGATGTGCTTTAAAGGTTCCCTGAGAAGTTGTATTGCAAACATGGTACAAAGGTTATGCTTTACATTCAGTTTTACTCACCAAACACATTATTATAAGCGGTACATAACTTATTACGTCAATGACTCGTGGAAATACAGGAGATCAGAGAACGTGGCAGACAATTTGTCCAAAGCAACTTGCAATAAACGGGAAAATACTAAATACAGTAGACGTGTTGCCAAGTTAAATTGAATTAAATTTGATTGTCCAAATGTGTCTGCAGGAAACAGCTGGTTTAGGCTTTGCTAATAGACACCTCATTGTCCTAGTGGTGCTGTTGAGCTTTAATGACCACACAACCAGAGTTGCTGGAAGTTACTTTCGGTACCATGGTAACAAGGTTCAGTTCAAAGCAACATTACACACAGACAGACATCAATATAACATGTCGCACAATTAATAATACAATATCACATATAATCATAGTATTCCTGGGTATGTAGGAAAGGTGCTTCTGCTGCAGGCTCTGAACATGTTGCATAAATGGAGAGATATATCCTAGAGTTGGAGAATACAGAATTGAATTGCAATAGGAATGTATCATTTGTTTGTTGTACTTTCTTAGTTGATGGGAAGGATGGAGCTGTGGATGAGCTGTTTACATTGTTACTCCTGTCTGGAAGAGTGAAAACACATATAGTGTGGAGATATGTGCGTTTGGCAATGCACAACACAACTCTAGCACCAACTAACCTATACCGCTATACTCCACTTCTGCATTACACATCGGATTTATATTACCAACAGCAACAAATTGCTTGTACCTCAACATGGGTGGGATTAAAGTCTCTTTAATAAAATACATTCAGTTAATGAATTAGTGAATAATCCAACATTCTCATTATGTTGCCATCCGAGTTGTTCTATCTTTCTTCTCCGCCCCTCATTTTGCACTATCCCTCTAATTCATTTCCCATTCTCTCGGCAGTCCCTCCCTGCATGTCTGTCTCCTTGTGTGGGTGGTGCTGTGGTGGTGTTGGTGTGGGGGATGTGGGCTATGCAGGTAGGGAATATGAATTACCTGGCAGGCAGGCGGTGTTCTGCTTGGAAGACTGCTGTCAGCATGGCCAGGATGGATGAAGAGAGACAGGAGAGAGATGAGACTGACAGCTCTAGCCAACCTTCATCCATCCATCCATCCACCCCTCCCTCCCTCCCTCCCTCCTTCCCTCTCTCACCCTTCCTCCCCTATAATCCCTGGGCTTTTTCCAGTTACAAAGATATCTCTGCCACCACTTTACTGGCTAAAAATAGAATAGTGAGGCCATTATGTCTCGTGGGAAAATCCGTCAGATTCTTAAGAAAACATAAAGCTTCATGAACTATGCACTCTGAGCTTGATTTAATTTCTGATTTAATGACACAAATGTTTGCCAGACATCGTTCAGTGACAGCATTGTATTTAACAAACATTTCATAAAGGTTCTTTGGTACTATCGTTTTGTCTGTTGTTGGCCTTTAACTCTTTTTGTAGATCCCAAAACAAACTCTGAGCCACAGTGTTAACATCCCCACAGTCAACCCAGTCTCACAGTGAAATGTGTAAGAGCTATGTTGGTCCAAAGCACAAAACAGATTTGGTGGACCATTGAGAAGGAAAAGCATTGCCACTAAAGCCAGAGCCCTGGTCCATAATACAGAAGTTATGACCCTTTGTGAGGTGTGTTTTGACCTGACAATAATGAAATCCTTCCAATTCCTGTTTAATGGTGCTCGGCTTTACACAAAGAGGTGTAGGTTCATCCAGCAATTCTTCTCCACTTTCTTTTCTCCCATAATCCAAAATGGCTGTCAATGACACACTGCATTTTGTGACCTCGGCCTCGTTGGCCACCCGATTGGTCCTCAGGAGAGAGAGAGAGAGAGAGAGAGAGATACTGGGGGGGGGTGTATGTAGTGGAGGCAAGCGTTTTACTTTATATTGCCCACATTGTCCTGTTCGACGCTCTGCTTCACCAAAGTTGAAATGTGTGTTAAAGTTTTGGGTCAGGCACATGTACACTGTGCCTGCAGAAGCTAACAGTCAACAGTCCCTGGATCCCCGGTGTAGTTTAGCTTGAGTTTACCTCTAAATGGGAGAACTATGCCACGCTGCAATTGTCAGTCCTCCATCACTTGATGTTGTGTTTCACCAAAACAGTGTTTAATCGCTAAGAGGTTTAAATCTTTTATCCTTCATAAACTAAATATAATGTGAATGAAGCTCATAGTATTTATTTTCTGCTTTTCCTTTTCAATCAATAAACTTGGATCATTTTTAAATGCTCGATTCAATTTTTTAATTTCTAGCTTAATATTTTTTGTAGCTTTGTTCCCATTTATTTGTCCCTTTTCCTGTTCTGTCTCCCTGTCCTCAGTGCGACTCCGGTGACGATAAGCTGAGGCAGAGGTATCAGGCGGAGCACCCATGCAGGGATCCATTAGGCAAAAACCAATTTCACACAGAGCCAATTTCATAAATATGGAGTATGGGGCCACCTTTAGCTGTGCTTGACTAGTTTTTAGAGGGATACACAAAACCATAAACAACGAGCCTGTGCCTGAGCACTCCTTTTAAATGATGGCTGGAGTGTGTGGCATGGACCTAAACACATTAAGCTGTAATTTTAACAATTTAATGAGGAACACAATGAATAACTCTTTCATCCAACTCACACGGGCATTTTTCTGAATTAGGAGCACTTTTGCTTTGTGTAGATTTTTTGTTAATAATATGTAGTGTGATTAAGCTGGAGAATAATGAACAATTTACATATTTCATTGAGAAAGGAGAGAAAGTGTGCTGATTTTGTCTTTCACATGACCTTTGAGATTAAAAACCCACTCAAGTAGGCGATGAATGGAATGTTTGTCGATCCCGCACTACACCAGGATGAAGATGCTCCTCGTGTATTTCTCCATAGTCCAGAAACATATTTCCTTTAAAATGAACTTCTGAGGTTGGAGAGGAAACAAAATATCTTGAGAATTTAAAGATACAGTGATTCAGAAACGCCTCTTGTGTGTCAGAGGTGTTGCAACATCAAGTTGAGTTCAGTCCAAGAGGCAGGCATGTGTGAAGCCTGAAGTCCCTCAAACTGACATTCCCGCTTTGCTGGTTTCCTTCCTCACTAGACCAAAGATACACCATATCTCTCTATGTGACCCTGAAGCCCTGTGTATTCACAGCTTTTAATGAGGGTTTCTCAGAGAATCCTTTCCACCAAATACTTCTGTTGTGTTACGGTCTGTTCTCAGCAAGTGGGTCAATCTCCACTTGAATAAACTCAGCTCACATATCCAAAGGTCTCCGTTTCCAATGGCAGAATCAATGTTCATTGCTCACTCTCTTTCTGCTTCCGAGCTCACGACAGCATCTCTTGACCTTTCGAACGATTGTGAAATTGAAGAATATGCAGAGGATCAGCCCATACTGTAGCTTGTCCTAATGTGGTGGTTACTCCAATGAGTTATCTCATTGAAACCTAACTTATTATGAGTAAGGTTCCAATATTAGTCATATACCTGGTTGTGTTAAAGTGAAAGAAAAAACAATGTAGAAATGTAATGAGGTGCCCTTGGGGTGCCCTTCCAGTGTAAAACATTGGATGCAGTGACATAAAAGCTTCCCTACATTCCCTACATAAATGGATCACAACTTTGTTTGCTGGTGCTTTTACATGTTCTAAGTAGTACCCACATGTTTGGATGCATTTATTGTAAATTGCTTTAGATAAAAGCATCAGCCAAATAAATGTAATGTAATGCCCCGCAGGCAGCCTGGGTCCGCCACTGAGAGCATGCAGAGCAGCCTGATGAAGGCGTCTCCAGCTAATTGGCCATTGGGCAGGTGATCAATACTGTGTGCTTTTGCTATCAAGATCAGAGTTTCCTCCCAGCAAGTTGTTATGTTAAGTTCTTAAACACATGCATACCCCACCTCATTTGTTGCCTTACAGTGCATCACACTATAGGCGTATTACTCAGTGCTACCTATTATCATTTAATGTTGTTTAAATTAGATCATTTATGCATTCACCACATGACAGCTCACACCACGTCAAATATCGAGGAGAAAGAAGATACAGCCTGAAAGATGGTACGACCCAAACTGCACATACTCCAGTCTCTTACATTATACCAAGCTCAGCAGCCCATTTACTAAATCTAATTTGCACAATATCAAGTTATACATAGTAATTCAGAGTGGCTGCTAGGTGCTTTTTAACCCTGCTTTGCCGCCACAGTTCAGTGTGACATTTAACAAGCTCAAATTAGCAAGGCCGATTCCAACTGTTGACGACTGCATTTGGTTAAATGGGACAGTTGCCTGGCTTTGCTTTGCTTACATATTTGTCAAAATTAATTTTAATTATAATACTAATGGAACATAGTTTTTTCTGTGCTGTGCTATAGAGTATATATTCTCTATTTTCTAGATGACCTTTGTAATGTTGGCAGCTGTGGCTGCTAAGAGTCTCGGAATAAAAACACAACCGTTGAAAGCAAATGACAGGATAGCAAAACATGGGAAATTGTCAAATGTAAACATAGCCTACAGTATGTTATCAAAGCTCTGTATTTTCAGATTTACAATTAACAAAAAAATATTTCATGAGTGTCAGATTCAAGGGGCAAGACTTTTCAAGAGCTCCAATATCCACCAGGGTACAATTACAGGGAGAAGTCCACTGATTCTCAGTTATTTCATCACCCTCGCGATTGATCTGCTCATGTTCAATGTATGGCGTAATAGAAAAATGAAAACAAAAAGTAAGAATGTACAGAACTGAACATCACAGAGTAGGGTTGAGGGTTTTCTTGTTGTTTTTAAGTTGCATTAATGATTCCTCAAGTTAAATTAAGTTATCTTTTAAACACAGAAGAAATGTAAATGAATCATGTAAATAATGAATGTTTTCCTTTAATGAGACCGTCTGACCAACATGTATTGCTGTGTGAAGTGGTGTGACAGTGGTTTGAGTATTGTTCTTGGATGCTTAGTTGTATCTGACACACTCAATGTTCCACCTGTTGAATGCTGTAAGGTTAATCCACTTATAACCATGCGTAATACCATACACAGTTTACCTCTAAAGCTTAAACATTTACATGTTGAGTGAAATCTGGAGCATTGTAGAACATTTTAATATGTAATGTGTGTATTGTGCAAAGCCGCGGGCATAAGCATAGCCTGAAAAGACAGTCTTTGTTGCTTTCTGTCAGCTCAGTGTCAGCTCTGGTGTTCTGCACTCATGGCTCGCCGCCGGAGCATGGTGTAGTCAGAGAGCATGAGTTGATAGCACTGTATAAAAGAGCTATTAAGACACAGAAACAGCTCAGAAAAAAAAGAGAAAGCAGGAAAGCTGAGTAGTGGAAGAGGAAAGTTCACACAACGAAAAAAAAATCAGCATGTGAAACTCTTACTGACCTTGTGAGCAAAAATGAATATGAAACATACTGTGGTGAAGATTTTAAGATCACAAACCCATAAGATGTCAAGAATTCTATTGAAGGACATCGGTTCTATCATTGACCCCTCATCGTCTTGAAGTTGAATAATCCAGAAGTTGAAGGTCGAGAGTAAATGTGCTTAAAGGCCTACTTCTCCAGTGGAAATATGAAGGTGCATTGAACTCTGAGATCCTATGTAGTATAAATGTGCAGACATTTTAGAAATCGGTTCATCCTAGCCTGAGAAAAGGCAGGATGAGTGTGGTATGGTCTCACTGTCTAACCCTACAGATTGCCCAGTTGTGATGTCACAACTGGGCAAACTGTAGGGCCTTTAAGGCAAGGCAAGGCAAGGCAATTTTATTTATAGAGCACATTTCAGGCACAGGGCCACTCAAGGTGCTTCACAGGGTTAAAATCAAATAAAGAATACAAATACAAAAAAAAAAATGAACAAATTTAAAACATGGATAAAAATACAACATTTAAATAAAAGAATTAAAACATTTTACCAAAAAAAAAAAAAAAAAAAAAAAATTACAGGTTAAAAGGGAAACAAGAACGTTTTGAGACCCGATTTAAAAGAGCTGAGAGTCTCAGCGGACCTCAGACTCTCTGGCAGTCCGTTCCAGACATTGGGCGCATAAACGCTGAATGCCGCCTCTCCCTGTTTAGTCCTAGCTCTGGGGACTTTTAAAAGACCTGTCCCAGACGACCTAAGGGCTCTGGGCGGCTCATAACGTATCAGCAGATCAGTAATGTATTTTGGCCCTAAACCATTTAAGGCTTTGTAGACCATCATCGATATTTTAAAATCAATTCTTTGAGTGACAGGAAGCCAGTGTAAAGACCTAAGAACTGGGGTAATGTGATCTACTTTTTTGGTCCTAGTGAGGACTCGAGCAGCAGCGTTCTGAATTAGCTGAAGCTGTCTGATTGATTTTTTAGGAAGGCCTGCAAAGACACTATTACAGTAGTCAAGTCTACTAAAAATAAATGCATGGACAAGTTTTTCTAAGTCCTGCTGAGATATTAGCCCTTTAATTCTCGATATATTTTTAAGGTGGTAGTAGGCTGACTTAGTAATTGATTTAATGTGTTTTTTGAAATTCAAGTCGGAATCTATCACTACTCCAAGATTTCTAGCTTGGTGTGTGCTTTCTAACATAACAGATTTAAGCTGTGCGCTGACTTTTGATTGTTCATCCCTGGCACCAAAGACAATTACTTCAGTTTTGTCGCTGTTTAATTGAAGAAAGTTTTGGCACATCCAGTCATTGATTTGTTCAATGCATTTACTTAGTGCTAATTTAACACTCCACTGTAGGCCTTTAACACTCCATCAGCAAGATCTGGATATTTCCCCCCAAGCAATGTTACCATGACTATCTGGACATCATCTAACTTACTATTTCAAATGTTAACTCCACCTCTTGTTCATAAGCTGCGGTTCCTACCATGTGTCTAAGGCGCCAACAAATCATGTTATATCGTCAGTGGCTCTAGCTTGTTTCCCTCTGTTTTGAACATGCAACATGTATTCCAATCTAAAAAATTTCAACATTCCTATCCAAATGTATAGAAAAATAAACAAAATGTGTTTCTGTATTGCTTGTAATCCCATGTCGATGTCCCATATCTATTCATGGTAAATAACTGTTTTTTTTAAATTTGATAAACAGCAGATGCCGGGAACTGCTCATTGAGGTTTTTATTGGATCTTGTGGCTTTTGCCACCGTCAACCACTCTGTTTTATTAGACTGTCTGCATGACTGGGTTTATGTCACTCTTTCTGCCCTTGAATTTCTCTGTCAGCATAAGAATTCACATCTGCATCCACACATATCAGCCATTCTGTGCCCCAAGGTTCAATCCTGGGTCCTATTCTATTTTTGAATATGCTTATATTAAGTTCAGATATGTGGAAATACAAAATGTAATGTAATTGTTTGCTGGATTACACATAGTTTTACTTATCCAAGCTAAACGACCCTGGGGGCCTTCCATTTCCACATCCATCTTGATTATATCAAGCGTTGGAAGGCACAAATAGTCTGCAACAGTATGAACGCAGGTAGGCTACAGGTTTTTCTTTTGTTTGTTTGTTTTTGGTGCGCCTAAAAAAAGCAGGAACATGCATTTTTTTTAAGTAGAAATGATGGTGGACTATTTCACTGCATACACAAATTTGCACTTGTTTGTACATCGTAAAAGTGAGTAGAGGATGAAAAGAGTGCTCGAGAGGGAGACCTGGCAGCACATCTTAATGTTCTTGGTGAATCTGAATTATATTTATGTTTATAAAAAGAGAGTGGTAATGTCTTATTCAACTTTCAATTATAAAGAATCAATTTCTTATTATACTCCACAGACCAAGAAGAGGTAATCAGGGCTTTTATTTCCTCACGCTTGCACCAATGCAAATCTCCTTCCAATCCTCAACTCTGAGCTCACATTAGCCAAAAAAACGACCATATTTATATGCAAGTGCAGCAGTCTGACAACACATATTCCCCTTATTATGGCCTGTGTGCACTGGCTGACAATTTAATTGAGAAATATTCTAAACATTTGGCCCCAGCCTGCATTTCAGCCGCTGTATTCTCCTACAATCTATAAAGATGCGTTTGTGTGTGTGTGCGGGCACATAGTGTGGTCTGCATTGGGGTGTGTGTGTTTGGGGGGGGGGGGGGGGGGGGGTTCAGGGGGGTTGAAGATGGGAATCATCTGTAGTGTAATAAGGGTTAATCAATGAGCACTCTTATCTCATTATAGTTTTTGTTCCCCTACCCAAGCAGCCATTAACCTTGCGGGCATTGCTGCCACTGCACTACTAACCTGTCATACCCGGTGAGCCCCCCCACCCCCCCGCTCCCCCCCTTTTTGCCAGACATAATGAATGTCATGCTTTTCCTTTGCCAGGGAGTGTTAAATTGAAAATGGCTGATACAAGCTGCCTGACATTGCATCAGAAAACAGACTGCTTCTCTCACTGTGTAGCCCCCAAGCTTCCAGTAATCACTTGGAAGAGACCGGACAGAAAAGAGGAGACGGGATTGCTGTTTCTATCATGTGCATATGATGATGAGGAGAATTTTTCGAGAGGGGGGAATTCAATTAGGCAATGTTGTGAATCAACTCAAATCAACTATTCCGGTGTTTATATTGGTCTGGTGTGAAAACTGCCAACGCCTCTTAAGGTGTTTTTTGAGCAATGAAAGCCTTACCATCAGGCGTATAGAGGGATAGTTTCATCAGGGAATCAAGAAACAGAGGAGAAGCTAGGGATCAGACTTAACAGTAGCCTATGGTGAAATATTTACTTGGCCTAGATTCATATCTAATGAGCTTAAAGAAGCCCAGTTATGCAACAGAGCTGATGTTAAATGTTTAATGCTGTGTTGTTGTGAGGACACTGGAGAGACCTAACAGTACAGTGCGCTTTAAATGAGTTCATCTTGCTTCCCTCATACAAAAGCAGAGTTTAGAATTGCCCCCTCTAAGCTTTCCTCTTATGTAACCCCCTCCTAGAATACAAACTGACTGAATCAATCAATTTCATACTAGGCTCGAGTGCTATCTTCCAATCTGCTGAACGGCTTTAAATGTTTTGCTATGTTGTTCTTATTATGAATCATGTCATCTGAGTATGATTTACGCAGCTGCATGATAAGTTATAGTTTTTCTTCCATAAGTCTACAGTGCCTGTCTTAGTGGTCGCTGTTTTTCGTGATAGGACTCAGCACTGAGCCATTGTTCCTACATGTCTCTAATTAGCTTTGAGTATGCCAACTCTTTTCATGTAGCTTGTCTACAAGACCCGCACTTTAAGGAGCCCACTCAGCCCCTCTCTGTGCAGATCTGTACCCCAGGGCCGGAGGAAAGAAGGCAAGGATAAAACACAGGGACACAGCATGGTGTGAGAGCTTTTGAAGGGCCTAATAATTCCAACAAAATCTGTCATCTTCATGAAAGGCTTTTTTTAAATTCTGTTTTTGAAGTTTTTGTTCCCTGTCAGTTAAGGCGAACTGGAAGAAGATGAGTTGCCTTTGGTTCCTGAGTAAATGTGGCCTAAGTGATTCTACTTTGTAATATGTGTTTCGGTTGTGTTTGCTGTCTCTCTTCAGAGTTAGCTTTACTCACAGTCATCACAAATTGCTCACTAACTAGGTCCCATAAAAAAAGGTATTGTACTATACTGTTGCCGCAAACGGATAACTCACAAGCAACCTACAGTATATAAGATGAATTCATTCAAATAATGTTTGAGACTAAAGCTCTTACAACTAAGTGTTGCTCTCAAAGCCATCCTGGTGTTTTTATTCCACCAAATGACAAAATGTATTGACCCTTTACTAAAATTAAAAACAAAGTATATCATAAAAAAATATATCATTTTAAAATTGATTATTTATTTTTTCAATGGTGTCACAACAGTTGACTATTAGCACTCAACTAGCATATCATCTTTGCATATGCTGGTAGTTTCAATATCTACATTGTTTTGTAGCCTTAGTACTCTTTAAACTGATTTGGATGTCAGAACAGACAGATGCTTCTGACTCGTGAAAGCCATTGATGCCTACAGGGAGTTCAAAATCACACCAAATGATGAAAGAAGGAAACAGCAGGCTAATGAAGCTATACTGTCATTCTGGGTTTATAGTAAAGCTTTTTCCAGGTCTTTGAATTGCTCAAGATCTACAATAATTGCTCAATGTATAGTAAATCCATGCTGGAGTGCAGAATGGTTAGAGGCTTTACAACATAATCCAATGATACTGTGAGTAGAGCTTTCCCTGGTGCATGTGGGTTTTAGCAGACCACGCAGGTTTTCTATAGCTGCACAGATGTTTTTTTCGTATCTGTGTGTGAGTATTGGAGGATAAGGGGGGGTTGGGGGAGGGGGGAGGGGAGCAGCCCACCTTATCTTTGGCATTCTAGACAAAGCCTGACTTACAACCTTACCAAAACGTGCAAGGAAATCTTTCCTTCATCACCAGAATATCAACACCATCTGCCGGCACTTTAAATTGCCTCCCCCTCACGCTAAACAAGTGGTGTGATTGAGCCTCGTGAAAGTTTTGCAATTCTGATTGCAAAACATACTTTTGGAAGCTCCTCATTTCTAAGGTCCTACCTTTAAACTTGGGGGGGCTGAAAACATAACAAAAGGGAAATTACCATCACTGCCGTTTCTCTTGGGAAGTGTTCCTAATTGTGGTTTAACAATGAAGTTATTCAAAATGTGTACTTTAAGTGGGATTGAAGGGACATCTTACATGTATGGGGGTTTGCTGTGGTTCTGTGATGGAGTATTTAGTGTGTAAAGCTCCCGTTCTTCATTGTTGAGTAAAATATAGACATGATTCATATATCTTAAAGCCAACTTCCTATATTCAGGATGAAAGACTCATAGTGAACATATCCTAACACCTTGGACCTGTAAAAGAAGTTAGCAGTGTTTCACTTATGATACATTTGCACAAAACCAAATTCGGCTTAGGGCCCCCAAAAATTACCACTGGGTGTCTGTGTAACTACCAAGCTGACTACTGTGCACTTTCTTACTTAATTGACCCGGCTTGTCTGAACCAGCAACTAAATGGCACAGTTACCCCTTTTTTACTTACAGTAACATATTTAGTATTGTTGTGTCATATCAAATAAAGTGGTGCATCCATATACCTAATTGGCTTCTCAGTTATTTATGGCAATGCACTACTTATTGATGATTGACACACCTGAATTATCAGATTTAGAAATAAATATTTAACCATCATAACATTAATATTCACTTTGATTTGTAGCACACTGTGTGCTAGCCATCAAACCATGGAATTGATTCCATCAATCACAATGTGCCAAACTTGTCACCATCAGCAATTGGCTAATGAGCCAACTCTCTGGCTTAAATTGACATGCTAACATGATGTGGACTTGGGCCCTCATAAGAAGTAGGATGCAGAAACACTTTGTCTGTGACAGTATGACATGGAGGCAATGCTTTCCCCCCCTAGGTTTGTCCATGTGCAAAGCTGGTCCATTATAGAAGGAGAATGGGCAACTCACTGTAAATGAATCTTAAGCGCATGAGGTGAAAATGGGCTGTCAAACAATAGGTGCCAAAATAGCATAGAAATACATTATGGCAGTTTCTTTTCAGATGGCAACTCAAAAGGGTTTGATGGCCTTGGAAACAATTAAGCCACACGAGGACTATTGGAACGAGATACGACTACAGCTGATGGGTTTGTGTCTTGCTGTCAGAATGCTATTTACCACACACTGAAACGGATAGACGAAGAGCTGATGCTATGAGAGGCACTTAAATACACTTCCTGGACAGATTTGACAATATTCAGTAAAGCTTAAAAAAGCATGGGTGAATGTGAATGTGTGATCGTGTGCGTGGATGCTGGCAGCAGATCTACAGTATCAGGCACTCGTCGTACGCCAAAAGTAGGTGACACATGCTCGTATCACTTGGCACATGATCTGATAAACACCACTACAACCCGCTTTTTAATTGATACGCTTTTTTTTCTATTTAACAATAACATGCAAATATCTAATCGTATAGTCAAAAAAATACTGATTGGGCCTTTAACACCCCACTGTGCACAAATGGCGATCGGCCTCCAACAACTATAGGGACTCATCACACAAGGATGCACTGTCTTCTAAGCCCCACTCGCTCCTCGCCACCATGCATAATTCATTTAGCTCAGCATGAAAAACGCATGTCAATTAGCCAGGTTTATTTTTTCCTCCAATGAAAAACAGCAGGTCTCTCTTTATGCCAGCCAGAGGAATAGTGAAACAGTGCATTATTCAACATTTCTGGACATGGCTGCTCAGACTTTGGCCTCATTCTTCTTAAAAAAAAATAAAAAATAAAAAGCAAGAACAAAGTCTGACAGTGTCAATTATTCTGTTTGATTTGAGCAAGCATATCTCTTTTTTTATTCAAATTTGTGGGGATATATTCTAAATTTGCCTGCTGTGCTTCTGCTGCGATCGACTTTAGTTTGCATTACCCCATTTAGAAGGGGCATGATGTGTTCTATGCGTCAACATTAGCTGATTGGGTCTACTGAATATAATCACTGAAACTCTTCAAGGAACTGGCTGTCGATTACACTGTCTGTCCAATATACTCAAAACACTTCACATTTATTCCAGTGAACAAAGAGCAAAAAAGTGTAAAGCAAACTCCCCATAGAAACCTCTTATATGTTTAAGTACGTAACTGCCATGCTCGCACATATGGGAGTTTCTTTCATTTTGCTCGTATAAGGAAGAATTATGTACATAGTAACTTAGACTTTGGCGTGTATACCCTAGGGGGTTCAAGGCCAGCAGTATGGTTCCATTTAAAAACACTCAACTTTAATCAAAGTGGGATTTTCAGACACTGTTCAAGGCATAGTGGGGGTCTACCTGGGAGTTATTGTCAGCAAGGAACACCACAAGTAGCCCTGTTGCTTGGTTACTGTGCCTGCAGTGAATCGTGACTCTGGTGGCCCCCGCTGCTGAGGTAGAATTAGTTTAACGGAACAGGATTTAAAGGCTGGGCTCGTACAGAATTTGATATTTTTGTGGGGGTGAGAGTCAGAGCATTTAGATTTCTTACATGCACTGATTATTGTGCCAGCTCGGCCGACAACCAAAGCCAAGGAAAACTGCAATTATACCCAACAAGTGACACTCTTCACTATAGGGTGAAACTCTTTAAAGCATGTCTGCCAGGGCCCCAGTTGAGTTTCCTCATCAGTAGTCAACAGCAAACTGAACCTCAGATTATGCATGTAGATGTTCATCTTATCCATGAGTTCCCTTTCCATTGCTCATACATATATGCCAGTCCTGGCTCCTTTTACTTATTGACCATAAACACCCACAACGTCCCTTGGCTCTATGTAATTCCTGAATGTAATACAAGATAAGAGCGTAGACTCACAAGGAATTATTCCTCACAGCACGCTGACCTTCTGGGTCAGATGATGCTACAGCATGCGTGTATACCCTTGTGCCATATAATAAAGTAGCTTGGAATTTACTCTGAAATTAAATTATACAATAATGAAGGTCTGCTGTGACAGGTGTAGGCCTGCTTCCTACAATCAATGACATATCCACTTCCAAATACAGGTTTATCACACTAACTGTACTGATACATTTGCGAAACGTCAACTAGTGCCCTTCAACTACGCCACTAGTGTGTTTTATATGTAATTCAGTGAACTTTAATGATAAAGCTCCCAGTGGTTTAAAGACTGATTCACATCCCCTCACACTGACAGAATGCACTACTCTGCTGTTTCAAAACATCAACGCCATGACTTATGCATAGAAGGCAAAGCAAGCCTCGTCACAGTGGTTTGGATATCTCAGTTTCAACATTCATCAGGGCACTAGATTTAACACCACTGAGTGGTGGTAATGAGTAAGAGGCAGTTTCATCTTCTGGACCACCGTTACTGTGAAGTTAGGGAATGTCCGGTTGAGTTTTATTTTTATTTTATCTACTCTGTTGACCCTTTTCTGTGGTCAGATGGATATGCTATTTGAGGATCTTACAGTGATGTGGGTAGATGCAAAACAAATGCTGAGTTACTCGCAGAAGTTTTGGCAGAGGAGCGAGGCTGGTAACCTGGGGTCAAATAGCTGGAGGATGGCTGCCAAGGATTTGCAGGCAGATCAATATGAGCAGTCTGTGGAGGGTTGCATGTCTTTAAATGGAACCTGGAGCTGTAACACTCAGAGCACAGGGGTACAAAATAACGTAGAATAACTGTATAGCTTTTTAATAACATTAGCCTTGTGCTAGATGGGTAGTGTACTGGAATCAATTTGTAATTTACTCCTGGGTTTGGCCTTGTGCTATCGTTTGCGTTGGTGGTATGATCATTCTCTTGATATGTATGAATGGTTTTAATATGCTTTAACAAGATTGTACCAAGGTTTCACGGATGGTTCAAAGGTGTTCACTGTAAGGCGTCTCTGAAGGCGATGGTTCACAATTTTCCCTTTTAACTTATCATTGATGGTTTTCATCTACAGGAGAGCTCTATTGTGTGGACTTTGTAGCGACATCATTTTTTGCATTGTCTTGTTTCTTAATATAGACTGGATGGCTGAAGAAAAGAATGCTCATTTGAAGAATAGCACAAGGGAAGGTTACTCCAAACTCCATGTTTCTGTCAGAATCAGCTGTTTGAGGGGGCTGTGCTGTTGAAGGGGATCTCTAAATGCATACTGTGGGTGTTACAGTGTCTGCCCAATGCCTAAACAATGAAAGTGACAACACATCAAAACCCCAACTTTTGTAACCTTGCCTTAAACAATGTCACCAAAAGTAAGACTTTATGCTTTGCGCTTGGTTTGCAATTCTGCAACGGAAGTCTTTTTCTGCCATACTAAATTGCAGGAAGGTATGGTTATTGGAACTCAGGGTTAGACTTGAAACCGGTATGGCTGCAGCTTTTTACAATAGACTATGCAGTATGTAATTGTTGCACGTCATTCTGCACTGTAGTCCTACAATGAGGTATATCCTCTTCAGTGAGCAAAAATGAATAAAATAGGTATAGTGCTCTTAAGTACATGTAGTGCAGTTTTAATGTTACTGGGATGTATGCACTCTGTTACAGTGTCCTGACTTTGATGCAGCTGCACAGCCTTGTGAACATAATGTTTATTTATGAAAAATAAAAACATTATTTTTTCAATAGTGCACTGTTATTATTTGTGTTACATGTTGTATTGATTGCTGTACCGTGATTCTACCTTTTTTTCTCTCTTTTTTGAGAAAAGTCCAAAAAAATATAAAAATACTGTATATAATACAAAAAGATTTCACAGACAGGAGTATGAAAATAATTGCTAAGGTAAATAAAGCACTGAAGTGTTTGAAGTTCAGCAGTGTGTTGCTGCTCGGTAAAAGTAATACAAAAAATTATTGATATACATATACAGTATCTCACAAAAGTGAGTACACCCCTAACATTTCTTCAAATATTTCATTATATCTTTCCATGCGACAACACTGAATAAATGACACTTTGATACAATGTTAAGTAGTCAGTGTACAGCTTGTATAACAGTGTAAATTTACTGTCCCCTCAAAATAACTCGACACACAGCCATTAATGTCTAAACTGTTGGCAACAAAAGTGAGTACACCCCTAAGAAAAAATGTCCAAATTGGGCCCAAAGTGTCAATATTTTGTTTTGCCATCATTATTTTCTAGCACTGCCTTAACCCTCTTGGGCATGTAGTTCACTAGAGCTTCACAGGTTGCAACTGGAACCCTCTTCTACCCATTCATGACGACATCAAGGAGCTGGTGGATATTAGAGTCCTTGCGCTCCTCCATCTCCCGTTTGAGGATGCCCCAAAGATGCTCAATAGGGTTTAAGACTGGAGACATGCTTGGCCAGTCCATAACCTTTACCCTCAGCTTCTTTAGCAAGCCAGTGGTCGTTCGGAGGGGTGTTTAGGGTCGTTATCATGTTGCAGTACTGCCCTGCGGCCCAGTTTATGAAGGGAGGGGATCATGCTCTGCTTCAGTATGTCACAGTACATGTTAGAATTCAATGAACTGTAGATCCCCAGTGCTGGCAGCACTCATGCAGCCCCAGACCATGACACTCAAACCACCATGCTTGACTCTAGGCAAGACACACTTGTCTTTGTACTCCTCACCTGGTTGCCGCTCCACACTCTTAACACCATCTGAACCAAATAAATGTATTTTGGTCTCATCAGACCACAGGACATGGTTGCAGTAATCCATGTCCGTAGTCTGTTTGTCTTCAGCAAACTTTTTGTGGGGTTTCTTGTGCATCATCTTTAGAATAGGCTTCCTTCTGGGATGACAGCCATGCAGACCAGTATGATGCAGAGTGTGGCGTATGGTCTGAGCACTGACAGGTTGACCCCCCACCCCTTCAAGCCCTTCAGCAATGCTGGCAGTATTCATAGGCCTATTTTCCAAAGCCAACCTCTGTGTACGACGCTGACCACGTGCACTCAACCTTCGTAAACTGGGCCGCAGGGTGGTATTGCAACATGATAACGACCCCAAACACACCTCCAAGACGACCAGAGGCTTGCTAAAAAAGCTGAGGGTAAAGGTTATGGCCTGGCCAAGCCTGTCTCCAGACCTAAACCCTATTGAGCATCTTTGGGGCATCCTCAAACAGAAGGTGGAGGAGCGCAAGGTCTTTAATATCCACCAGCTCTGTGATGCTGTCATAAATGGGTGGAAGAGGGTTCCAGTTGCAACCTGTGAAGCTCTAGTGAACTACATGCCCAAGAGGGTTAAGGCAGTGCTGGAAAATAATGGTGGCCACACAAAATATTTACACTTTGGGCCCAATTTGTAAATTTTTTCTAAGGGGTGTACTCACTTTTGTTGCCAGCAGTTTAGACATGAATGGCTGTGTGTCGAGTTATTTTGAGGGGACAGTAAATTTACACTGTTATACAAGCTGTACACTGACTACTTTACATTGTATCAAAGTGTCATTTATTCAATGTTGTCCCATGGAAAGATATAAAGAAAAATGTGAAGAAATGTGAGGGGTGTACTCACTTTTGTGAGATACTGTATATATATTATTATTATTTAAGTGTTTTATTTTACTTAAGTGTTGAATTTTAACACAATTATCTGAAAGCTACAGTAAAAAGAATGCTGTTTCAGGGTATGTTAGATATTTGGATTACCCTCTTTGATGTGGAGCTTGACAGCACACCATCACCTGTTTAAATGCAATTGTATTGTGGTATGTGTGTGATTTTCTGTATAAAGCTGAGGCTGTGGTGTGGGAGGAAAATAACATTGATTTTAATGCATGTCCAGTGCAAACACAACACAGAGCAGACATCGTGTGAAAAAAAACGTTTCATTGGGTTTGAAAAGAGCAAAACATTTAAAAACGAGATGGGGAGTCTTGCTCTACAGTGTATGAGTTAAATACCCTGTAAAGTTTGAAACATACAGTATATACACACACATGAATACAAATATAAAAACAGATCAGTTGTCATCAACTTCAAACTTTAAAGCTAAGGTTCTAGGCTGGAACTGTGGAAAAATAAAAGTTCCTTAATATAAAAAATTCATAAGGATTGTCTCCATTACAGCGATATTACCAACAGTAGTTTAAAAGTCATGCATATAGAAAAAGTACATGTGTACTATAAAATACATTTTCAACAGCATTTGTCTAAAGACTAAGTCTAAAATAAAGTATGGATGAGGCCGAATGAATAAAAAAAGGCATTTCGCCAAATCTTTGGTATCAAAATGAGCTCGGGAGTGTTGAGAAGTTGTAAAATGTCACATTAACAGAGGCCCTCAAAAATAAAAAATAAAACTAAGAAAATAAACCACTGATCTTCAATATAAGCAAAACAAGAGGAAACAATACTAACGCATAGCAACACTGCCCTTAGAGATTGACTTCACACTCTGGTACCACTTTACAATAAGCCTCCCTTTATCAGTTGTAACTAAAAGGTCTTTATTTATTAATAAAGATTTACTTAAGACATTAATAACTACCTGTGGCTTGCCAGGTTGTGAAACATTTATTTGGCTAATGTTAATCCTCCTCGTTTTATCTTTTTAGTTGTTATTCAGGGTCTGTTTGACCTCTGACATTCTGTACAAAACTTTATAAATAATATATATTTATATTGCTAGACTTTAATTAATGCAAGTAATGTATGAATCCTTTTTAATTATTAACATTTATAAGAAGGTGCCCTACCACAGGGTTATACATCAACCAGGTTTTTCATAACCTAGCAACCCTGTGAGGCATGTGTAAGAGTTGACACGTAATACAAACCATTTGTTTCAACTTAGAGTATATACCCTTTTAAAAAGGTATCTTATTAAACAGTGGTACCAGATGTGTCATGATGAATCAACATTGTTGATTATTGTGCATTTTGGTCTACCTAACTGTAGGTACTCCTTCTGGACACAATGGGATTGGAAAACGGATACAAATAATTTTTTAAGAAACTGGGGAAATTTGTTCCCACTTTATAATGCTATACTCTAGACTCAGAACTTTAGTGCTGCCTGTTAGCCTCTCTTTGTTGATCTTCTTTCAGCCGGTAGTGGAAGAGGCTGGTCGTGTCCAGATCGCCCGCATAGCGAATAGCCTCGACGAACAGCTTCACCACCTAATACACACAGGGGGAAACAATTAAGCTGAAGCACATCAAAGGGGTCAGACATACAGTATGTATATGGTGAATGGAAGACACCATTGCCATCTTTCCCCAGTCACCAGTAGTGTGAAAAATGCTGACCTGGTAATTGGTGATGAGGGGAACACCGTGGTCCACGGCCATTCTGCGGATGATGAAGTTATTCTTCAGGTGGCGCGAGTTGTTATTGGGCAAGTTGACCACAAGATCGATATGGCCCTCTCTGATCAGTCTATACAAAACAATTGAAAGCACAGTCATGGATAACATTATCGAAGCAGTATTCTACTTAAAGCTCCCTATGCATGTGGGGAGTGCATGAGGGTGATGAGTAAAAGGTGATGGCCTAGAATTGCTCCTTTCGAAGGGATTGCTGCCTCTTGATTGGACAAATGGATGACCACCACATCCTAGCTAACAACAACGTTTCTTCCTCTTCTCTACCACTTCCAACAAGGAGCAAGCAATTACTTCTCTGGATTGATGCAATACTTTTTTAAGTAGTAGAGTAACCATAGATACCATTCGAAACGTTTTTATCATTATTTTGTTGAACATTTAGATATTGGGATTTGTGTAAGCGTGACATTGTATAAGCTTTTAATACCTATTGAGTGGAAGTGACAAGCCCTTTCTGTTGGATATTTTTCTCAGGGGCTGAGGTTTAAGACTTCTCATTTGTTAGGGAATTTTAGGTATCGATTAATTAACTTGTGTTTTTTGTTTTAGGGCATTGCATTGTTTTCCTTTGGCTGGGGTCACAAGAAAAGAGGGGTTGAGTGTCCAAACTGTTTGGTATCTGCTGGATGTGTAGAAGGAGCTTGTATAAAGCCAACAAATATTCCCTATCCGACTGTTGGCCTGATCTTCCCTGTCTACATCTGCTTGCTTCTTAGGTCAGTAAGACACAAAACTGTAACATTAATCATTAATGGAAATCAAATTTCTTAAAATATTTATTTATCTATGGAGTAAAATACCAAGTTGTATCTAGACGTGTATAGTGTA
The DNA here is from genome assembly GCF_949987685.1 of Ammodytes marinus. Lineage (NCBI taxonomy): Eukaryota > Metazoa > Chordata > Actinopteri > Uranoscopiformes > Ammodytidae > Ammodytes > Ammodytes marinus. Next base: position 14,184,091 of record NC_137216.1, on the reverse strand, counting down.
TATCACCTGTCTGTATTTGTGTCTGGTTGCTCATCCACAGTCCCTAAGGTTGTGGCATGTTCATAAATATTTGGCAGCAAAATAAGCCCTGTCTGCTTCTCTCAGGACTTAATTCAGCTCTTCCAAATGTGAAATTATAGAGTGAACTTTTAAAATGTTTAGCTTTCATTGAATGTTTTACATTGTTGGAGGAAGTGTATCTCAGGCCGTGGCTCCTGCATTGCCTTTTTCATTTGAAGGCCTTTGACAGACAGCATGGGATTGGGGCTGAATTCTAATGGAAAATATGGAGGACTAACAACAGTGACAACAAAGGTCATGCTTTTTCTCATTGAAGAGTTGGCCTCTATGCCACCTCGCACAGCTGATGCCAGCCAGCCTAATGTGTGTCTGTCAATGTTGTGTTGGTCTAGGCCCATTAAATTCCCCTCACACCCTCTTCTTCACCAGCACATTTCCAAACATATGGTCCAGATGGCTTCACTTTAGCATGATCATGACTTGTTTGTGGAATCATTACCTGTATTTTGCAGACTGTTCCTACTCAAAAAAAAAAGGTTGTGCTTTTTCACTAAAGAAAAGTGAAGGTCATTAATTTTTTTATTTAAATTCTTAAAAAAAAGTAAAGCCCCTCTCTCACTGGGCTGCGACAGTGTGCGTCAAGTTGGAGACACAAAATTGCGAGAAAAGATGCGAATTAGCGACAATTTTCACTTGCAGTCTCACCGAGTTGGTTCCTCACGACACGTTTGCGAATGTCCTGGCCAACACTTGTCTGGAGCTCGCATTTATGTCTTGCGAACGTCTGGCGAGCATCGCATGAACGGAATGGCAGTCTAATTTTTGCCTTAAATCAGTCAAAATTTAGTTTCATATGTCGCCAAACCCTCGCAAAGTTGTCTCACATTTCCCGCACTTTCTGACTCGCGGAAACTAAATTGAGAAGGGTTTGCAACGCGTTTGAGACACATGCGACCACTCTGAGACTATTTTGAGACTAGATTTGTCGCACACTTTTTTTGAACATGTTCAAAATTCAAGCGACAGGACTGCGCGGCTCTGCGACTCATGCGAGGAAATTGAGACCCCAGCGAATGTTTGGAGACAGTTTAGAGACTCCCTCGCGAATGCAGTCTCCAACTTGTCGCAAACAGTCACAGTCCAGTGAGATAGGGGCTTAAGAGTTATATTTTTTGCTAACTGTTGACCATGGCCAACTACAAAACGTCCATGCAGCTGCTTTCTGATAACCCAAAACTTGACTTTTCGGTAGTCTGACATAAGACTTTCCTCATCCTGCCTATTCCTGCCCTAATGCTGGCTAATGCAATGGCTCTGGACTTCTAAGTCTGCCACATGGTCTTTAATCTGAGAAAATTAAAGGGCAATGCCCTTAGATCTTAAAGCAATTTCTGATACGATATCAAATAACTCTGAAATAACTTTTGAATCTAATGAATCACAATGTATGTATTTCTTAAATTTTGCTGTGGGAAACCATAAGCAAGTCTTAGCTTCTGAGTTTTGGCTCAATTTCACATGTGTCAAAAGCATTAAAACATCAACGAAGTGTTAATATAAACACAATACATATTTCATATCCCAACCTCTTTATACTGGGCAAGTTGCTGTCTCCTTCCTTCTCAGAGGGCCAGGCAACTGGACTGGCAGGCACGTCATTGGCGCACAGCCAGGCAGAAGTGGCTTCAGTAGCATATAGCTATAGGACAGAAATATGGCAACATTACAAAAATTATTTTGTATTATTTATATATATATATATATATACTTATATATATACTTATGTATGGGATGGGCCACTTACTGTCATGACAATACATAACAACGATACATAATGCCGAAAATAATATTGAGGGGACTGAATTAACCTTTTTTTCTCTTAATGAGGGATAAGCATAAGAACCTGGAATATCTGTCAACCATTGGGAAATGTGTCTGATTTTCAATGATTCTGTTGTGTTTAAAACACAAAAACATTTGAAAAGTCACCTTGAATCCCTCCTCCTTTAGCTTGTGGGCTGAAGCCAGGAAATTGGGTCGGAACGATTGCTGGATGGGAGGGAACATGAGAAAAAAATTAAATAAAAAGACACAATGTAGTATTATAATAGAAATAGTTGGGTTTTTCTGATCGTTTCCTTTATCAGAAATGGTTCACAGACATTGTAGAAGGGTGGCCTGTTTCCACACATACACTTTCCATTAAGTCTTTGGTCCTCTCTGCGCAAATGTGAAGGAATTTCAAATTACTTCTAAAGATGCTGTAGCTAACACAGAATATGGCTAAGCTTTGTTTTTAAACTTTAAAGGACCTGCTTGTGCAAATGTTAGAATAAAAAAAAAGTGTGCCTTTCTAATTGGCGCACTAACAGGAAAACTCAAAAATCAGGCTTAAAAAAACTGAGGTCAAACAAATGCAGGATGTAAAGGACGGGGAAAGAAGTAACGCATTTATGTTGAAAGACATTAACTTGAAATGACCCACTTAATGAATTCCACCACACATACTGGAGTTGCTGCTAAATTGCAACTGAGTATGCTCAAACTGGATGCCCAGAAGCTTAGTAAACAATTCACTTGCTTAAAAAAAACTGCTGTCTCGCCAAAACCATGGTGATGTGGTCTGATGTTCTTTGTATATTGAGCAGCCTACCTTAATAAGTCTTGTATGACACACAGGTTTTTAATAATCTAGCTGTGACACAGTCTTGCTACTGGTGCAAAAAAAATATAGCATAAATACAGCTACTTAAATGCTGCACAGTGTTCACCAGCCAGTTGCCAACAGCTGCCTGCTGCTGGATATGAGGTTGCCAACAGTTCAATGAAGAGATTGTAGAAACTTAACCAAGTTGCTTCATTGAAGTCAAAAAAAGACTTCCGTTTTTATAACTGAGACTTCCAAAAATGAAAGTAATAACCTCAAAGAATCTTATCAAATAAAATAATAAAAATAAAAAGGTGAGCCAATGGTATGTCCTCGGTGAAAAGCTTACATGAGCTGCTTAATTATAGCAAACTATCATTTGTGTTTTTGCTCCTGTGTTTTTAACTTTAGTAAAGTGGAGGCAACAAATACAAAAAAGAGAACATTACATCCAAACTTTGGTTTTAAAGTAATGCTCTAGTACGCCTTGAAAATGGTGAAGACTCCAAAGCTTGATAGACAAGCCCAGAAATGGTTGCTAAGCTGTGGCTTGAGAATCAATCAATCGGCAGAGGGATTTAGCAAATGGTAAACTGGAACACAGACTCTCAAATAATTGTGCGTCTAAGTGATTTCTACTTGAATATACGTTGCTGCACGGGTGGTCACACATTAGTTAAATTTGTCAGCAGAATAATTAGAACGCACCGAAATCAGTGAAACTTTACCATGGCAACACAGTATAATAAGACATACGAAGACAATTAAATACCACCTGTTTGAATCTGGATCTACTTCCCTCAAGTTAGAAGCTTTGTGTTTTTCTTTTACCATATTGTTTTAGAAGTACAAATAAAAGATTGTTTTCCTCCTAACACATTCGATCTCAAACCTATTTACAAGGTAATTCACATGTGTGTTGCTGTGTGTTCTGGATCTGTCCGCTTAGAGTGTTACTGCCCGTCAGCCATGTTGCAGTGCCCATGTAACCCCACGTACTTGCCTCGAGGTGGCCCTCTTCCCCAAGAGCGCCAATTACGCAGCTGGTGTTGTGAGTGCTTTGTTAAAGCCGCATTAGTCAAGCTCGCAGTTTGGTAACCCAGGGTGGCAGCAAGTCTTAATTACCAAAACTCCTGTAATGTGGTGTCATTAAACAGTAAAGTGCCCAGGCTTACATTTTGTTCTTTTCTGCAGCAGAGGAGAGGGTGGAGTGTGGGAGAAATGCTTTTGCAGCAAATTTATCCAGCAATGGGGATTTAAGACTCATGAAAGGATGACAAACTTTTGGATGTTACTTGGTTAGTTATTTTCTGTGAGACGTTTCTCTTTACTGTAGATTTCAGAATGGGGATAATTGTTTGTTTGGATAGTTATTGACTTGTTTTATGTCTGTAGTACCTCTTATTTATTCAGATGTAATAACATCAGGTTTACTAATCTTATCTTCCCATCTAAGGAGCATCACCAGTTCCAGTTGATTTTCAACCTCTCTGGGTCACACACACAATATCACGTTAAGAACTGTTTTCTTTAGGTGGAGTGGCAGTAGAAGAGGTGACTCTGTGTGAAACAAACTGAGGTGTGCCAGGCTGGCATTGTAAGAATATGATGGTCAGAGAGATTTAGGCCACCTGTTCCAAAGCCTCCTTCGCATTCGGTATACTGTGGGCAGGAGGCACCGAAAGGAAAAACACAAACAGGAGGCAAGTGGACTTCCAGATGGCTGCAATCTTACCTGAATCCCAATCAGGATGCCCTTCTGTGGCAACTTGAAGCCTGTGGAAAGCATAGCCTTCAGGAAGGCTGTATAAATGTTTGGTCCGAAACAAGCAACCTGCAATAAAACACACCATTAGATACAAATGAGTTACTGTTAACCCTGACTCTAGAAAATAGACAATGAAAAGAAAAAAAAAAACACAAAAAGAATGAACAAAATTGGGATTTACTTCTCCAGTGGAGGCCATCTCACAGCGAAGCACGGGGTCTGCATCCCTCAGCCGGGGCCAGGAGAACATGGGTGCCTGGTGGAGGAAGGGCAGAGGGAGGGATTTGTTCCGATAGGCTTGTAAAGTAATAGAACACCGTCATGAAACTACATTACTTGATTTAAAACAGTCTCATAGTTGAATGTAATTATGGGTTAATTTCATCTAGTCATTTGGATCACTTTATTAAAAAGGCAGATCTTTGACAGTTTATTTTCCCTTACTATTAAAAATATAAATTCTGGTTTAATTTACCAAATGAAAATGGGGCATGTATCAACAACAGTGGAGGTATTTTTATGCACTTAATAAATATTACAAAGAAAGTGCCAATGAATAGAGAAGACTCATTTCAGAGAAGTCATGGCAACGCTGCCCCATAGAGGTAGAAAAAAAAACAAATGAATATCAGGTCAACGAAACATGTGGCAGTTGCATTATGTTCTGATGGAATGATGATTGCAATTATGTTTTTTAGTCAACAATCAAAGTGCACCCCAAATGCTATTCCTTTTGTCTCATGGGAACCTCCATTTCCGCTATGAAACTTTAAGGCTGCATCAGAGAGAAAAAAAAGGTAGAGGTAACACGCAGAGAGTTAAAGACATCAGTGTCAAAGACAACCACTGGTGCAGACACACTCAAAAGGGAAACATCTGAAAAGAGAAGAGGCTTCTCAACTCAGGCCACCAGTGGTTTTGACATGCTGTTACCACAGTGAGGAGGAGGGGGGAGAGATGGTAGGTGGGCTAGAGCAGCTGGGTGAGCCAGGAGAGAGAAGGAGCGTGGAGGAGAAGCAAGGAAAAAAACAACAAAGGCATAAAAGGAAAGAAAAGTCCAAAAAGTAGAGAGAACTAAATGACATGAGTGGAGTGAGAGAATGAGGGGAAAAAAGAAATGGAATATGAATGTTAACTGGGGAAATAAACTAACATAAAAGGAAGATTAAAGAACGCAATAAGGAGAGAGAATAAACTGAAAGAAAAAGGAAAAGATTAAATTATACATTTTAAAAAGGAGAGAATGATTGAAAGGAAATCACAGGAAAAAAAGCAGGAGATAGTAGTTTCTAATTTTTATTACAAAGAAATGAAGAATAGTGCAGTCGGCGCGCAGGAAGCCATTTTAAAAGCAGACAACCTTTCTTTACCTTGAAGAAAGAGAGAGAGAGAGAGAGAGAGAGAGAGAGAGAGAGAGAGAGAGAGAGAGAGAGAGAGAGAGAGAGAGAGAGAGAAGCTGTGTGGCGTTCTGCACTCCATGCGTGCGCACGCACACATAGAGGCAAGGGCCACTAGGGGGGGATTCATCCTTGAAGTGGGCTATCTAATCAGCGGAATGTAATGTTAGCATACTAATGTAAGAAGGGACGAATAGGAGGGAATGCAGACAGGGAAGCCAACAGCATGGCTTATCGTGGCCTTGTTCAAAGAGTCAGAGAAAGACAGAAGTATGCCGAGATAAAATGGCAGAATGTAACAAGAAAGAAAATTAAAAAGTGGAAGGAAGGGACACATACCGATAGGGAATAACAGCAAGGGGGGACTTTTAATAGTGCAACACCATAAAAGAGAAAAAATTCTGAAATACAGAAAGGACACAAAGAACAAAATTCTGATAAATGGACCCCTATTTTACCCACCATACATACTGTAGAACCAAATTAAAACTATGACGAGGGAAGTGGAATTCTACAATTACACCTGTGGAGAGTGAAATGGTCTGAAAGTCAGACATTCTGCATGAGGCCTTCATTAACAGAAGAATGGAAAACTCAGTGGTTATGATGGCCTGTCTTCCAAATGGACCGGCGTGTCTCGGGGACAGAATGCATGTGACCGTCGCAAAAAAACAAGTCTCTGTACCTACACTGTTCTAACGACACACACACAAACACAACCTCCCCATCTCCCTATCCCCCCACCCACCGCATACTCCCACAGCACGAGCCAGAGCTGTGAAGCTCCACAACATGAACAATCTTATCTTGGGGCACCAGCTGAGCTCCAGTGGAGACGGGAATGAATAAAGTAAGACGTTTCCACATTACATTGTTGCTCACAGTGGTTCTTGTTGGATGCGGAAGTGGAACCGATGTAAATGTAGCTTTATAAATCACGGTTGAGTGGAAATGAACATCTACTATTGTATGTTGTAACAAAACAACTTGGAAAGGAACAGGTGTCTGCTATCTCGCTTGGAATCAGTATGTGCTAAAGAGAGCTAACTGTTGATATTGTGTGGCATTACTAATGGTTGCCAGAGCTTTCGTAAAGCATTACTAAGCCATTAAGTTGCTTTAAAATGGACTTTGTTGTGGGTTTTAGGGTGTTCAGTTTAGTTATTAGGTAGTTGCTGGGATGCTGCAAGTTTGTGTTCAGTGTTGTTCCTGGGCAATCTACAGTAGTTATGGGGACTGGTTGTTTTTTTATGATGTACTATGCATGTACAACTACATGGTAGTACTGATGTTAACATTAAGTGCTGAAAGTTGTAGTATGGAACGGTGGATGGGTGTGTTATGGTAATCCTTTTGACAGTAAGGTTTGTATTCTACAATTTGTGAGTTAGACTGAAAATTATGATAGTGAGAACTTTCAAAAGACCACATCATTCACCTTTAACATCCCCACTGTGCAGTAGCTGGCTGAAAGTCAGTTAAAGTCTTCCTATTTTATAACTTTATCAAATACTTCAAAAAGTTTAGTTCTAAATGTAGTGACCCGTAAAAGAGGAATGAAGTTATTCTGTCAAATGACTCCCATTATTGCCCATGGAGAAGAGGGATGCTATTGCAAATTTCGGGCAATCATGGAAGAGATTGCTACCAAAAGTCAAACCACACATCTCAGTGAGCAACATTCTTAAGTGTAGCATACAGTACGAATATGTGGCAGAAAATTGAGGGAGCAGTGTGGGCTGAGACAAGGTAATAGTGCACATTGATCAGCCAAGCATACTAAAAAAGCATTAACAATATTTGACAGGGTGGAGATTGCATTTACCATTACATTAACTCAGTCGACATGCATTTAAATTCAGTCATTGGTCTCACAACTGTGTCAATCTCTGAAGTCACCATGCCATGTTCAAAATGGACAAAAACACTTGACTGGTTGGATGTTGTTTCTCCTTCAGCCTATAAGTGTGCACCGGGGACTGACAGTACACCAACCACTTCCACCCCTTCCTCCTGAAACATTGTTTTCATGCTGTTCTTCCTCTCTAATAAATAAATACAACTGTGTTAGTGTCCCTATGAGTTTGTATATAGGGCTAGAAATGACACAATTGGGACTTGTTAGCAAAAATAAAGCAACGTTGGCCTCAAACAAGGGACTGACAGAGAGAGAAAAAGAGCAACAGAGTGAAGTTGAGAGGGAATGAGAAGGATAAATGAAGACGGTCTCTATGGATGGCAATGACTTGTTGCATGTGATGATACAGTGAGTGAGGACAGTGAGGGTGAAGGCAGAGAAATTCAATGGCGCGCACACTCCAGGCTTCTAAGGCTGGATAATAGTTTCAGACATCACAGGGGGTTTTTACAGTTGGGGATTGATGTGAAGGCAGCAATAATGTGTTAAACAGGAAGAAAGCAACGGGCACTACTTCGTTCAACGTGTATTTTGGCAGCGTTTCCAGCAAGGCCCAAATTAGTCAAGGAGTACAAAGTCAGTATCATCGACTCCAAGTAAACTCAGGAAGTCTTTTAAGCCTAGTGCCTGGAGTATTCAGAGCTTTGTTTAATATTGCTCACCACTGTGCAGACCAGAAATTGAAAACTTTAGGTGGCTGCGAAGAGTGGGGGATTATACCTGCGTGACTAGCTCCAAACTACAGCAGCTCTGTTGTAATTAGAGGGAGAAATTACTTTGGGAAAAATAGCTTTGGAACAGCTGGCGACACGTAAACTCTCTCATACCTAATCTAAGAGGTAAGCCTCCCAGCCGGTATGAGGAAGCACTACTACTCTTCCACCCATCGTGCCTAGGTAGATGGATGGAGCTGTAATTGCTTTCTTTGTTATGTGATCCAATGGAAGTTGCACTAGTGGGACCTGCGCTATCTATTAAGATATCATATGGTAGGGCTCTTTACATATGAACCAATTTTCTAACCATATCAAATCTGATCTCACTATTGTGTTTTTGGCCATTAAATCTCTTCACTCAGGGTAAACGTTTGAAGCCAGGATTTTCTTGTTCATTAGCATCAATACTTTGGCATTGTGTTGCTGGGGCAACACTATAAATGTGTTATCCCTATAGACACATTTGACCATCATTTTGCTGAGATCTGAATCTTTTGGTTCATGATAACTAAATAAACTACAGGGTTAATAAAAGGCAAAGTGATTTATGTTGGTCCATATAAAGGACATTAGACTCTTTTTTACATATATGATTAGCCTCCTGTCTGTATGTGCAGTACAAATGGAGCATAGCATTAATTCAGGCAGGATACTGTGTCAAGTACTGCTCTAGCCTGCCTACTGTTTCTGCTTCGTCTGCAACCCACCACCACCCAAGCACCTCCTTTTTTAACTGTAGGGGAGAACGGGGTAATTTGTCACACGGGTTGGTTGTCACAATCGTTATATCTTGGAACCAGAAGGTGCTGTCTGTGAAATTTTGGTATGTAAATATCCAGAATTGGGATCAGAGGTCACCTACATAGTCTTCCTTGGAGTTAGACTGCTGAATTTGAGGTGAGACGACTGTTTGTGTTTTTCATGTCAAATTGAAAATATTTAGCTCCTCAGTATTTTTCTTCTAGGGTTTTACACAATGGGTTTATAACAAAACACTTGTTACCCATACAACGTGTGAAGGGAAAACTATAGTTTAGATTGTGGTTAGCAAGCTAATTAGTTGTCAGATGGTTGTTGGCCTTGATGCTAGCAAGAAATTCAAGTTGGGGTTGGTCGTCACATTTTTTGGGGGGTTGGTTGTCACATGTTATCTCAAGGCTGCAGCTGGAAAAGGAACCCAATAACGAAAGAAATTGTCAAGCTGTATCCTCACTGACACCCCAGAGAATGAAAGAATAGAGCAGGAAAAGGCAGCTAGCATGCAAAAGAAAAAAGGTCAACAAAATCAAAACAACCCAGTGCATCCCAAACTAGACCAGCTGCCAAGGCTACAGTAAGTTATGTAGGCCTATTTGTCAACTTGACAATCCAATTAAACTTTCAAATTTAGTTCAACTTGCTTGCCTTCTTTTTAAGATTATTCCCATTAAGATAACATTGTGACAAACAACCCCATAGTGTTTGACAACCGACCCCTTGATGGGGTTGGTTGTCACAATGTGTAAGGGTGTCTTTGATGATTAATTTCTTCTTTATTACAATAAGATATAAAAAGTGAGGGGTACACATTTCAAGCCAACACGTTAAGCTTCAATTTAATGTAGGGATGACTATTGAAAGATGTTTAGGTGGTAAGCAATTCTCACTAGAGTAAAAAGTGTGCCTATTTACCCCGTTCTCCCATATTCGTCTATCAATGTCATTTCTGTTGTCATTAACACTTGCTCTGTTCTGATCGTATATGGGGTCCTTGCTGCAGATCTCCCCACCTTCAGGATTCCATCATGCTCATGGAGGGCAGAGGGATGGCTCTCTCCGCCTTAAGCTTTCCAAATGTGCTTGTGGACGGTGGGGACATCCCAGATCGGAGCCATACCTCCAAACATAATTTACTGCAATGTCATTTCTGCTTTTGGTGAGTACTATAGGTCTAAGCCTATAGGTCATGGGCCGACCAAAGGGTATAGGGACTAAAAATACCTGGTCCTTTAAAGGGGCACTTGATGACCAGCTGGAACTTTTTGTCTGACCAGAAGGAGCTTGAGCATTTGGGCTGACCACTGAAGCGCCTGGGTGGCCAATGGTTGGATCAGAGTTAAGTAGGACTAACACCACCAGCAAGTGTGTGGGTGTGTGTGTGTGTGTGTGTGTGTGTGTGTGTGTGTGTGTGTGGGGGGGGGGGGGGGTGATAGTGATAAGATAGTGCCTTTAATGTCAGTTCCCAAATGCTTACCTTGTGAGCCCATTTTGGCTACTTCCTGGCTACTGACAGTTTAAGTGATCCAATCAGGTCCTTATACCTACCCTTCTGCTATGTCTGGTGAGTGTATATTTGCCTTAATCAGTCCATTAGGTTTTTAAACAGAGGAAGCTTTATAGCATTGCAACCACTTTGATTGTACAGTGATTTGTAAGTTCTAGTCCAGAACTGTGGCAGAGAAAGTAGATGAGAAAGGAAATAGGCCATTTTCTAAGAAGACTTCATGGCAGGAAAGCGCTAATGTGTTATTGTGCTACTAATAACAATAATGATCCAATCTATTCAACTGTGACGGTGAGACATGACGGTGTGACAATAAGTCAGCATGCACAATACCAAGACCCTGAATCATCAATAATTGTGTTATTTACACCTTTGCTTTACTGTGACATGTCATAGAAAGAATACAAAACAGCACTGAGATAAACCAGAAAAAAAGAAACAAAAATAAATTGCCTTCCTGTGCTGAATTGTGACAATGAAGACAGAATAGATGGTACCTCTGACTATAAAATATTCTACTCTGAAAAGCACCCATCATGTATACCAACTCTGCATCAAAGGATCCTCACATACTTGGGACGTTATAGTATTCTTATACTTCATATATACTATACTTTATTTATCCAAACATGCATCAATTTATTCTCTGTGTTCTTAACACATTAAATAGAACAAATTACGCATGACGAAAGTAAGGCATGCAGGTTCGGGCTTTAAACAGATTGTTTTCCTCCTCACCTTGATGCCAACAAAGTCCACAGGAATGATGGGGTTCTCCAGCGAGGGCAGGTTGGCCTCATCCAAAGGCTCTCCCACCATCACTTTGGTTGCCACGTTGATAAAGTCCACACCAATTGTCTTTGATACAAAGGGGAAGGAGCGCGATGCCCGCAGATTGCACTCTATCACCTTAAAGGGTACACAACACAAATATGTTCATTTCAAAAAGACAAACACATACATTTTCGAAGACTAATCAATGAACGCATTGGCTGTGGCTAATCAAAAGATAAACAGTGAACGTTTGTCAATAACCGATTGCACACACCTACAGTACAAATGGCCACAGAAGATATCCACCCACATTTCCAATATGTGCACTGTAGCTGAAGGCAACATTGATCATAAAATCCATCTCGTTTTGTAAAGAAATCTGAACCCCTGTGTAATTTTAAATGTGTGAATGAATTGGATTTGAGGCAACCAGATGTGAAAAAGTCAATCTATCATTTTGTCATATCGTTGAAAATACCACCTACCATGACATCATTGCCTTTCACCAGAAACTGAGTGTTGAAGGGCCCGGAAATTTCAAATTCTTTCGCAATTTTCCTGGTGGCAATCTTGACCTAAGAGCATTAAAAAAAACATGATCAAAACATACTGATATATACACAACATTTCTTTATAGCAGAAGCTACATTGATTCAGTGGTTTAAATGCACAAAGCATTTGAGTGAAACTGCATGATTCCCATTGAAAATAATTAAGGTCCTGAATTGATTCTGTGCGAGTCACTATGTGAAGGCTAAGGTTGACTCAAACTGACCTTTTCCAGCGCTCCCTGGCTTATACTCTGGGTTGGCAGCATTAGGGTGGCATCTCCTGAATGTACCCCTGCATCTTCCACATGCTCCGTTATGGCATGGACCAGAACCTGGACACAGAAATCATGTCACACTTACAGTATTTTGCATTTAGATCATAGCTTTAGTAATTGAAACAAATCCCTACTCAAGGCAACTTCATCTTTACAGCCTCAGCCTGAAGGGAGTGTCTCTTTTGATTTCTTCAGAATTAGAGGCGAATAGCTCCTCCAGACATGATGTGTTTTATGTGTGTAGTATGTCGCAGTGCAAAATAGTAGAAACAAATGAAGTGTTAGCGTATGAGAAGCCAGTTCAGAAACACAGAGTGCTGCACTGTGCGTTTGGAGAAAACATAATAAATCCATTCAGGTCAACGCTCATTGAAAATCTGTTAAGGACAAAAGGGGCATCGCCTGTATTTGTTGATGGACTTGGTGAGGAAAACAATGTGCGTGGATGTTGCCGTGTCAAAAGAATAACATTCAACATTTCACCCCCAGGAAACGAGATTTGTATCACCAAGCAACTCTGTGTATCTGTGTGTGTGCGTGTGCGTGTGTGTGTGTGAGTGTCTTTGTAAATGAGCTGCCGTGTCATTAGCTCATTTAAACTGCTGCTAACCACAGCATTCATTAGCACTCTTCAGATAGAGCCTGTAATTAATACGTATTATCTCTGACTTTTCCACTCTCCCACACACACACACACACACTTGCACACACACAAAGCCTTGCCAGGAATAATGAGGCCTGTTTGGTATTCAATGAGTGGACAGCTTGTTAATGTGATACTGAAGATAATGGAGGGGCTGTATTCAGGGAAAGTAGAGAGAGAAAATCTACCATACAACTGGATTGCCCACATTCAAACAGACACCCTTGAAATAACTCCCACAGCCTAAACAATAGAAAAACAGACGGGGCGTGGAGGACAAGTACCTCGGTGGTTCTGTCGACTACTGCAAATTACAATGCTAACAATTATACAGTTCTATAAGTTCTCAAAAGTTCCCCCAGCTTTCGTTAAGTGACTGTAAATGTAAAACCTGTGTGGATCTAATATTCTGTATCCTCCCTAAATGTGGCCCATCTGCTCTATTTCTTTTGGTGTTTTGCTAATGTTTCCTCCCAGAACACCCCATGCAGATAGATATGCATCGTTATACTGAGAAAACAGAGCATTTTCATTTTCGTAGGTATCTAAGTGAAAGAACAATATTCTGGCAAATTAAAAGAATGACTTCTTGACATAAGATGGAAGAAAACACTTTGCTTTGTTAAGCCTAAAACATAAAATCAATTACCTTGTTAAAAGTCTTATAAATCTTCACTCCCACATTGAAAAGTCAAAGCATATGATTATGCAAAACCTTTTGTTCATTGTAGGAGTGTTAATGGTTCCTACTACACTGAACGGTCCATTCTCTCACAGTTTGTGCACTTGAGATTGTGCACTGGACCGTGATTGGCTCCCGTCGTGCTTTTTGTTATGTCACAAAGTCTCGCTTGGCATTCACATGTCAAAGTGAGATAGATTTAAGGTGAGCACTGAGCACAGAGAGACGTTCCCCTCCTTTAGCAGCTGAATGTGAAAAGAAGCCTTCTAGTGTTCAAACTCTGCACATACATCATTCTGCACAGCGAAGGTCAAACTTTCAGGTAAAGTAACAGTAAACAAAAACATATTCTTTGAGTGGAGGGGAACTTTAAACTAATGTTTTTCTCTTCCATTTATCAAATACTCCCTTATTCCTGCAGTTTGTACTTCAGAAGTCAGTCGAAATGCAGGTGCAGCGTTTGCTTTTTGACTGTAGAAGTCAAACGAGGCGAAGGAGTCAAATAAGAAGAATGTTACTCTTGTGCTTGACTTTTTTGGAATTTTCTTAGAAGTTGTACGGAATAAATTAGGTTTAGCCATTGTGTGTGTACACTTATGACAGCAGCAGCAAAGTAAAAAGGATACAAAGAAAGAAAAAAAACATAGAAAATCATAGATATGTGGCTCACGTCAATCAGATATGAAAACAGTGTGTTGAACAAGGATCATTTCAATATGACCCAAGCTGATCTAGATCTATAAAGAAAAGAAAAAATAATTTCATATCACCACTTTTCCTGCATTTTGGCTTTTTAATGGATTCCATTCTTCCAATCAGATATGTCTAGGCCCTAATGTCTTTTCACTGAAGATGAATGAGATTACTTTCACTTTATTCATCCCCTGTTTCTCAATATCTCTCTCCTACCTCTCCATTTTAAACTGAACAATAATGGAGGACTGAATAATAGCAGGCTACAGAGATGAATACCAATTATACTGTTGTGAAATAAAATAGGGCTTAACAATTTGTCAATATAAATAAAAGGGCAAAGACAAGTAATGTCATTTTCAAGGCTGGTACACTCAGTGCGTTTACATGCAGACTCATAATCGGGTAACTAAACGAATAAGACTTCAACAGGACTTTTAAACTGCATGTAAACACCTTTATCCGATCTACTTCGCACACAAATCGGCACAATAACGGACAAGAGATGTCGGATAAGAACACCTAGATAAGTCGTTCGTTGTCGGCATTCTCTCTGCATGTATACAGGGATCGGACGTCGCTTATCGGACTTCTCGTTCTGTGCTTGTGTGCCTGCGCGTGATAGGCTACACCCATGGCTATACCATGGGTTATTGACGGAAGAGAACCGGACGTGGCTCTTTCAACACTTGTTGAAAGCATGGTTGAAAGGGCTACAGCGCCACCTAGCATAGTGGAGACAGCCATGCATTGGACATTTATCCGATATCTGAAAGGCCATGTAAACTCAGACAAGTGACACGGTCCGTTCGAGTGTCTAGTTCGATATATGTGATAATCTAATCTAGTTGTGCCATGGAAACGCACTGACTGTGTCACAATATGTTACATGATGTTTTTGATTTTGAATAGATCGTAATTGACTCTCTTATCTTCTGTCGCTTGTGTAATTATTGCAGGTGTGTGTTTGGGGAGTGGGGGGGGGGGCATACCTATACTAAGGTCTGGTGCATGTGGTAAGTCTAACCTGCATTAAGTCTGCCAACTGCCAAGACTTTTCTAGATACACAGGATAGGAATATAATGGCATGATGAAGGTGATACAAAAGCAACTGAGGAGTGATGTCAGTGATGACTCACCTTGCCACTCTTGGCAACAGCATCCACCTCTACCTCCCTGGCACCACGTATGAACTTGGTGATGACCACTGGATGTTCCTGGTGGAAATAGAGCAGTATGGTTGTTCTATTAATAATGAATGATACGAAGTGAAATATAATCCAGCCTGAACCAGGTTGTTGTGTGTGTGTGTGTAGAGCTGTCTGTAAGAAGACACTCTTTGTTATTCCGGCACTGTGCTACTACAACTTACTTTTTCATCAAATAAAGCTTAGCCCTGGAATTATTTTCTATTCTAATTATTTATCATAATTGAGTTTTAGTGACCCCCCCCCCACAGGTTTCTGACCTTTCAAGCACACACCATTTTCTCTATTCCATGTGAAAGATATTTTTGCTAAGTCTTATAGTGTATTGTTTTGTATTTTAATTATTGTTTGCAAATCAATGAATCAAATCAAGTTTGAAATGAAGCAAAGTATCCGAGAGTATACTTTAAATCATAGACTGTAGCACAGAGGCAATAACATGTGTCCCTGTTCAAACACCTTAAAAGCCTTCCCTTTGTGCATGTGTTGAGTAGAGAGCTGAGTGTGTCACAGGGATATTTCATATTAGAACCTGCTAAACCACCGTTAACAGGCTTGCTTTGGTGCTCCGAAAGTTTGATATGTTCATGTGTGTATGTATGTGTGTTCATAATAGGCCTATGTAGGGGCCCTTGGAGGGGCCAAGTGCCTTTGAGCCACCCTGGGGTTCAGTGAAGTACAGATACGCACACACCACTAGCCAACAGCTATGCCAGCTGGTTGCAATAGTTAATTGAAAGCCTAGGGAAAAGGCAACACGAAAAAGAGTGTGTGTGTGTGTGTGTGTGTGTGTGTGTGTGTGTGTGTGTGTGTGTGTGTGTGTGTGTGTGTGTGTGTGTGTGTGTAGGTGTGTGTAGGTGTGTGTAGGTGAGTGAGTGAGTGAGTGAGTGAGTGAGTGAGTGAGTGAGTGAGTGAGTGAGTGAGTGAGTAATACATAAATCAAACGTCCTACAGATTAATAAAAAAAAGTCAAGATAAAGAAAAATCAAAAAACAAGGTAGGTATGACTTATAGATGCAATATCTATAAGTCTCCCTCACATGCAAACACACACAGAATTGAACACTGATCTCACCTGGGACACTTGAGTGGCCTCCTCCAAGAAGCGTTTCATCTCCTCTTCTCCGTATGCAACGTTCATTGCAGAGCCACTGGCGAGATTCAAGCAGGAGAGAGAGAGTGGGGGGGAGAGGGTGAGAAAACAAAAGGCCACAGGAGAGGAAGAGAAGCAAGCAAACAGGAGAACATGCAAGCTTCAAATGATCGTTCAAAACACTCATTATCTCTGCGTTGCATCACTATTACCATCGGGAACAAGGTCTAGAAACAGTCAAAATAAGGAGAGAGCGAGAGAGAGGGGGAGAAGAACAGCTATTTAGGTCGAAAAGCACTCCAGGCTCTTGAAAACGAGTTCAGAACTTAGTCATTAAAAAACAACGGATTTAGGCTACTTTTGTTGTGGTTGTTGTTGTTTTTGATTTTAGCTACTGCTAGCTGGTTTTGTTTGAAAAAGGAAAGAAACGGGAAAGAGAGGCCACAGGCTTAGGTCGGTCAGATCTTTATTCCTTAGCTGTCTGGCTTGTTGCTCAGAGGCAGACATACAGTATGTCCAACCCCAAAGTGAAAACTGACACTCAAGATTCATTTGCATGCATTAAGGTATTCGCTTGTATTCTTGATTCTGCTTGAATGTTCTCCCATGAATCATTCAGAGGATAATTATTCAGTACAGTTCTGCATTTGATTGTTATTAAGAGTTAAAAAAAAGGTTGAATTTTCCCATAATGTTTATTGAGAAGTCAGTCAGCACTCAGATGGAAAATAATAATATTTTTTTTCAGCTGCGTGGCAATAAATTATTATGATCAGTTAGGTGAGGAAGTTTAACCCAGTGATTCACTGTTATCAGTTGATATTTGAACTGCTATCATTTTAGTGTATCAGAGAATGGCCTCTACCTTACTTTTTAGCCAATGGTCCAAAATATTAAAAGAGAAAAGCTATGGAGTATGCATGTTATTGCATGAATGTCTGAACAAATACTATTTACAGGTCTAACGGTCCAACACGTTTGTTCATCACCAGATCTTGATTTGATTCCACTTCCAAAATATTTCCACCTACAAAGTCCCCAGGGTGAAAGCAAATTCATCAGATAAAACCATTTTAAAACTCAATGGGCGAATAGACGCTTTTCTTCAGGTCTGATTTAAGACATTTCTCAGCCACACCACAGACTCCCTTTCACAGAGATAGAAATTCATCAGACCTACTGTGCATTTGCATTTCACTCCGTTGCCAATGTCGGCTTTTGCAGCACTTGTAGACAAGTGATGAAATGAGACAGTTTAAGAAATGTGTCAGGTGCAGATAGTCATTTTGGAAGCAGTTTTGCATATAAAAAAAAAAGTAACTTAGATAAAATGACGAAACAAGGAACTAGTTGAAAACTGTATGAGTGCTTGTGCAATATCATTGTACAGCCGTGTCTAGCAGTGCTGGAAGGTCACTGCAATTAAAGTGCAGAGGAAAATGTCATAACCAAAAGGAATAAAGGAATTATGCAAAAAACACATGTTGTAGGAATCTTCCATTTAAGTTATTACTGTACATAAAAATAATGTTTTGTTACATACTCTGAGGGTTCTGTTGTGTGTGTGCACGTTTTACTGTTAAAAAAAAGCATGTATCTGACAAGAAAGTGTGTACTTGAGTCATACATGTGTGAGTTTGTGCATATGTACTGAGGCTGACAAGAACATTCAAAAACCATTAACAAGAACGTCAAAGGGGAACAGAGAAAACACTTTGGGGACGAGAGAAGATCAGAGAGTTCTCCCTACAAGGAGAAGTGAAGCTCATTTCCCTCAATAACTGTTTCACACAATTAAACCATAAATAATATAGACCATAAAGGATCTATGTTATTTATGGTATGATTATGGCTACTTCAAGATATAGTAGAAGACTCAAATACTGGTTGATGGTGTAATACCGGTCACTTGACTGAATTCCATTCCATTTCCTTTTCTTTACGAGTATGACACCATGCTTAACCAGCACACGCAGATTCCCTTTTAAAACAACATGGCGGCTTGCATATTAGACCATAGAAAAGGTCCAAAACTCCCTTGTACATGAGTTTGTACTAAGTGACAAAGCCCCGCTGAATACAGGGTCTCAATGCGACATCTGCTGGACAAAGTGGTATTGCATAAGTAGTCAATTAATCATCATCATAACTAAATGTGTTTTTTAGTCATTTAGCCATAAGCCTGCAAATTAGTTTTAAGAAAGTCAAATTATGTGTTTACTTGCCGACCAGACCTTCACAGTTTGCTTCCATGTATTTTTATTAATTAATGTTAATGGCTTAAATTTTTTGACAACATTTTTTGACAAAATACATGAATATTTTAATTAACAGACTGCAGATATGGGGATATAATGACCCTTAAGGGGATGTTGTTTGACGTGTGTTAAAACTTACCTAAGGACATAAGAGGGGCGCAGCAGGCAGGGATAGCCCACCTGGTTGGCGAAAGTAAAGGCCTCTTCCTGTGGAGGGGGAGAAGAGTACAGCAGATGTCGTCAACTTCATATGTACATTTAATTGTAACAATAATCCAGAAAGTGTCGACACTGTATAACTAGATATTTTAAGTTCTGGTGATGGTTCATTTAACTCTTAGCATTACACTGTCTTTGGCATTAAGTTTCGACACAAAGATGTTATAGCAATAAGTTGAATATGCAAGCAGTAGTAGTAGTTAGGAGTAGTAATATGGTTCAGTTAGGTAACTGTAAGACAAATATAGAAAAAGTTAACAAAATCATGGTTAAACTCTGGGTAGTCGCTTAACTTAGGGCATCCATGTGCCTTGAAAATCGTATTCATTTAAATAATAAAAGAAAAGTCTTGAGTTCAACAAAAGCAAACTATTCTTAAAAAAGAACTATAAGGATAAGGAGGAAGATAATGGTGTTGATCCATGGCTTTGAAAGCACCATCACTAGTCTTTTACTTGAGCTTTGTGTTGTATTTTCAATCCTTTTATAACTCTGTACATTTATCATTAAGGAAGTCATATATTGAAAGCTGTATGATAAGAGCAACTTGAAATGGAAAAAACTGAGAATCAGTATCACATCAAGGGTGATAGTTTGCACCCTATCATATCACCAAACACACAGAACTGATCAGAATAGTAAAAGGGAGAGAATAAGTGCTCCAACAAACAGAGAGGGGGAAGAAAGAGTACAGGTTTAATAGTGAGAGAAAAGGCTGTATGTCCACCTCCTCCTCATCAACATTATCATCATTGTTTTCTCTCTCTCCTCCACCTCTTTGCAGCTCCAGCATATCTCTCTCTGTATCATTAACCACTGTTCACTCGCCAGGTGGAGTGCCATTAACAAACACAAAATAGCTTCACAGAAAGGCAAGAAGCAGCTCCCCGTGGCCCTGCTGAAGTTATTCTAGCCCAATCAAAACAAAACGTTGTTTCACGATGGGCAGGGAAATAGAATACGGAGGTAGCCTCTGGAGAGACATAGTACTCTATCTGTGTGTACCAACTAATCGCTCCTCATTGGTGACTGAAAATATGAGCAACGGTAATGGAGGACAGATTACAGTGCAGGATGCAGAAACATTTCAGTGCCCCACGTTGGGCCTGCCAGCGCAACTTGGGAGGGCCAAACAAAAAAACACTAAACAAGTAAGGAAGTAACGGGGCGCAGTGCCTCTATGAGGAAGACAGTTCGACAAATAATGAGACAAGTTTGTCGAAAAGGTAGAAAAAGGTGCAATGAGTGTTTCATCTGGCTGTGATGTAGTCAAAACTAAATCAATAAAAATACTTTTGAAGCACTGCGGATATTCTAACATACTTTCACTGAAAATAAACTAAGCCAGAAAATTTCTTATTCGTCCTCCAAAGGCATAACATGCGCCTAAAACTGTCATTTAAAAAGGTGCACTATGTTACAGTTGCAGAGAAGTTGACATTTTCAAAGTTATATTCTCATAATTAAATAAACAAACAAAGTTATGTTGTGGGGACATACTCTATTCTGTTGCTAAATGACAGGTTTGGAGTATTATGTTGAGGTATACTATAATACTTTTTTTTTCAGGCACCCCTCCTAAACACAGAAATTGAACGGGAGCCATTTCAAACGACTGTCTTGGCATGTTGTCAAAGGCAAGCACATAACAAAATACTGCCTTTATTATTATTTCTTTATTTTTCTCACCAGGGAGCTGAGAGCCCTCCATGGGGCTTGGGCCACCCCGAGGTCGTCCAGTATACTGGAGAAGACTGAGCGTTCCTCAGCCCGGTCGATCTGCACCGGGCTGGTCCCCAGAATATTCACCCCGTTCAGGTGCAGCGGGGCAGCCAGGTTATTGGGGATCTGGCCTCCAACGGACACAATGCTGCCAGAGCAACCCTGGAAGAGGAGAAGAGAGGAATGTGAAAAGTGGATAGAACAGCAGGTGCAATAAAAGAAAGAGACATGGGAGCAGGAGAAAGTGCATGTGAATGGAAGATCCTCTGTCCTGGATCTCCTGCCAGACACCTATCAGCCAAGATTAAACAGTCTGAAACATGTGACTACTTCCAATTATTCTGGCTTCTGATGATCACACAGTGAAAATATGAGACAAACTAAAACAGTTGATCTCAGTCGTGCCACGGGTTAAGTTATCACCAGGGACAGCGCTTACGTGTGTGTGTGTGTGTGTGTGTGTGTGTGTTGAACAACTTTGTGTGCTCCTTCTATTAACAGTGTGCAACCCCCTTTTTCCTGTCTAGCTGATCCAGGAGGGATGCTGTTTCCATGGTAATGGCAGGTTGTATCTCTTCATTATTCATGGGCCTGCATTCCTGCTCCTGTCCAGGGTTTATCTCCATGCTCTAGTGCCGTATTCATCACACACACACACATACATACGTAAGTGTGAGCGCACACACGGAACGCAAGAGGGGACTGTAGCTGTGAGAGAGGGATTGATGGCAATGCCATCAACATGAACAAACAAACACTTAATCACACCCTGATCCCATTGCAATTTATACTGGATTACAATTTGTCTGCAAGGGAAAGCCGATGGACATTACGCCACAATACAAACACGCAGACGACAACAAACACATACAACGAAAACTATCAGGGAAATATTTGCCATTTGTGTCCTTGAGCTTTTTTTGCAATCTTAAAAAAGGTAAAAAAAAAAATCAAAACTAACTTTGTAAAAACTGCTACCCTGATCAAATGAACCAAATACTACACAATGGTGTTAAATAAGCACCTAAAAATACATTTACCCAAACTGTTAAGCAAGCCCACACACATGAACAGTGAATGTTACAGAGCTGTTAGCAGACCTTGAAAACCCCCAAAGCAAGCTCTTAAATCTTAGATGAGCCCATAGTGCTGCATAAAGAATGTCCCAATTAGGACTCATTCAGAGTTTTCTCCCTTTTTGTTAGACAGAGGTGGGGGGGTTGTTTTCAGCTGCTCTTAATGGCCGAGACCATCTTGGAGGATAAGGCAGAAACATATGCAGGCTTAACTAGTTTGAGTTACATACATGTGTATGTGTCAATATAAATCAATAAGGGGTTTGGGTTTTTTCAATCAGCACTGCAGACGTCTACTCTGTTAGAACTCCATCACAATAAACATAGACACATTCACGCTGCTAAAGCGTTATTTTATTTATTTTTAAAAAGTAATTATTTTTCAGCAATAAAGTTAAAAAAAATAGAATAATCATGAAGCTTTAGTTGGATTTTTTTTTTATTTTAGAATCATTTTGTAGTATGCTGTGTAGGGGTGGGAAAAATAATCGATTCTCCGATGCATCGCAATTTTCTCTCGAACGATTCCGAATCGATTCAGAAAAGTTGTGAGTGCGAGTTGTTAAAAGTGGCGACAAAAGGGCTGAGAGTAGCAAACCCATATGACCTGCACTGGCTTTGTGTCTGTTTACGTTTTTGTATGAGAGCTGAATTCCAAGCCATACTTTTTGCACAATGTGTTGAAATCACATAGAACATAATAGAATAGAAATCCTATAGAAACATGATTTACAAGAGTAGAAAGAAAATTAAAGTGAATTGGTTTAGTTTTTACATACTTCCATATTGTGTTGAAATGCAAGCTGCATTGATTATTGCACTGTTCATAGAAAGTCAGTGTTTCCCCCAGCGCTTTATAGCTAAGGCGGCCGCCTTAGCAACGCCAGCCCCCCGCCTTGACTACCGACGATGTGTGCTTGTGCATGGTCATAACTGCGCGAAAGGCCACGATTTGCGGTAAATAAATGTGTACATGTGTCTCCAAGCGTTTCTCTAACAGCTGCTCTGTGTCTGCGGCTTTGCGCGCGCGATTGTACCGCACCGCGCACGACTACGGCATGTACGCGGGAGAGTTAAACGAGCGAAGCAAACCGACATTTAACTGGTGGCGATAATAAACGCAACGCTGTTCTATGGGGATATTTAGCTGAACAGAAAGAAGTGCTCTGCAAAGCTAGAACAGTTTACTCCACATCACCGCGGCAACACAACCTATCTATCAGCTCAGACAGCGCAGAGAAAAGTTTGATGAACGCATGAGAGTGATGGCCCAGCCAAGTTTCAGTAAGTTTACAGAAGTGCCACACTGTTACTGTCTTTGAAATGCATTTAGCCATTTTAAGGGGAAAACACATTGTATTTATTATTTCAACTATTGAGTTATTTTTAAAACAGCATGCAAATAGTGTAGGCCAAGAAGATTTATTTTCTGAATTTTCAATGCTGCTTTATTATGTTTTAAATTGGAAAATACATGTTCCAAAACGACAAATAATCTCTGTATTTAAAAATAAATCAAGCAAGAAGGCTCAAAATAACCATTAACAAATTATAGGCTATCGCATCACAGTAGGCCTATTGTCCACAATAATCGCACAACAGCCCCCCATCCAAAAAGGAACTTTAAAAGTTGAATTTGCACTTTGATGTGCATATACATGTTAAGTGTATGGTCCATTATTTGTATTTAGTGTGTCTGCATAGTATTGCACCAAAACAGAAGTTTTCTTTAATTGTGCTTTGTACTGTCTGCATGTTTGCACAAAATTTGTACCTGCACATAGCAAACAAAATTGCACAACTGTAAGGTCAGAGTCTGTTGTATATTTGTATTCAAATAAGCAGTTGTTTATTTCTTTACTGCACATTGGCGTCTTTGAGCAAAATACCGCCAAATTTTTCGCCGCGTCTCCCATGTCTCTGGACGGTGACCACCTTGACTAACACATTTTCTGGGGGAAACACTGAAAGTCATATTTGTGACAAGAAAAACTTTTTCTCTAATACAATATTAGAGAAGGCAATTCATCTGTATTTAATGATCATCACAAAAGTAGGATGTGATTAGCAAACTCTGAGTAGCAAACTCAGATGTATAAATATATTTTTGAAAATCACACAAGGGTATGTATGTTAAAAAAAAATGCATCGGGATGCATTGAGAATCGATTTTGAATCGAATCGTTGACCTCTGAATCGGAATCGCATCGTGAGGTGCCAAGAGATTCCCACCCCTAATGCTGTGTGCCAGTCTTAGACCAATAAATCCATTGGCAAGTTATAATAGGCAGAGACTGTTTTTGGACCTGATCTACATGATTGATTTCTATTATATATGCATTACATATGCATTTTGTAATAAAGCAATACTACTCTGCCTAGGGGGGAAACCTTATATTGAATGCAATGCAATATTTCAATCATGTTCCACTCAATACACATGAATATATATGTAGTTATTATCACTGATATAACCCTGTGATCGATTGGCGTCCAGAGTACCCTGCTTTCTCTCCCAATGCATGCTGGGAATGCTGGGATAGGCCCGGGAACCAAGACCAGGATAGTGCAAGCGAGTGTCAATCATAATTTTTGATAATATAAAAAAGGTATAACTTTAGTTTTTAGTGGCAAGTTGAAGAATTCCATCCTCTACCAATACAACACTCCTTATACAGGTCATTTTGTACATACCTCCTGTTGGGTGATGTCCAAGATGCGTTCTAGGGTCAACTCCTCAAAGTAAAGGCGGTCACACTCGTCAAAGTCAGTGCTGACCGTCTCAGGGTTGTGGTTGACCACCACTGTCTTCTTGCCCATCTGCCTCAAAGCTCTGATGCTGGACACCGCGCACCAGTCAAACTCAACACTGCTCCCTGGTGGTCAATTGAATTAGATTTAGATTACAACATCCAAATTCAGCATAACAAATAGACAACTGCACAACTGGGATGTTTGCGACTCATGCAAATTATATTTCAATATAAAATAGGATTTCCTCCTGTTGGACATTACTTTAATAGATCTGATAAAAACAACCCTTGATAATAACTCTTGCCCAACGCATTGTAGTCACTGTATGTAAAGTTAGACTTTACAGTTGAAATGACAGTGGTGAATTATGTTGTGTGCTTACTAGTTATAAACACTTCAAAGAAAAATAAAATAAGGCTGTTAATGTGCAATCATCATAATACCATCAGCATTGGCATTATTTGTTTTTGGAGAAAATGGGCTAAACCTTTATTTGAACAGCATGAAAATAATATAAAGGCTTATTGATGGACTCACCAATGTGGTAGGGCCCACAACCAAGAACCATTATTCCCTTGTCCTTAAAGTCCAGATCATGCTCCTGATGAAATGTATAAAATGACAAAACCAACGTTAATGAGGTGAATGCACTTATGTAGACATCAGTAATTATTTGGCAAAGTAAAAAACAACTTCATTTGCTATCATAACCATTCTACATTTTGAACTTAAAATGTCAACATTGTTGTTAATAATAAATAAAATAGTAATTGAATTTATTTTAGACAGTGATTGGATTACCTACATTCATCATAATTATACTATTAATACATGTTGGTCTCAGTTAGCAGAGATCACATACCTCACCGTTATAGGTACAATACAGGTAGTTTGTCATAGCTGGATACTCTGCTGCCAAGGTGTCAATCTAAAAAGAGAGATCACAGAAAATAGTACTACTTTTTAATAAAGGCATTAACACAATAAAAGACCCACACCAAAACCAAAAATTAATTAATGCTATTAAAAAGTATTGCCTCTGAAGCCAAAGTCTGATATTGTTTTAAACTAAAGAGTTCTGTTGTGTTCCAAAAACTATGAACATTTTTAACCAAATAACATTATCATTTAAAGGTGGAGTTCCTCTGGAGAATGCTTGCTGTCAAAACAACTTTGTCAGTATCAGTGAATATCTCAAGCATTCTCCAGAATCGCTGACAACACCGTGAAATCTCTATCCCAACTGCCATTTTCTCCCCAAATCCTCCACCCCAGCTTTAAGGGAATCTAAATACTTCATGGCAGGTAAAAAAATATATATTTAGTGCTATTTCTCTAATTTAGACAAATCACAAGTCCATTCTTTATGAGGGGGAAGGGCAGTGGATGACAGACGTAACCTGTATGTCCCCTTCATAGTTGCATACACCTCATTTATATTTGTATCAAGAGGTAACTTGTTTGAGTAAGTGTCCATGTATGGAACAGGCAGCGTTGATGGCTGAAAGTTCCATGCTCCCAGTGATGCTCACCTGTTTGACCCAGGGTTTGATGCCGTGAGACAGCCTGAGCTCTCTGGTGGCTTTCTCACTGGAGCCCAGAATCTGACCAACCTGCCTGTCAGAGAAGCCGTCCTTCTTGGCCTTCAGCAACAGATCCCTGGGTACTGTGCCACTGTAGGAGGAAGTATTGTTAATTTTGCTAGAAATATTTATTCTGGGACCACACCATACACAGTTGATGTTGGAAGAGTCTATCAATCATCTCTCAAACGTAAAGGTTTAATGCACAACATGCCTAAAATGAATTTGGTAGTGTGTGAAAAGCAGCTACTAGATAGAAAAGGCCAAGTGAGTTGACTTTTTGGGATGTTTTTTTTGCCTGTATGGCCCCTCTTATACTGTGTATCTGTGTATTTTCAAGTCCACTGAACTAAGAGTGTAAATCCAACAAGTGGGTCATGACTGGCTCTCCTGCCCGGCCATGTGGACAGCAGGGAACAGCCCACCTCGGAGTGATCAATAACACATCCACAAACAACCCGGCAAGGTGCCAGAGCACCAGGTTGGCAAGTGCAGCCACTTAAATCCAATTTAAAATCAATAGAAATGTAATGCAAGCGCTGAGGCTCAACAGGAAAATGGTAGCAGAAATAAAGTTGGGTATCAAGAGGATTTTTTGAGACCAGAGCAACTGAACTCAATTTATAAAACATGAATTTGTACTTATATACTACCATTTGTGGACCTTACAGTCATATCATATAAGTGAAGTTTACAGAAGCTGATGAGATACAGTATGACAGTCTGAGATAAACACAAGGAGTCAAAAGGACATGTAGCAGTTCATCTTTACAATGCCTAAATTATATTCAATTTTTTTAAGTGCTGTATCCTGAAATGTAAATAGTAAAAGTAGTAGTAGTAATTTAAATAAATGTATATGATGTTACATAAGGAAATTTGAGGCAAATACTGGAGCTTTTTTTTTATAGATTTTCACACCGAGTAAGCCACTTTACTTGGAATTCATGCTAAGCACTGGGCTTACATCAGGTTGGCATATTTTGACTTGTTTGGATATTCACCAATGTTGAAAAGGTGCGCTCATAAACCAGCAACAAATTTGGTTGTTAAGTCTGATGATGTAAGTAGAAAGTCTGAGGCAAACAGACACATAACCTTAATCAGTATATCTGATCATACTGTTTTTAAGTGAATCAGTGTAATCATTGGCTGACTATTCACTTCTAATCATAACTCTACAAATAAATCCTAATTGTCCTCAGTGAAAACGACTTCTCTCTCTTCTCCATCAGTAAATATCCTTCAGCACCTACTACTAAGCAATTAAGTCCACGAGTGCTAGAGCATGACGCCCACCTGTACTCTGTTCTGCGCTCTATCAGTCTGACAGCAGCCTACTGTTGTGTGCCAGTCCCAGTGTCCCCTGGACCACAGGCAGTGGAGACTACAATAGGCTGCCATGTGTCAGCACCAGACGGCAAGCCATTCATTATTAAACAGCAGAGTCAGAAGGACGCAGCAGGTGACCTGTGGCTAAGCCTTGAAGGTTTTTCAACAGTGGCTGTCCAGGTAGGAGCCCCCGAGGGCAGAGAGACACAGCTGAGAGGAGGCCAAGCATGAGAGAGAAGTAAGGGGGCGTGAAGAGACTGGTCTCCATCCCATTTTTGAGGATCTTTTTGAGGATTTTTGGAAGATCCTTTTGAGAATATTTTCTTATTGAAGAAGGTTCACTTATTTCTAGATAGAATTCATTCAAAAGGTTTCCCCGAAATTCTATCCTGTTTTTTTTTTTTGTTTTTCCAGAAGTGTATACGGGCTGCATTTGAGGAAGCATGCAAGTCTGCAATCATGCAGCGGAAAATAATCAAATGTTTGGCGATGAATACAATACATGTTACTGAAACAGAACTTCCTCTGTCATGTTGATATTAAATCAAAAGCTGGTGAAGTTTTACTGGGATACAAAGGAAAGAGTGGTCATAACTTACCAGTAATATTGTCAGGATTTTAATTTTTAAATATTAATGATGCTTATAACCACCATCATAAATTTGCATTTACTCATATATAATCAACTGAACAATCGATACATTTATAACATGTGATCTAATTGTTCTCATGTCAGGCCCTTGAGCAGGGACAGTGGAAGGGAGTTAAATAGCACAAAACTTCTTGTAAGTGTTATAGATGTTTTCCCAGAATAACGAGGCTAGAGAAGGGACAGATGTATCTATCTTAAAGGTCCCATATTATGCTAAATGCACTTTTTAAATGTGTTCCAACATATCCATGCGTCCACGGTGTGCCTAGAGACTGCCAAAATATTAAAGAAAATAACAATCTCTCCTTTTCTCACTCTCCCCTTTTCTGAAACCCCCACCCCTCCCCCCAAAAACACTCCAGTCAGAATTATCCCCTTTTCTGACCTCACAAACCGTAAAGCCAGAAGCTTCCACTGTGCAGCCCACACCCCTATTTCTTATTGGTCCACGGCCCTGACAGACAGAGGGCGAGGCGTATCTGGCTTCGCTTCCGGACAGGGGGCGGGGAGAGCTCAAAGATTGTATATTTACGAGGGGACCTGCAACTCTTTTTTAAAAAATAGGCCATTGTGAGATTAGCTGAACATCAGCATAGTACAATAAATTATCTGAAAGTTTTTTTCAGCAAACAATTAAAGAAAAACGTATTAGGGACCACTAAGACCATATAATATGGTGTATAATAGAACCGAAAAGTGTATAATATGGGAGCTTTAAACAAAGGCCTACTGTATTTTCCTGACTCAGCTGACCAAGCCATAGATACAAGTTACATTCAAGGCCAGGAGCATAATTCTACTTTTCGGCATAGTGCAGGTCGAGAGCGAAGAAGAAGAGGATTGGACGAGAAGATAGAAGACAACAAGATAGACCAATCAATAGACTTTGTCAAGATATGTTAAAAAGCCTTGCTGTCGAGAAGGCTCATTACTTTTTTGACTTTTTTGTCTGTCACTGACTCCTGCATAAGCTGTTCTGTGATCTCACTTCATTAAACAACTGAACTCTGAAACTTTTTTTAATATTTTTTACCTTCCATACATCCGAACAAAAGAACACAAGATATTATAGTTTTAATAATATCAAGACTCATTATGTAGATGTATGTGTACTGTCTTATAGTCAGGATCCTGCTGTGACCCATCATGCTGTGCCTAAGTGTTAGTGTTTTGTCTTTTTATGATACAACTGTGCAAAGTCCAGAGTTATACAATTATCTAACGGAATTGATTAATTTCAAACAAAAAACAAAAGATGATATCATTTCACTGCAGGTTCTACAGAGTTTTGGCCCACAGTGGACAATATTTCGCTCCAAACCAGCAAAGTATAGGGCAGCTGAGCCAGCTTGGGAGCTAGGAAAGGATTTACAATCTATGTCATAAAATCATAATAATCCATGGGTTGCCTGCCTGTGGTGCAATATCGTGCAACTTTATGGATGGATGGATGGATGGACGGACTGAGAGATGTACTGTGGTGTTGGAGGGAATAGTTCCACTTCACTCGATATGTTCAACCATCAAAGAGAAGCAGAGAGGCAGACAGATCCTGTGCAGTAAGCCTAACTCTTACTCTAGTTCTTTAGAATGTTACAGCCGTATTTTAACTAGGGATGTTAAACGACTCATTGTTTGCGTGTCGACGTGTCGGAGGCATGAATCGACAAATCGATCGATTTACTGTGCCATTAAAAAAAAAGAAAAAAAAGACAGTGTGCCTTTTTTTGCGGCAGCACGTAGTTGTGGTGCTGATAAACTGTTCCTTTAAAAAAACACTGCTGTCGCTCGCTGTGTGTGTTCAGACTTCATCTGCATCAAAGCCTTTTTGATAATAAAGAGAGGCTTTAATTTTAAAAACGCTGTCCATGCGTCGGAGGTGAATGTAACTTACTCGGCTGAAAACAGAAACTAGGGAGACGGCTCACTGTACAGTCCCTTCAGTCGCGCTGTCAGCTTGCAGACATGGATCTGTGTACATAAAAACAGATCGCGGAAGCCGTTCCCGTTGACGTTATCATGTTATCCATCAAACCACAGAGTTTTTCTGCACGGCGCCTTGCGAGGTCTCCCGGTGATAGTCACCGTCACAGCGCTACTCGCTGCTTTGCTCGGGCGGAGGCTTTGAGTGAAGGTGATTTACATCTGGTGTGGCCCGGGTCAACAGTGCAGTGCAACATATAAAGCATAACGTTTTAATATTCGTCTACGACCGTGATGTTAATTTAACTTTATGCTGCATATGTTGCACTGCACTGTTGACCCACACACACCGGACCTGCAGCGCGCGCTCGCGACCACTCGTGAACTCGCATGACGGACGTCTCCCATGTGCCCAAAACATCTAATAAAGTGAAACACCCGATTTATCGATTTCTATTTTTCGAGTCGTCTTGAGCACGTGTCGAAAATCGAGCCGAGAATCGACACATTGTTCACATCCCTAATTTTAACACGGCACACACTCACATACAGGAACAGAGAGCAGTGTTAATTTTGGCAGCAAATTCAGATTTAGTCTTAGGGCCCGTGTCCACCTAACGCCTTTTTCCAGCGTTAAACGCTGGCTGTGCGCTCGGGAGTGTGTCTACTGAGCGTTTTTTACAACCGGTTTTTTCGACCGCTTTTTTCAAGCGTTTTATGAGCTGGGAGAGAGAGTGCTGTGATCGGGGGAGAGAAAATGCTGATCGTCACCTGTCAGTCAGACCTATCAACACTGGTTTAACTGTTTAGGTTTGCTGTTTTCTATTTAAATCGTTACATTTTAATATGAGTAGTCTTATGAAACAGAGAATACTTTCCACCATCCTCTGTTTGGATGAGGAGTTATCGCGGCTCCTGCAAACACACACGGAGCAAGTTGTAGGCTGATGTGTGCGCATGAAACGATCCGTAGGAGATAAAAAAAATACAGAGAATCAAGTGTTCGCCTAATCTGCTCCCACAAACAGGCTCTCCTCCCTCTGTTCTGGTCATTTTAAGTCACTATTTTCGTACAGTTTCGGGTAAACAGAGACGGAAAAAGCAGTTTCTCTTCCGTCTTCTTTGTTGCCAAGGCGACGAGTCCCGACGATCTACTATCTGATTGGCCCTTTGAAAAAAGCGGCGGTGACGTCCCCACCGCCTTTCTGAAAAGTTAAACTTTTTTCAACTTGCAAATCTCGAAGCGGCCGCACAAAAAGACAAAAAGCGCTCGAAAAAAACCGCTGGGCGCTGCGCCTTTTCTCAGAGCGGCCGCCTTTTCCCGAGGCGGCCGCTTCTCATTGGGAATCAATTGAAAAAAGGCGCTTGCGGTGGGAAAAAGGCGTTAGGTGGACACGGGCCCTTAGTCTTTTGAATATCACACCATTTAGTCTTAGTCCTATTCTAGTCATCTGAAATCTTTTAGTCTCATTCTACTAAATATAAGCAGATTTTAGTTGACTAAATCTACAGTGGACTTTGTCGACTAAGTGTTTTTCTGCATTGAATAGTATTAAGGTTTGAATATGCAATACAGACACAGATTTAATGGTTGTAATACAAAACATGTATTCTATTTAATTCGTAATAATCTCACATAAAATCAGTGTACCTGACTGGATAGGGCGGAGGGGGGGCTTTAAGAGCCTTTGCCCGGGGGCCCATTATCTCATGATCCGTCTATGAACCAACTGGATTACACAATCTTTTTTCTTTTTGCGGGGAGCATGCACAAGCATTATTTATAAAAAATAGAAAATAAAAAAAATAAGTGGGGGGCCCCACACTAGGTCTTGAAACGGGCCCCGAGATCGTTAAGGCCGCCCCTGGGCAGCAGCAGCAGCATGCAGTTACGTGCTGATAAAATTGAGCAACTGCACTTTCATTTAAGCAACACTGCTGCCGCTGTGTGTGTTCGGACTTCTTTTGCATCAAAGCCTTTTTGATAATAAAATGAGAGGTTTTAATTGAACGCTGTCCATGCGTCGGAGTTGATTGTAACTTACTCGGGTGAAAACAGAAACTAACGGAGGGAGGCGGCAGTTTCACATTTCATTTCCTATATAGTTTCGCAGTCAGTTTGGGGACATGGCTCTGTGTATTCAAGCTCGAGACACAGCCTACTACAAACAGATCGCGGAACTTAGCCGTTCCCCTAGACAACGTTAACGGGCAGGATATCCCTGACTATCATTATGTCCATCAAACCGCGGAGTTTTTCTGCACGTCGGCTCTCTCCACCCGCTCACACTGGCAAGTTATCCCGTCGATCTTCACCGACACAGGGTTGCATTCGCTGCTTTGCACTGATTGGATTTCTTCCCAACTTGTTCCACAGTTCTGATTGGATCTGTTCTCCATTCGTCCCGCCCTAACAGTTTCGTCTCGTTCTTATTCGTAGACTATAGTGTCAGTTATATTCGTCTCAGTCTTCGTCATCATATCTGCCTTTTTATTTAGTTTTCGTGAGTGAAAAAGGTTTGTTGACGAATATTTTTCGTCATAGTCTCAGTCTACGAAATTAACACTGACAGAGAGTATACTGTAAGTATATAGTGTTTACATTAAACCACTGGCAAACACACAGGAAATTGACTAGGATATTACAGAATGATAAGGGTTAATAAAGTCACTTTGACCGAAGTGTACGTGTGTGTTTGTGTGTGTGTCTGTGTGTGTGTGTGTGTGTGTGTGTGTGTGTGTGTGTGTGTGTGTGTGTGTGTGTGTGTCTGTGTTGTTACCTAGTGTAATTGGCCAGGTGCTTGTCCAGCTTTGTTATGTTTTGGAGTTTGTGGAGGAACCACTTGTCTATGGCGGTCAGCTGGTGGATCTGGTCAACACTCATACCACTGTGGAGGGACTGCAAAGTAGAGACACAACGTCACATTTGTCATTCCTCATCCACAAGTTGAAAAAAAAAATTATTATCTTTTCAAGTTTAAACATTCCATAATCAACTGTGTACGATTGAAACCATGTATGAAATAATTTTGTAAAAGGCAACTGGATAGGAAGGCACAGTCAGATTAGTTATTGTAAATACTATGTTGTTCTCCATTGCAGGGGGAAATTAGCTGAAAGGGGCAATAAATGCATAAAGAGGAGGTAGGTTT
Source organism: Ammodytes marinus (assembly GCF_949987685.1). Taxonomy (NCBI): domain Eukaryota; kingdom Metazoa; phylum Chordata; class Actinopteri; order Uranoscopiformes; family Ammodytidae; genus Ammodytes; species Ammodytes marinus. Next base: position 14,150,770 of record NC_137216.1, on the reverse strand, counting down.
ATTTACGGAACAAGAAAAAACACATCATCACCTCTGTTACAGGTGCTTGCTAAGCTCTTAGCGGGATTATCTCTAAGAGAACAAATATATCTCCACTGTCAGGACTACAAGCTTCCTTAATATGAGATTTTCACACTGACACAAACTCATTCTGCTCCACTTTCAGATGGTGAGAGAAGCATGTTGAGGCGCTGAACTAAATTATCTATTTTCTTTGTGAACATTCTTTGTGTTTGAATGACAGACTCTCACCCGATGTTTTGATCTGCTTGTATAAAGTTCTGTTCAAAAATCCCTTTTAAGGGTATGGGATTCATGGGAACACTTTTTATAATGCATAAAGTCGTGTAGCTTGAGTGCATCTCAATTAAAATTGAAAAGACAAGCATATTCCCACACAATAAAGCCTTCACAGCTAGGTATGCACGTGCGCCAGGGACACGTATTTTTGCTCTGCGTTTTCATGTTTTTTTCTTTTTTTTGCATTTCAAAATGCGATTTTAATGAGGAAAGTGGGAGTTGGTGTCATTCATTGTTAATGTCATGAAAAGGTTTACCTTGGCGATGGAGAAGACGCGGGTGCTGGAGGGCACGGCCAGCTCCTGCTGCAGGTCCTGGGTGTCGGCCCAGGCTTTGTTGAGTGGCAGCCAGGGCACGAAGCCATCCACTGACGGATGACACATCCTCAGGGCCTTCTGCATGCTCTCCTCAAAGGTCCGCCCCACTGCCATCACCTGAATCCACAAGAAATGACGCAGGACAGAATAATATGGGGGTGGTGTGTGAGTTTAGTGAATAATAAGCAAGTGAATGAGACACTGAGTATGAGTGAGTATTTGTGGACCCCACAATATACACCCCCCCCCCCTCCACACACACACCTCTCCGACACTCTTCATGGCACTGCCTATTTCTGTGGACATGCCCTGAAAGCGGTCCAGGTCCCAGCGGGGGATCTTGGTGACGATGTAGTCCAGACTGGGCTCAAAGCAGGCCGTGGTCTTCTCTGATACGGCATTCTTGATCTCTGGCAGGGGGATACCCAGAGCTAGCTTAGCAGCAACAAAAGCCAAGGGATACCTGTGACACAACAATTGTATTGGTTTATTGATTTTTCTGTTTAAAGAAGCATTATAAGCATGGTCACAAATCAAAGACTGGGGAGTTTTATTTACTAGCGCCAATGTCTTTTTTATGGTTATTAATAATACAAATCTGTTCACTATAGCAAAATATAATATGTATATTTATATCTTCTGTACATCCTAGCATAACTAAGGCTGGGCTTTCTATAGAAAATTGATGCCCACATTGAATTCCCAATAATGGATTTCCCAGGAAAAACCTCATCAGCCAACAACTGTGAGCAAAATCAATGGAGTCAATGTATCTACAGGTTGTACTTGCTGATAATGCTACAGGAGTGACTTCAGAGAGAACATTCCGATGTCTTGCTTGACATTTACAGATATGTCACTTTCTCCATGAAGAACCACAAACCTGTTTATGTTTGAAAATAACATAGTAGATGGGTGCAATCATAATCAAACAGCCAGTTGGATTCAATGTTGGTGAAATTTCACCTCAGATCTGTTTTTGAAGAGCAGAAACTCACTTGGCTCTACTGATCTGGCCCATCAAGACATGTGATCCTATATATTGCATATTGTCTATTATACTGTTTAAGATATATTGTACATGTTTCCATCATGTTGCATCACCAGCCCCCTAGCAGTGTGCGCCTTTCTGTTTGAAACACATCATGTGCCCTCTCTCACCCAGTGGCTTTGGATGCCAATGCGGAGCTTCTGGAGAGCCGGGCGTTAACCTCAATGATGCAGTACTCCAGGGAGGCTGGGTGTAGGGCGTACTGGATGTTGCATTCGCCTACGATGCCCAGGTGTCGGACCACTTTGATGGCCGTCTCGCGGAGCATGTGGTACTCCTCGTTGGACAGCGTCTGACTCGGTGCCACCACTATGGAGTCACCTGGAGAAGCAGAAGGAGGGAAGGATTAGAAGAGTAGCTTTTGAACAACATCAACAACAACGGTGTACATGGGATGTTTGTGCAGTTTCAACATCGAAGATAATATTGTATATCACTTTCAAACGTCAACAAAAAAACAAACCTTGTGTCATCCGAAAAACTATTCTGTATAGTTACTTTGTAGTGCTTGACATTAGCGACAACATTATGTACTACAATTCTGTATTGTATATGTTCTAAACCCAAAAGTTGAAGTTTGCCTGGAATATTTTGTATTCTAAAATGCTTTGCTTGGTCTGCATAAACAAGACAAGGACACCAGCTGTCAAAACAACAAACGCAAAAGGTACAGAGCACATTTGGATAACATGAACAACCTGCTCGCACTGAAAAAAAAACAGACGGAAAGAAAATAGGCGAACACTGAAGCAGCCTCTCCTGAGAGAGAGAGAGAGAGAGAGAGAGAGAGAGAGATGTGTGTTTTTCAACGACAACAGCATACAGAATGACTACAAAACCACAGCAGAACTACAGGACAGACAGACAGAACAGAGCACATGTATGTCTTAGTACCTGTGTGAATGCCCAGCGGGTCAAAGTTTTCCATGTTGCAGACGGTCACACAGTTATCAGCCACGTCTCTCACCACCTCATATTCCACCTCCTTCCAGCCCAGCAGAGACATCTCCACCAGGATCTGACTGCTCATGGCCAGAGCCTACCATATGCACAGAATATTATTATCTCTTCAGGTGCGGTGTGTCTACATTAACCATAACACAGCGGGTACACACAACAATACAATAGATCTGCAATGTAAATACTACCACTGGGAAGCTTACAATCAGTGGTTATTGTCTTCTATTTAATATTTTATAATTGTAACCAAGTTTGTATTCTTTACATGCCTTAAAATAAAACTTCAATTAAACTATTGACTCATCCTGAGAAAAACATGGCTGCACCATCTCCAAATATAATTTATGAAAATAAAAAATTAAACAAAAATGTATGAACATGTTACAAGGACGTCATGGTTGGGTTTATACATATGCAAGGGAAAGAAGTAAACAGTAGTAAACAGTCCTTATTGATGCCGAGGACATTCAGCATAAAAGGAATAAGTCTTTGTCTTTGGTTTTCATTCTGTATTTGTCTTAAAGACCTTACGATAGGTATCTCCGCCCTGTACTGGAGACGGTGGCAAAGAAATGTTTTGCATTGAAACTTCAAAATGAAACAAATTAAATAATTTTAAATGCAAGACTAGAAAAGCAGTAGAATGTATAGCATGGCATAAAGCATATGCACCAATTTAAAACAGTCTGGCACAGACAGTTCATTGTTCAAATCTGTGATCATCACATATTAGAACCAATTCAGCTGTCGGACATAATGTTGGATACTGGATGAGCACAAAATGAGATTGCTTAGCAACAGAAGACTATTCAATTCTTGGCAGATCACCCAAAAAACATCTAAAAACAATATCAAAGCTTTTATCTTTGTTCTGAGTAAATGTTGTAAACATGGGTGAAGGATCAAACCTTAAATGTTTGTCAGTAAAGGTCTGGGGTAAAATGCTTCCATTGGTGATTCTATCAGCACGATCAATCGTGTGTGAAGAAAAGCCAATAACAATGAGAAACTATTATAATTGTGCCCTGATGTCGACAGTATCTCCACGCTGCTCCCTTTGTTCTGACCTTGTGGGCGGTTTCCTCCAGCTTTTCTTTGTTGGCACACAGGCCAGAGCCCAGACCTCCCAGGGCATAGGCCGATCGCAACATCACCGGGTAGCCAATCTTCTCTGCCGCTTCTAAGGCATCAGATACCTGAAATTTCATGCACACAAATTTAATGCCGCATTCCTCCTTGCCTAACACATAAAAATAGAAAATACAGAACTCATCTACACTGTTTAAGCAGAATATTCTGTTAATGCAAATTCTCTTAAAAAGTCAATAGAAAGAGATTGAGTCTAATTCTTCTTATTGGATTAATATACTCACCGACTCCACAGCGAAACTGGGTGCAATCTTCTCATTGATCTCATTCAGTTTGTCAGCAAACAGTTGTCTGTCCTCTGTGGCCATGATGGACTCTACTGGGGTTCCTAGGACCTTTACTCCATACTTCTCCAGGACACCACTCTGGAATAATTCCACTCCTGAAAACCACACAAACACCAATTAACACAGAGACATGGTTAAACATAAATACACGCTCATTTAGGAAAGCTAGATTAAAAAGTTGAAAAACTTGCATTCAATGGGCATTTGTTCAATGTTTTTTTATCCTTAGAGCACTACTACAGTTACATGAGTTGCAGAATTCCTTTGGTGCATGTCATTTCCAACCCGGTCAGTGTCTGTGCCCATACGAAACGGAATCAGGAAAAGTGCAATCCAATACACATTGACGTAAACAACTGCACGCTTCTCACCGCAGTTGAGAGCAGTCTGTCCCCCCATGGAGAGCAGGATGCCGTCGGGGCGCTCGGTCTTGATGACTTCAGTCACAAACTGTGGCGTGACGGGCAGGAAGTAGACGGAGTCGGCCTGCTTGGCGCCCACCTCGTTGGTCTGCACCGAGGCTATGTTTGGGTTCATGAGCACTGTTCGGATGTTCTCCTCCTACGACATCAAATTCACATTATTAATAAATACCAAGTTTAACAAAAGGACAGGAAAGGTTGATGGATGATTAATAATGGATTCTGAGTGATTAGACTTCATTGTCCCTTTTACAAAAATCCATGTCTTAAATTTGAAATGTGCTACTGTGTTTTTGTCTGCCTGACATTTATTTATGTTGGTTGATATCTAACTTTCGACATCAGGTTTTTTTTCTTTCACAGCAGACGTTTTGACTTGTCATAGTTGTTACTAATTACTTTAACAAAGGCTCTGTTGCATTTCGTTTTCGCGTTAGCCGTGGTAGTGTGACTGTGAGCCAGAATGCACAAATACCGGAGTATCAAGCAACACCCACATTGGTGTTGCTTGACATTTCCTTCAACAAGGAGTTATATCAGCACACAGCCCTGCATCTACATAATGTTCACGCTCCATGATGAAGATACAACTTTGATGTTTTCAGTGGTTTGTAGTCAAACTGCTTCAGTATCTCTTACCTTCATGGCCTTGATGGCCTGAGATCCAGAGTAGTCAAACTCTCCAGCCTGACCGATGGACAAACCACCAGAGCCCAGTACGAGCACCTTCGACACCTGCATTTACACATTTGTACACACACGGTAATTAATATCATGTAATACAGTAACTTAGCGCTACTGCACAGCATGAAACTGCATTTGCAATGAAACTTTAATAAATAAATTGTCTTTAACATGGTGACCCTGATTTAAAACCCCATTAACATGTAACTAATGAAAAAATGATTCAGTTACTCTAAAATAAACGTTCTTCCCTTTTTAAATATTTTTTACTTATAAATGATACTGTAATAATGTTACGCAGTCTGGGTCCATACTTGTAAAATACTACAACCTGGTATTTTCCAGTCGTGTGACCGTTTAAAAAAAAATTGGATAACCTTTTACACCTTTGAAGAGTGTAGTGTATTTCGTTATGACACATTCTAAGATTAATGATAATCAGGAGGGGAGCAGCTCTCGTGGGTATATGTGTGTGCAGAGTGGATTGCTTAAGTTGAGGAAGCAAGCAGGCTGATCTGTAGATCATTCAAATTGCACACAAAAGGAGACTCCGGGGTGACTGTCTGGTGAGGGCAATTTAGGACAGTCTGGTTTGGGTTTACATGTCTCGGGGAAAGGGTGAAGGTCTAATAGCTAATGTATTGGCTAAAGGGATTGTCCTAAAGTTACTGAATCAGACTTCTTAGTGCCCCACGAGATATTGCCTCCAGGGATTGACTAACACAGATGTCCTCTGGACAGTGTAGGTCAGAGCTAGTTAGGGTCCACCAATCAGGAGTTAGGCGAGGTGGAGCTTACTGACCTAAGGACCAATCAGCTAACTTAGATTTGCAGGTTAAAGGCCACCACAATACAGGAAGAGACAGGCTTTTAGTTTACAGGAACTCTTCATAGCTTTTTGTTTTATGCATGTACCTCTATTAGTTTTTTGGCTACAAACACTTAAACTTTTTATTGGCTTCGTTTTGACTGCAGGATGAGTTTTGTTGTATTAAATAAAATAATTGTTCCTGAAGACCTCCTCATCTGCCTCAAACTGCGTCTTCTTACGCGAGTTAGCTAAAAAAAAGTCCTAAAGTTTGAGCCAACCTGTACAATCAGCTGTGGTTTATACCTTGATAAGTAAACCGGTTAACTGTGTGTGACGTACTGTACCTTGACTCGGGGAGGGATGATGGGTTTTTTGGGCATGACTGACATTATGTTGGAATCCTTTCCTTTCTTGATCATGGATATGAAGGCATCAAAGAGGAACTGTAGAAAAAAAGAAAATTGCTAAAATAACCATATACTTGCACTGGCCCAATGGTGCATAGAAAGCAGCCTTTTTAGCAGGAAAAGACTCTAGAGTCTGTCGAGTCTAGAGCCTAGAATGATATAATGCACTACTTAATAACACCAAGTTAATACAAAAGGATTCCAGAGTTCGTACCATCTACTGCAGTGCCCATTTGGTACGTGCACATTTCGCTGCTAGAACTTTGATCCAGAATTTACGTTGTTAAAGTGGTGGTAAAGTCTTGTATAGTTTTAGGCCTCTCTTAGCACACGTTTTTGCAGTTTGGAAGACACTGACAACTTAACACTCAGTACTGCACTCCATTTGGTCCTGGTAGTATGTTGGGTGTGCCAGGTATGTTGGGGGTTGCATTGCTGTGGATGCATTGCTGGGTATTGCTTTCGTTAATTTTGACATGCTTATGCCATGGCTTGGTTTTCACGTCCACTTGCACAGTTACATAAGAGCAACACTCTCGCACTAAAGTCCAACTGGCTTGATTGAGTTCTTTGCCGTTTACTACAGAACCACTGATCTGAAAAGCTTCACAATGTAACTGTAATACTTGACAGTCAAGGGGAAGAAATACAGTAATTGTAATGGGCACAGTGCCAAATGTGTGTGATGCCTCCATAAAGTCAAACCCAGGTGGAAGGCAAGAATTCTCCTGCAGAGCTTGCAACCGCCTGTGTTGGTAGAAAGGACAGGTCTTATACATAGTTGGGCCATAATATGACAGAGGTTACAACATACTTTGACCAGGACTTGAACTGCAGTCCTCGTCTGCCATTCTGTCACACAGAATCGTTAACGCTTCGTTGTAGGCAACAATGACAGGCAGACGGTGGATTTCCTGAACACCTGCGGCCCTGACTCAGTCAAACATCAGGCACCACGGATGATTACACCTTGCATTGACAGTGATGCCGTAACTACTTATATTGTTGGATTTTTTAAACACGATGCCCGATTTACATAACACAATACAAAATAATAATATACATATAAACAAATGACTTTCCTCAACCACCTCAGACAATTACACAAGTTTTGTTTTCATGGAGTACTCCCCAACTTCGAACTAATGTTAAATCCTTAACTTTTGTGCAGCGTTCAGGTACTTTTTGCAGCAAAATCCAGCTCTTTAATTACCTCTGTGTCAGTGGGACCACATTTAGCCTCTGGGTGGAACTGGGCCGTGAAAACAGGTTTGGTGTCGTGCATGATGCCCTGGAAAATGTGCAGAAATTAGAAAAAAATAAATGAAATCAAGCCAACAGTGTTCTGCATTGCATTAGATAACATTTTAGTCTATTTATGTCTAGATATATATTTTATAGTTCCATCTTATTTGAGTGACTACGTATAGTCTTATGAGAGAAAGTGGTGCTTTTTAACATGAACCCACGGAACAAAAGTGTCATAACGTCATGTTGAATGCAGAATGAAATGAACCTCATTGGTGCCATCGTTGGCGTTGATGAAAAGCGGGCTCCATCCCGGGGGCAGGGACTTGCTGTCTATGCCGTAGCCGTGGTTCTGCGCTGTAATGAAGGCCTGGCCCGTCATCAGATTCACCACCGGCTGGTTCTGGCCTCTGGGGGAACCACAGACATGCATTAAAAACTGAGTATATTGATGACTTCTTGAATAGAGAGACAACATTTAAAACCTCTCATACCAGATAAAAGATTCACAGTGCAGGGAGTACAATGTTAAACAGTGTTTGTGTACAGAGAGCTTTAAAAGGTCCCCCTATGGAGTTTTATACTGCCTTTTATTTTTAATGAGAAAGTACCCGTTTTCTTAAACCTGTCGATGCAGGGGAAAGGGGGGCTATACAGTCCCAAACATTCGTCATACTATTTCACTCATCGATAATTGACGGTAAGACAAAACAAGATATGTTGCTATGTGCTATCAAAGTCAGGGAAGAACATTGACGTAAACACGGCTGGATTTAAAACACTTTTAAAAACAAATCAGCTCTGAGAATGTTTTATGAGGAAAGCAAATGAAATGCGCTCGACTGGTTTGTCTTGTCAAAAGATGCACGCAATGTGGTGAGCCGATGTGTAAATTGTCTGTTTCCTCGAAAACTCCACTGGGCCCCCTTTAAATCTTTATGAGGATGCTTTAAGAGCGTTATGAATTATGTCTTGTGTTTAAACGCTGTTGCCCACCTGTTGCCCATAGGCAGCTTATATGACTTGGCTCCAGCAGCCAGAGCGGTGATCTGGTTACCCATACAGATCCCAAACACTGGCTTGGGACGATCGCACTCCAGCACCTTCAGAGGGAAAAAACACATACCACTTGTTTATTAAGGTGCGCTGTGGATCATGATATATATATATATATACATAATCTATGTGAGAAAAAAATACTTTGAAAATCTTATGGCTACCTCTGTGCTTCTACTACAATGTTGTAACAAGAAGTAAACGTGGTCCTTGAATAATGCGACTCCTAAAATGTACTTGCTGTAAATCTAGCTTTAGTCTTGGTAGCGAAAGTAGAATATGCAGCACAATAAAATACTCGGATCTTACATGTTCTACAAATAGAAAAAAAAAAAAAAAAAAACACAACCAGCAACCATTTCATACCTGGCGGACATTGTCGATGAGCGTCTTGGCCAGAGACGGATCTCCCGGTCCATTGGAGATGAACAGGCCGTCGTAATCTAGATTTCGCAAGTCCTGATCCCACGGTACCAAGTGCACCTCGGCCCCCCTCTGATCACACAGACACACAATACACAATCTTTGGGTATTTGCTTAACACTGGTCACGGTTAATGTGATGTCACCCACAATAACTTATATCTCTACAACAGTTCACCTACATTCACTAAATGTAAAAAAGGTTGGCCTAAGTTTATATACCCCAAAATGATAAAATTAGTATCTGCATTTATGACACAATTGACCAACAACATATGATCAGCCACCATAAAAAATTAGCATAACTTTTAAAGTCCGATATTCAGTTAATTATTTAAATGTTTACCTATTATCAAATAATATTACCAATTATATTACAAATGAGAATATTCCAAACAGCCAGACATGCCAAACAACAAATAGATCAAATAGAAATGCAAATTAGATTAACAGACTGCAGCATTAGAAGTCAACAGCCTGCTCTTCCACACTTAATATTATACTCCCTATGCATCAATGCTCACCTTAACCAGCAGGCGAATGATGTTATGTTTAATGCCACAATCAATTGCCACCACTTTAATTGGGTTTCCTTTTCCAAACACTTTGGTTTCCTAGAGGGGAAGGGGAACACAAAAATAAAGAGGTTAGCACAAATAAAACACTATAGTACCATGTTGGCGACCTGGTGGGAGTAAGAAAAAAGAAAAGAAATTTAGGGGTCTAATATAAAACGTACCTTGGTTGAGACCTGTGCTATAAGGTTTTCCCTGTTGGGGTCAGAAATCTCAACAGGCTGCCCATCAAATTCAATCTTTCCCAAAACCGTACCCTGGTGAAAAAAAAAATCACAATTAAAATTACAGTGAGTGATCAAAAAATAAATAAAAAATGCAGCGGTTCGGACCTTTGCAGTAACAGTACCTTGTCTCTGATGACCTTTGTCAGCATCCTGGTGTCTATTCCAAACAGTGCCGGAACCTTAAAAGAAATTATAAGTAAAATGTTAAAATGTTACATCCGTCTCTCCTGTCTGAGAATACACCAAATTCTTGGTCATTTTTTAATCCGAACCTTCTCCTCGTTCAGCCATTGTCCCAAAGACTTGACAGAGTTCCAGTGGCTCCAGTCGTTGCTGTAGTCTTGCACCAGAAGACCAGATACCTAGAAACACCAAAGAACAATTAAAGCCTTAAAAAAATCAAGCCATAGTGATGTTAAGTCACTGCATAGGTTCAGAAACTAAGCTTTGGGTTATACCACAGCAGCACTTGCCATCATCATGTGTAAATTCAAAAAATGTGTGTGGGAATCAGGGCATGCAGGCATATCCCGGGCATCTTTGATTCATTGTTAGGTCAAACAAATGTCAGAAAATAGTTTACAAGACATGACATGACATATGGTTGTCCAATACCCGAAACGCGCTGTGTACTATTTAAAACGTAGCATCAAAAATCTAGCGAGTGTCTCTGGGTGTTTGCTCTTGATTATCACTCTGATATTCCACTCTTTTGCATTTATTACATCACTTTTATGATGCGTTTAATTTGTATTTTTTGTCCCTGTACCTGTCTGTAACTTTGAGTTGTTGTTGTGTGACCACATCTCTATTGAAAATTAGACATTGTGTCTAAATGAGATTGACTGTATATAAAGAAAAGAATATCCAATTTACAATTACAATTGTACAGTATGAAAGTCCAAGTCTGTATTTGGAATATATCCATCCCTTAAGAAAAATGGCTACAAAGCATTGCAGTGCTCACAGTTTAAAAAAATAAACCAGTTAAGTGTCAGCGTTTCTACCTGAAAAATGTATTTATTTAGGCAATAAGTCGATTACAACAGGACTGAGATCCTACAGCCATGCTATGTGAAGCTGGAATTTACCAGTGCTTTAGGCCAAAAACTAACGCTAGCATGTTAATCCTCTAACAATGTCGATGCTTACATGCTGAGGTTTAGAAGGTATAATGATTACAATCTGTAAACCATCTTAGTTTTGGCATGTTAGCAAGATACAAACAAATTACAGCCGTGAATGGCGGGGAAGTTATTTGTTGTTGTTTTCAAATATTTAGTCATGAAGCAAAGACTGGATGAGCCAAAAATTCTGACCTGATGAAGGAGATACTGTCGATGAACAGTTAAGGAATCACCAAAGTTATTATGGGTAATGTCCGGGGGACTTGAAAACTCTAGCAAATTTCATGACATTCCATCCAATACTTGATGATGGGGGACACTAGAGAAAAAGCGAAAGGATCATAGATGTCGGTAAGATGTTCTTCTCCGGGGTCCACGAAGGTCACAATTCTCAAAATATTTCAGTCTGGATCGAGGTGGATCACCAACTAACTGACAAGCCATCCCTTGAGCCACAACGCTACCATGGCTAAAATTGTTAATGATTAGTGTCAATTAATTGTCTGTCTATCAACTCTTTCACTAATCAACTCACTGTTTCAGTATTAATTGTGTGTTGATTGATTCTTTGGAGCACTGCCAAATATCCCATGGCCATAATAACCCAAGTCAGAGGACAAAAACTAAATCAAAACACCACATTGGTGTGAAAGGATCAGAGCAGGAATTTTTAAATTAAATACATTGCAGACCTGAGGATTTCGCAAAGCCTGAAAACGTCAAAAAAACACAAACCTACAGTAGTTCCCTACCTGAATTTTCTCCGACTCCACATTTTTTCTCAGGCCTAGCTCATCTAGCTGCTGGGTGTTGGGCACGCCGTAGTTTCCTACAATGGGGTAAGTCAGGGTCAGGATCTGACCTCTGTAGCTGGGGTCAGTCAGGGCCTCGGGATACCTAGAGCGGGGAACAATGTGGTGATGATAAAGCACATCATATCATCAACTAGTGGTCCTCTACAAAGTGAGAAAAATAAATGCTTCTCACCCCACCAGGCCCGTATTGAAGACTAGTTCGCCAGGTACAGAGGTTTCATGCCCAAAGGAATATCCTTTTATCCGGGTGCCATCCTCCAAGACAAGGTGGGCCGTCTGGGCCTGGGAGTTAAAAGAGAGAAGGTCAGAGGACAAAGAAAAAGTCTCACCTAAGAATAATGCATCACCCTTATAAGAAGTATATGAAGTGAGTTTGGAGAGAGCAAGGGGGAAAAAACGTCCTGTGAACCTCTGGGACTCATGCTGAAACTGCAGCCAAATGTGGATTGTGCAGTGAATGCTGAGATGGACAAATCTGTTCTTCTGTCTGTATGGTGTGTGCATGGGGGGGGGGGGGGGGGAGTGAGGGTGTAAACTGACACCTAGTCATCCACACTACTCTGTCCACAAAATGTGTTAGCCCTATGTGAAAGTTGTTTTTATTTTTTTATTTGCCCAATGTGATAAAGAGAAAGTGACATGTCGCAATTGGGGCGTACCTCTTATGGGGAGAATTGCATGATGCATGATGCAATTCTCCCCGTTCACACACAATGCACACACAACCATAGACTTAAATGCTAAACTTGATCTGTCAGCAGTTTGAAATCGCATCTGGTATTAGGGCAGAATTTGTATGTTTTTTTAATTATCATTTTATATAGGCTATATATTTTTCACTTGGCAGTCCCCGCTCCAAACTGCATTTGAATATCAGGCTATATGCAGCCTTTCTTAATGGCAAGTGGACATACGTCAGAAAAATTATTTGAGGCGGTTATTTTAAATCAAATCAGCCACATGTCAATTCGGCGTAAGGTAAGGCCGCCAAAAGTAACTTATTTCAATGAAAATCCAACTTGTTTAACTTGTGCACATCGGTCGGCAGCCAACCATGACATATTTCTAGCGCAAGAGCCGAACTGTTAACATTTGTATTATGTTAAAATGAGAACTTGTTGTTTTTCTAGGTCTATGCCGAATAGGGGAGTTACTCCATGTGTCTTTGAAAAAGCTTTACATTTAATGTTTTACGTTTGTATAGTTTTGAATAAGGAAAGCGTAGCAGACTTTATTAATTTGTCTTCGGAGTTCGGCCTGAGGTCCACAAGCAAACCGCGTCGTTAGCGCTCAAATTGCAGAACTTCTAGGGGGGGTCTTGAAAAAAATGTATTTCTTCCACTTGCCATTGACAACAACAATTTCCCCTCAGGTCGTTTTCTTACCTTCACACTGAAATGTTTAGCAGTTTGAAATCTCAGCCATGCCGACGTGTTTCCCACTCTTCTGCCAACCGCACATCCATGTCTAAGGGATTTAACAATGCTGCAAGCTAACAGGATTTTTGTCATATTACTGTTGGCAAAGTCGCACTGACGTGAATGAGAAGTTGCCCTGTATTAGAAAATAAAATAGTATACACTGTCCAACAGAATGTAAACCGTAGGACTACAACTCCGAGTCCGTTTCTTTTTTAAGTCAGATGAATGGACAAGTTTCGGGCTGTCCCTCGTGTCGTGTCCTCACAGAAACTTTAACTGGGCGCTTGTAAATTGCATCGGGATTGGTCGTCGGGGCGTTGTTTTTCTCAACGCTTGAAGCGTTAAGAGTTTACATTGCTCGTCTGCTAATTTTGCCAAATTATAGGGGTGAACCGGTGAAACTGGGATTCCACATTCCAGCTGGTTTAAAGAGCCCCAAACACACATGAGTTCAGGTGTAAAAAAAAAAACACTGAAGAAAGAAACGAACTCTTTAGTGCATGACAATGTTGACCTCCCAAATTGCAATAGAACGGCTATAGCCTAGCAAAAGTGCTAATTGTAGCCTATTGTTAGCCTAAATTTAGTTGTTTGTGTTGATGTTGAGAAATATGAGTAAATACTCATTAGGCCTAATGTTAACTTCAAATAACCTTGTTTGAAGAAAATCTTCACACATGAGGAAATATTGATCACATTGGCTGCTGATCACAGAGGTAGAGGCAAAAAGAATTGGACATAGTAGCCTACAGGAAGTGGAAGAAAATCATGCATGGAATAAACCCAGCAAACTGTTGTAGTGCTTTCAGTGCAACAAACCCTTTTAAAGCTTTTTTCTTTGAGGCCAATTGCCTGTTTAAAAGAAAGAAAAAAAGACAGGCAAACTGGCCACGGACAGGCTGCATGGTGGTGGGATTAGAGAGGTATGTGTATTTGCTGATCACTGCAAGACTGGTTCTCTGTGGAGAAAGCTGCCTGACTGCCACTCTGCTGGGTTCAGCACTCTGAACAAAGTGGGAGTGAGTAGGCCTAATAGGACCTGTGTAGATGAGGGAATACGTCCACACTCCAGAAATTGGACTTTGTACGATAAAGTGTGCTCTCTTTGTAAACCTCCAGCAGAAATTAAAACGGGAGGAGGTGGGCTACTATATGACTATAGATAGACCCTCAGCTCACATGGACTGGTGTACTGACAAGCTTATAAAGCATGCCCTGCCTGTGTTCCAATTACCATAGCCTACTTACTATTTAGTATGCCAGAAAAAGATTAAGGATGTAGCAAAACATGCAAAACGACAATGTTCAATATTGTGTTAGTGCATTTTGTGTATGTCTGCCTTGTGTTAGTTGAGGAATAAAACAACTAAACTTAACTTAAATGCAGTATGCCAAAAATACCCGGATGCTCTTGTACATCCATGTGCACTTTGTAGTATATGCAAATCAGCATACTAAAGTATGGAGTAGGCCTATAGTAAAAAGAAAAATAATGTGATTTGGAATGCAGGGATGATATCCTGGTGTGGTTTTCCTTTGTCTTTCTTTTCCTGTTGTGACAAGTTGACAACTGTAATGTGGTTGTGCAAGTGGATAGAGAAATATGCACAGGTTCACATGCTGGGAGCGGCTGCATAAAAGGTCTTATCCAGTCCCACTGGTTATTCTGATCATCCACCTGATGATAACTGCCTGTTCATGTGGTTTGATATTCTTAGTGTTAGGGGTTGGCGACTCAACTTCATTGTGATGTGGCTGCTGTTGATGGCAGTACAGTTGGATCACTCTACAACTGGCCTTTGTTTGCCTGCTTTTGACTGTTTTCCATACAGTGCAATTGTTATATACTGTATATCTTCTATATAATATTTTAATGGGGAGCTTTTTGAACAGTAATATGTTAAAGTCTAGCTCATTTCAGATTTTTAGTGTTCTGTGGTTATAGGCCCTCTGCATTTAGCTGACACCCTCCAGTCCTCCCTTTAAAAAAAAAAATGCAGATCAAGTGTAACGTGTGCTCCTCCTCTGCAGTATATTTGTGGAGCAATGGTGACATCCAGTGGTAACATTTGCTCAAAAGAATCAGGGAGATTTGGAGCTGTTGAACAGTGTTGTAATGGAACACGCTTGATGTGTAGGTGAGAGTGCAGCTATACATTTCCTAGAAATAGTAAAAAGCGAGGGGGCCACTAGGTTCATTTAGCTGCCTGTGTCTCATAGAAGATGTAACAGCTTTACAGTTGATGGGACACATTAGTCTTTATGTTGACACACACTGATACATTTCTGTGAAATGTGTAGGAAGCGATGCATTCAAGTAGGATAAGTCTTTACATGCACTAGAAGATATTTACTCTCCACTTAGTACACTTACTGTAGTTGTATCTTAAAGAAGAGTGCATGAACCTGTGCTCAGTGTCCAACACAAACTACACACATTGAAACAAAACTGGTCGTTATGATGAAGCAGTCAAATGCAAAAATAATTGTAATGGATCATTACTTGTCTATCAAGAGCCTCTGGTGACACTCTTTATGTTTTGACAGAGACTATCTAACATTTGCCAAAAGTAATCTCATAACTTTAATATACACTGATGTCATCTTCGTCATTTGGCTCCGAAACACAGACCCCAAGTACGTGCTAATACTTCTTCCTGATTCTTCAACTCCATTTATGGCCATTAATCCTGACCCCGTTTTAAAGTGAGTCCTCAAATAGTGTTTCTGTAAGCCTGTTAAACATGGGAATTACTATTGGAATTACACAGGCTTCCTTTCTTAGTGTGTAAATATATTTAGACAGCGATGAACAGGAAGTTTGTTACTTTGTCACTCTCAAACATCATGGTCTGGCAGTGAAAGATGGCACACCACTCAAATGCAAATGTTATATATTATAATTTTCTTCTTTTAATTGTCTTCATCTGCAAAATGTTGAAGAGTTTTTGTCAGCACATTTTAACTCTACACACTTATTTCTAGCAGTCAATCAAATTAAATATTATCAAATTATTTACATTTCTAACTCAGTGGCATTGACTGTTTCTATTTTCAAACAGTGATGCCTTCGAGAAACAGCCCGGGATAGTTACTGTCAATAATGACGGATTCGCATACAATGGAACATTGCTAGGTGATGATTGGGAGAACATGAGACGCCTGTGCAATGTACTGTATGGCCCCCTTGTGTTACTGGGGGAGCTGTGATTATCGTCCCTCGGAATTCCTCTACTGATTGGCTGGGGCGCGGTCTAATGAGCGCCAGGGTCTGTCGTCAGTGGATGCATCCGTCATATTGTCTGCGGTTTCAAGTGTGTTTTTGTTTGTGTGTGCGTGTGCGTGCGTGCATGTGTGTGTGTTTCAGATGGTGGTCAAGCTTAAGACGGGACGCGAATAGACTCGCAGGCACCCCCTGCCATTCTCTTTGCCAGGTTTCCAAGCCACTGTCTTGGCCCTGGGATGAAAGAAAAAAATAGATGGTTGATTGATGTTTGTTCAGGGCCGTCATTCTATGACAACGTATGTTTATTTTAACAGTGTGTCTCATAAAACATGAGCAGATTAGACATGAGGACATAAGATGTGCAGTGTAGTACAAGGTATGAATGGATTGCCCTTCAATAAATAGGAACAGAAACGTTTCATTGCACCATTTAAAAGAACAGAGAAAATGAGAGTTAAACATATAAGAGCAGATAAGACATGTATTTTCTGAAAACAATGGATTTTACGCAGGTCAAAAGGTTATATAAGGATTATGAAATGGCATATTCCAAAAACTCCATTGATTCTTGTACTTCTCCCATCCTTATTCAACGTTACATGTGCTGTGAAGTTAGACGAAGACCCGCAAGCAGCGTTCTTGTTTTTTGAAATATAAAGACTGTGTGCTTGTCCTGTGAGTGAAAGAGGATAACCAAGTCATCAGCTGGTAAGAGAAAGGAGGGGACTGTCCCCTCAACGCGCCGGTATCGGATTCTCTTCCACTGTAGTGATGTAGTGTCCCACAAGAGTATTAAAAACAGGGGGCAGAAAGTAGCTTTGTTTGGCCTGGTCCCATCTAATTCCTGTGTGGCCGGTGGAGGGCTTTTGAGGGAGCCAGAGAGAGAAAGAGAGGGCCACGGAGGCCGCGTCAGCCCCCTTAAGGAGCCATGGCCCCCCGCTCGTATAAATCCCAAGAAACTTCACACCTCTCTGCCTGGACTATAAATAGGCTCCATCTGTGCCCCCAGGTTCAGTTACAGCCTCATTCCTTTTGGCATGGCTGCAGGGCATGGAAGGAAGCTCTCGGGGCTTTGAAAAGGAGGAGGTGGGGAGGAGGGGGGTTGGACTGAACAAGAATCCAAAAGCTTGTCTTTGGACATCACAGATAGCTGAGTGGGTGACCTCTGCTGCCCGTTTGGTGGCAAAGGAAGTCCACAGGTGCCTCTAACATTTCCTTCCCCCATGGAGACCCTCTCAACACTCCGTTCTCCCTACGGAGTCCAAATGCCAGTGACCCTGGAGCACATCCGCCATATTTGGAATCTTACACCCAAGTGCACTTATTCTTAGTATATCAAGAATCAAGTTTATCGCAGTTAGAACTCCAGGGTTAGGAGAGGTGCTGTGTGCAAGATCAGTGTTGCCGTCACTTTATTTGTCCCTCGCGGCTCACCATTGTTGGTTCTATTTGTGTGATTTTTTTTCCCCCTGTTTGGAAAGAGTTCAGGTCGGGGATCCAAATTAGAATAGCTGTAAACCGAGGGGGGAATTTGAGATATCACTACATAAGTGCTTCGGGTCACACTGAAATTCCTGAGAGGAGACAGTCATAAGTTATGACCTCAGGACGGGGGTTATGACTCATAACCCCTGTCCTGAGGCAAACCTGGAGGTGATGTTATGAAATGGCCTGCTTGCACCCCTCCCCTAAAGGACAAATTTAGAGGATGAACAGGTGAAACAGATAAATCCAAGCATATGCTAGTTTGGAAAGGAATATCTTCCTCCTACATCTAGCAACTCTTCAATCAATTGTGTTTACCGAATCCTAGAATGTTTCCTTCTTTTCGCTGATGACATCAACCTAGTTGACACTAACGCTTTCCGTTTGAACCATTAACATCATTTTATCCCTGTGTGACATCTTGTAGCCCTCAGCATCCCTCTCTTTGTTGCATTATCTATTCAAAATGTTCTGGGTGAAATTATCAAATAAAAAAGCATCAGGGTAATAACAATATTTTGTTTATTTAATGCCCCCAACTATTTTATATATAATATTATTACATATTGTAGTCCATTTTGCTTTTGTATTCCTTTGAATCTTCCTGATTGACTGACTGAGAGTATTACTGTATAATAATGTTTGAAGCAGGGTTGTGTGGGCAATACTTAAACTGGCAAACATTATCTTTCAGTTGGCAGTGTTGGGAATTCATAAGGGGTAGATTTGGTCAAAGTCAAGAATATTATTAATTTCAAGGAAATTATAATGTATAGGAAAATTGTTAATTAATGATCAATTAAATTAGTCCAGCTAATCAAATAACTTATTAAAGACCGACTTCACCGGTTGGAATATGAAGGTGTAATGAACTCTGAGATCCTATTTAGTATAAATGTGCAAAAAAAAAATTAAATTGGTTCATCCTAGCCTGAGAAAAGGCAGAAAGAGTGTTTTATGGTCTCACTGTCTAACCCTACATTTTTCTTACTGTGACATCACAGTAAGAAAAATGTAGGGTTAGGATTAACAGGACAGCTGGGCCAAGAGAAGACTGAGGGAAGACTCAGAGAAGAAAAACCTCATTCATTATATTATAATGGTGATTTTATAATGATAGAACGCCGGTTCCGTATGGGTGAAGTATTCCTTTAATACCTACGGAGCACCACCCTTTGAAAAAGGGAACTTTGAATCAAATCAGAAAAACAGTCTCATAATGTTAAAGGGATTTTCCTTGAAAATTTCAAAGTTGGTTACAATGTACATTTAAGATAATAAAGGTGTGAATATTCGAGCATAGACCTTATTTACCAGCAATTAGTGAAATACAAGACACAAATATCACAGACACTGCTTCTTAAAATCAAAATGTAAGGGTTTATTTACATAGGCAAGTTGATTAAAACAATACACATAAGTCAATTACCATGAACTAATCTAATTTAAGAAAGCATAGCATAGCACAAGCAATAACAAGAACAGTTTAGATTATAAAATCCATGTATTTATATCTATCTATTTTTAATGTGAAACTTTTATGTTTTTATGCTGCCTTCTTGGCCAGGACTCTCTTGAAAAAGAGATTTTGAATCTCAATGAGTATATTCCTGGAAAAATAAAGGTTAATAATAATATGTGCGGGTGTGTGTGTGTGTGTGTGTGTGTGTGTGTGTGTGTGTGTGTGTGTGACAGAGGAACGTCACCCTAGAAATTAGATGGACGGACGCAAGAGTTGGACGTCACGTGAGAGTTTGTGGTGGCTTTTACGCCACGGGTAGATAAATTGCTAAGAGCAAAGTGGTGGGTAACTCCTAAAAGTTATATATTCTACCTTTAATCAGTAGGGGAAGTAGCATGCAAAGCATATATGTAACGTACTGCTTCAATCAAACACATAATAATTATAAAGGATGATGTGGGGAGACTTTGGTTTTGTCTTCACGCGACCTTAACTTTAAAATTACAGAAACTCAACACTCATGTATTCATTAAGAATACTTGAGGGGAAAATCACAAGTGTCAGTGTGTGTGTGTGTGTGTGATGTGCATAGTTAGAAATGAGAAGGAGAGAAAACAAAAGACAGTAGCCGCAGCTCCAGCGCGCAGTGAACCATTTCCTCTAATCACACAGTGAGCCGCAGATGCGCATTTGCGTACACTGAGTTGAATTGATAGAGAGGAAACAATTCACCGGCCTTGAGAGTGACAGCAACAACACATCAATACATTCCCAGTTAACGGGAGAAAAACACTATGAGCGGAAAACACTTATGTAAAACACAAGTGAGTCAGAATTACTTTAAATCAGGAAATAATGAGCTTGTCAGGTCTTTCGTTTACTTCAAATGAATGAACAACATAAAATAACTATCTTAGCCCAGACAATAGCCTCACGTGAATGCTATGATTTGTAGAAGGCAGCTGGGGAAGTTGAAGATAAGTTTAGGTTGCTTATATTCCTAGGCGTCAGGTTTAAGCATTTAGTACCTCCTTACAAGGCTAGAAACCGAGATGGAATGGCAAAGATTAGAGTATTGCATCCTGTATTAAAACAGTCCAAATGCATTCTCATCCAATCAGAAGTTAGTTGTCTTATCAGCATCAGTGTTTACATTCAAACCAGCCAATACAATGCTCTTCCTTCCTTAGGAAAATAAAGCTTTGAAGCTTGTGTCTCAGAGAGGAGAAAATGTAAACACAACAGGGTGGTTTCAACTTTATGGTGGCTTCAAATGGAGTTTCATCCTATGTCATTTGCAGAGACTCAGTCCCCAAAAGGTCTGGTTGGATTAACCAACCTTTTAGAATGGACTATTCCATTTTAAATGAGTTTATGACCTCTGCAGGGGTCTGGGATGGTTGATTTTACTGAGAAACGTATGTAAACATGCGTTACTTTAGTCTCTTGGAAAGCACTATGGCCTCAGCATTAACCCATTACAATATTTCAAATGAGACACTGTCTAGGCACAACAGCAGTGTGGACTGGCACAGTTCAAACCCATATGGTTGGTTTATTTAAAAAATGGGCACAAAATAAGCACTCTTTTACAGCAAATGTTGGCCACCTGTTGGACCAGACTGCCAAAGAAGGAACACAGGTCAAATATAGTATATCAATAGCTCAGACAGCTGTCACTCATGAGACTGGCACTAACAAGGATATGTATAGATCATTATTGTTTGAGCTTGGGAGAAAACAGAGGAAGTATCCACTTGTATAACTTGAGTTGTGTACTTTGTGCTTAGTAAGAGCACTAATAATAGAAGAAGCATCTTCTCTTTAATACTTATTTAGCCTTTTCCATTAAACTTTAGTTTATCATCACTGATCCCTAAACTTTGGCTATATTCACTCAATTTGAATTCATGCAGGTAATAGCCATGTGCTCCTCTCATAATACATGTTTTTATTTGGTTTTAAGGGATGCTTGATGTCATTATCTATGCATTCTATAGTGCAATGGGGGAACGACTCACAGGCGATAATGCAAAACACGGAAGGTAGGATGACGTTGTCCAGATTGCAAAATCACATCAATAATTTGATGGATTGGCCTGAAATCTTCTGGAATCATTGGAGTCCTGCAGGCTTTGGTGACCCCCTAACTTTTCTTCTAGCGCCAAAATTAGGTTTATGAGGACTAAGATGAAATATCCTGACTTCCAATCCAATCCAATCCAACTTTATTTATAAAGCGCTTTCATCAAACCAGAGCAGAGACAAAGTGCTGTACAGGCCTAAAATAAGGTACAATAAAAATAGATAAAAATAAGTAAAATAAAGTACAATAAAAATAAGTAAAATAAGGTACAATAAAAATAAGTAAAATAAGGTACAATAAAAATAGATAGAAAAATGAATAAAGCTGAGGTAAAAAATAATATCTAAAATAACAAAAATAAGGTACAATAAAATAACATCAAAAGTCTCACACTGGGTCGAAAGCCAGCGAGAAAAAATGGGTCTTGAGGTGTTTTTTAAAAATTGTGATTGAAGGGGCCTGTCTGATTTGGAAGGGCAGATTGTTCCACATTTTTGGAGCAGCGATAGAAAACGCTCTGTCCCCTCTCAGCTTCCTCTTTGAGCTGGGTACTGCCAGGAGGAGCTGATCAGCTGACCTCAGAGAGCGAGCAGGAGAGTACCGGTGAAGCAGCTCAGAGAGATACGGTGGGGCAAAGCCGTTTAAGGATTTATAAACAAATAAAATAATTTTAAAATGGACTCTAAAATGCACAGGGAGCCAGTGGAGCGAGGCCAGAATTGGTGTGATGTGATCCCTCTTGACTTGGAGGGAGTGCCATTAAAAAAGTCTCTATTATTTGATTTTTTTGATCCCCAGATGATTTGGCACCTCATGATAGTCTTGCTCAAAAGTGCCATGCACTGAACTCACATTTTTGGTTAGGAATGGTGATGAATGCAGTCAAACCTGGATACTGTGTAAAACTCTAAGCACCTTCTTCTAGGTGTCTCTTTGAGAAAGGCATACTGTATCAAAACAAGAGCTTTGGCAATATGTCAGCACTTAATTTAGTAGTTTTTGACCTTTATCAAACACATCTTCACTAACATGAAGACCAACTCTGAAAACTAAAGACATCCTCATGTGGCCTATGGACCTTTTTAATGAGCCCTCTTGAAGCACCATGGGCCTTTAAAACATCTGACCTTAGGTCTCCAGTATTTATTTCCTCAAAGAAGCTGGATACTGACGGTGAACACGTAAAGGGTTACATGTTTAGTAATGTGAGAAGATCGTTTCTCTTCACTAATGGGTTACTTGGAATGACTCGTAACAGTACACTCAAACATATTTAGAAACCAGTTTGTTCAAGCTCTTGGAGCAAACGTTTACCGCACAGAACAGACTTATTTACTCTTTGAAAAGTCACATGTAGCCACACTCTTCCATTCCCTCAGCACCTCTGCGTATGACTCTCTCATCTCCTGTCTCCAGCCTCTGCTCACTTTTCCCAGGCCATGGTCCTTTATCCTCGTATGCTCCAGACTTCCATCTTCAAGCCGTCCACCAGATGCTCTGGTACTTTGCCAGACAAGTCACCTACTGTACTGTATGTCTGCGATTAGCTCCCTATCCTCCTGCCTAGTGCTTACACCTACACAACTTCTCTTTGTATACCTGGCTATCGTATTTTGGATATAAAAAAGCACAATTTAAATATGGAGTAAACCATTCCATAGAAAGCTTGTAGATATTTGAAATGACCATCAAAACAAATACAACCCTAACTTTGTTTTCCTTCAGAGGCTCCGTACCCAGGCACACTTTTCAATCAACAACTACCTGTCCAATAGCATTCACGTAGGAATGGCTGTTTAGCTGATTGGTTGGAGAAGTGTTGATGGGACAGTTTCGGTCGGACACCCTTTGCATACATGACCGTTTACAAAACCTGGGCAGTGTATAAACACCAGATTTGTGTTCAGCGCACACACAGTACAGACATGTAGCGGACGGGGAGGATAAATTCAATTATTTTGACAAAAAGTGTTTTGATTTTGTTTTTGCTGACTCCACCTCTAAATACTTAAAATGTCCGTAAATGTCTGAGATGGATGATTTGACATCACAAGCAACTCAGTACCTGAGTATACAACAAATGTACCATGATACACTTGATTGTCAAATAAACTTGACTTGTTTCCACAAGCTGACCTGGTATCCCATGTTATTAAAGCCAAGCTCTACAGTACAGTCGCTGCAGAGCCCATTAAGATTCTATAATTGAGCTCAGATTGGACTGCAAGCACAGGTGCAAGGACCGGGGCAGAGTTTCTATATAGGGGAGGGGGGCGAAGAGAAGTCGGAGTCAGGGGACGGTGCAGTGCGGGGTGCCTGGGGTGAGCCTGGATGACAGCTGAGCGACTGAGGCTTTCTCTGGCTTGCCCTCATGGAGATGGGGTCAGTGAAAGCAACAGGGGAGGGGTTGGGGAGGGGGTGTGTAGGCCTGGAGCTATAGGCTTGAGGAATGCATGCTGTACCTTCGTCACCAGGCCCCGTCATAGTGGTGGGGGCAGGGCTTCACCGCTGGCACTGGGAGACGGATATAGACAAGAATTAAGGAGACAGAATTTGCTCTCTTAGCCTTGTCTGGGTTACTGGCATCAGCAGCTGAAAGGGTCCTCAGAATCTCCATCTCCCCCATGCTTCCATGACACATTTTACTCCCACCAACGGAGCTCGAACACAGGTGCTGCTCTGCCCAACACACACAAGGAATAAACAAGGCTCATAATTAGATCATGAAAAGACACCACTTCCGCCACCTGCCAACCTAAGGCCCAGTCTTTAGATCCTTTTCATCTAGTGTGATCACTTGCTTGTTTTGTTTCTATCCACAAACTTCCAATCAAATCTATTACTTCATAAGTTTGCCACACTTCTTTCGCACTGGGATACATTTTAAAGGTGTTTTTTTTTGCACTTCACTGAAGTCTGATTTAGGATTATCTTCTCATATTATGCCATGTAAGGCTGCACCATTACATTATCTCATTCAGATATTTAAGAGATGTTGTGCATCATTGTATACCCATTTTGCCTTGAATCCCCCCCCCCTCCTTATATATCCATTGAAACTTTTAAACGTTTATTTGTTTTATTTTTCAGATACAGCTTGCTAGAGAACAATTGGTGAAGCTGGAGCTCATCGTGAAGATATGTAACATTCAAATCAGTTACATTATTGAGGATGTAAACGTGTGTCAATCATGATAAGGCAAAAAACACCACTCAAATCATATATTGGCCTTTTACATAACCTCCACTCTTTTAAAGCAGCTGAGGTCAATGAGAGACTCCTGAAGATCTGGATTGCAGGATAAAGGTGGGTAAAGTCATCAAAACAGATGGTAAAAAGACAGTATGTGTTAAGATTCTTAAATAACAGTTCATGACAGATCTATACTGATGCTGTAGTGCGCAGGGCATATGAATATTTCTGGGAAACACTCCTCACCTTATTTCCAGTGAATAACTTATGGCCATACGTCGAACCATTAACTTCCCTGTCACAGGCTGCTGTTTACCAGGCAATCCAACATCTGATCTGTTTTTCATAGCTGGCTATTTCACATCCAGTACTCAATATAGACTTAATGAGTTGTTTTTCTTGAGAGAAATCATAGGAACCAATCTTTTTAGCGCCAATCCATCCTAAAATAGCCGAAAAGTGTTTTCCAAATGAGTCATGCTTGTGCGTAATGGTGCCCAAAGCTGTGCGTAAAAGTGGAACCGTTCGCTTGTTGACAACAGGAAAGTGCATGGCCCCAACTAACCTTTCCTCTTCTTTCCAATGTTTTGGATTTTGGTGATGATATATCGCATAACTGAACACTTTCTGGCACGCAGCCCCATATTCCAAGTTTGGAGAGAGGTCCCCTCCACATATAGGCCTACACACACCCCCCTCCCATCCGCTATCCAATCCTTACACGGGGACAGCGTCGACGCGGGTCAAGACGGAAAAGTCTAGACTCATATATATACGCCCTAAGGGCGATTTCTTGCTGAGTCCCTTCCAGTCTTTGCTACACTTCTTGTGTTGTCCCCCGAACCGGGAATTGTGTGTGCTTAAGGAACAAAGTATCTCCACCACTATCCGCTAAAATGGCACCCAAGAAGGACCCTAAGGCGGCTGTCAAGAAGGCCGAGCCTGCAAAACCAGCAGCAGCAGCTGCTGCACCTGCACCGGCCCCCGAGCCAGCGGCTCCTCCTGCAGCTCCCGCAGTCGACCTGGCCGCCGTCAAGGTATACACCGATAACGATAGCTTGCGTTCCGCTGTGTGGGAGGGATGGAGAAGGGTTGATGACTGGGATTTGACTTTTCCATTCACACTCAACAGTTGCGTGACAGAAAAAGACCGACTTTAGCGGGTCACAGAAATATGCATTGTTTTTCATTGGTTTATTATTTTACACATTTGAAGGAGGGGCAGTTTGAGAAGGACAGTGGACGACCATAGTG
This sequence comes from Ammodytes marinus, assembly GCF_949987685.1. Lineage (NCBI taxonomy): Eukaryota > Metazoa > Chordata > Actinopteri > Uranoscopiformes > Ammodytidae > Ammodytes > Ammodytes marinus. The sequence goes on along the minus strand of NC_137216.1, from coordinate 14,124,785 downwards.
ATCTTGGTGTCTTATTTTGTTTTTCAAACTGTTGCATAATACCCGTTAATTTTCATCTTGACATAACTGGCCAAGTAGCTTTCAAACACTCTTTAAGAGTTGATACAAATGTTGGACATCTTTGAGTGGATGCACAGTTTAATGGTCAGTTAGTGAGAGCAGCTGCAGGTTTGAAGGACAGCACACACAGACTTGTACAGAGGACCGATGGAGGAGGATTACTAGAACCATGGATAGCTCACCATGTTTTAGACCACGCCCCCAGCTCTCTCGCATTGGTGACTAAAGTGTGATGGTGCTCCAGGGTGACACCAAATGTGGACATGTTAACGCAGCTAAAGATGGACCTCCACAGATCGGGTGCCACCATGTTAAGCTAATTCTGGCAAAAGAGACAATCCCTGTGTAGACCTGATTAATAAGCCCAAAATAAGTGGAAATGCCTGGTTATGAAAATTACATTTTATTGATAAAAGTGGCCATGTTGTAGATTAAAATGGCATGTGAAAACTCCTTGTATGTTTTTTTACTCATGTGGTTGCTTTGTATTGGTTTTTCTAGATTGAATTCACCCCAGACCAGATGGAAGGTAAGTCCCTGAATTTATTCTTGAAACCATGTGACACATCCAATGTATAGAAAATTAGAAAAGCAATCAATATAATACATCACCATGTAGAGGACTAGACAAGAGAGTAGAACAATGTAGAATGGAATACTTACCTTGAAGATAAACATAAGCTCAATGCCACTGTGTGAAAAATGACATGGCACTGCATCCCATAGGGTTCATGACAGATGGTTACCTCTGTCATGTGTTTTGTTTTGACATTCCATGAGAATAACAGGTGTCTTGTGAAATGTTATAGTGGCTATTACGCTAAAAAAACATTAGTGTTGAATACAAATGTAGGAAAAATTTGTCACAGAAAACTAAAAACAGAAAAACAAGTGAGCTTTCAGCATAACGGTTTAAGCAAATACAATGTTTTTCATTTCTATACATCCCAAAGAAAGCATTCGCGAAAACTGAGGTATCTTAAAAAAATCATATAGTCTTGTTTCAAATCATTTGCCAGAGATTGTCAGCCGTTGTCAATGGAACATTTTCTAATTTGTGAAATTAAGTGAAACAACCGCAGTATTACCTAAAAAAGAATTTAAAAGCATTTGGAATATATCACTTATAAACCACCGCTGGAGACCACTGGTGTGGGAGGTCTTCCTTTTAATGACCAGAGGTCAGGGGGCCACACCTCTATTCAGTCAACCCTTCTGTCCTCATATTAACTTCAGGTTGTTTGTTGGTATCATGGGACTCTGTCACTTTATCTGTGATATCAAATCATGTGACAGGAGTCTTTATCCTTAATCTTGCCCCTGTAAAGTACTTTGAATGGCCTTGTGTTTGAATTGTGCTATATAAATAAACTTGCCTTGCCTTTATGTTTGCATAACCCTTCAACAATGTTAGCAGCTCATTTGGGGGATTATAGAGGGATACTTTAGATGAATTGAGGGCTGTTGTGTTTTGATAGGAAGAAAAACCTGCATGCCACTGGCCTCTTCTGCCCCTAGATTGGACACAGTGGCACCAGACCCGTCCTCTTCAGCTGGCTGCTTGTTACACTGCAGTCAGCATTCCCTACTGTACTCAGCCCACAGAGGAGCCTGGCTTTAAAAGGAGGGGGCTCATATTCTCAGCTATGTTTATCAATTCCAAGGTGGTCTTTTAAAAGAGCCCATGCTGAGAGAGAGAGAGAGAGAGAGAGAGAGAGAGAGAGAGAGAGGGGGGGAGAGAGAGACAGACAGACAGACAGAAATAGCATGAGGAGGGGGAGAGAGAAGTCAGAAGTCACCCCATAATATCACAACTTATAGCGTCGTCTTGCCCCTGGTCTATATTTCCCTTGGAAGTTTGTAGAGGAGCTGCTTCCACCTACTGGCAGGTGAAACTCAAAGCACTGTCTCCAACTGTTGTAAAATGCAGCTTACAAATACTATAGAAAAATATATACATATTTATAATAATTATTAATGCGAAATCAATTAAAAACACATATTGTAGCTATAGTTGGACACATTATTATAAAGGGCCCTAATTATTGAACCTCAATATGATAGTATTTTGCGGAAAAATAAAGAATATATATATTTTAAAACACTGCAGGAACCAAAACGGATAGGTGTAAGGCACATTTAAGTTTAATAAATGTAAACTGCTGGTTCACCACTACATATACCCACTGTTGTTTCAGGTGTTATATTTGGAACACCAGATGAAACAGTAGGTTTATATAATACAATCAATGGATGTTGTCCATAAAAAGTACAAAAAAGTTAAAATAATCATTTCCTAAGTTAATTTTTATTTTCCACGGGAGCAATTCCTTGTAAAGGAGTGACCATAGTAGATATAATACTCAAGTGGTATATGTATATTGTATTTTCATAATGATGAAGTCACAAGGTACACTCACTGCTGACCTCATTTAAAAACTGCCAATCAATGTAAACACATTAAATTCATTAAGTGTGCTATCCCTATCCTCTGCAGACTACAAGGAGGCCTTTGGTCTGTTCGACAGAGTTGGAGACGCCAAGGTGGCCTTCTCCCAGATCGCTGACATCATGCGTGCTCTGGGACAGAACCCCACCAACAAGGAGGTGACCAAGCTGCTTGGCAACCCCTCCGCTGACGGTAAGAGACTTATTTAGTATTTGTGCTATCATTCTCTGTGATGGCCTACATACTTCCGCTCAATTTTCATTTCCCTTCACTAGTCAGTCTGCATGTGCGGTATATTAGTGGGTTTAGTCTGCCAAATTTTTGGCGGTCCAATCAGCGAACAGAGGGAGTGGCTGAACAATGACGTGCGCCAGTTTCAGTTGTAGTCAGAAGCCGGCGCATGACATACGTCACGACCAAAAGAAACATACCAAATAGGATTATAGATGAAATATGAACAAATAAACTGTATCCGTCTAAAATGTCAACAACAAAAAAACCTCACCGTGATCCATCATGAACCTCCAACCCCTGTGGAGAGAAAGAGCCTGTAGCTGAGAGGTGGAAATGAATGATGTGTTGATGCTGAAACTGTGTTGACAAGGTTTTTGTCTGTGCGGTATCTGTTTTTCCGTAGTAAAAGAAAAAATAAAATAAAACCCTGCATGCCTGACACTGGATGAAACCACCTTTTGGTTTTTGTGTCCCTCTATGCAGACATGCATGCCAAGAGAGTAGATTTCGAGGGTTTCCTGCCCATGCTCCAGACAATCATGAACAGCCCAAACAAGGCCCAGTTTGAGGACTACGTTGAGGGTCTGCGCGTCTTTGACAAGGAGGGCAACGGCACAGTGATGGGTGCTGAGCTGCGTATTGTGCTGTCAACACTGGGTAAGTCATAGTCTCTCTATGTATGAGTTGGTGTCACTATATGTGTGTGTGTGTGTGTGTGTGTGCGTGCGTGTGTGTCTGTGTGTCTTTAATAACAGTTGTCCTCTGTCTCCCTCTACAGGAGAGAAGATGAATGAGATGGAGGTTGATGCTCTCATGGCAGGACAGGAGGACGAGAACGGCTGTATCAACTACGAGGGTGAGCCACAAAATGAATACATTTTATCTTCATATAACAATCATTTATATTCTACATTGTTTATGTATCATTCATCATACTAAATTACTCATGACAATAATTCCGATATATCGTTTTGAGGTGGAACCTGATCATTTTCGCTCCTGAAGTTCAGTTGACTTAGAGAATAGCACTGTTGAAACAGTTGTATGTCAGTTGTATGTCTTCTGGATCTTAAACTAAATAACAAAAACCCGGAGGATAAGGAAAGAAGCTGTTGAGTTGGATCATGGGAAATGTAGGATCCACTTCATTTTCATTTTTAAACATTAGAGACTTAAAATTGTGTATCCCGACCTTTGCTGCTTTCGATTTTGCCCATTCGTATTCAAATCCCCTATTGTTACGGAACTGCATTGCAGTGCATTGCTGTGTGCATTTAAAGGGATTGTCCCTTTAAACGCATACTCTGCATACCAAGGAAGTGAGATGATGAATTTTCCACTTTGCTACTTTATAAAAAAAAAATGAAATACTGTGTTTTGAAAAGTGCATTAGCCAGACAAAACACATTAATCGTTTTTTTTTTGTAATTTATGGATGAACAGCTTTCAAGTCTAACAAACCCCTTGGCCGACTTTATAATGATAGTTATTTACCTATTGTTCTCCACATTCACTCATCTCATTTCCTCTCTCTCTCTGTCCTTTTCTCTCTGCCTGATGCCCTGGTCTCCCGGCCTGAAGCCTTTGTCAAGCACATCATGTCTGTGTAAGGACCCTGAGCTGGTGAGCATCGTATATGTGCAGACCCCATGGTGTCACGACATCCACTCGCTGTTTCCTGTACCACCTGAGGAAGCAGGGGGGAAACAAAGGACAATGAGATGTCATTTCCTCAACCCTCCTCTTGTTTTTTGTTCGTGTTGGTGCTTTTCCCCCCCTTCCTCCTCCTCTTCGTCCTCCCGTTAAGGAGCCCTTCCCTAACTGGCCCATGAGATGTGTCTTTCCAACCTTTCTTCAACCAAGTCCCCCAGTCTCATTGGGTTGCTTTTTTTTCTTCTTTTTTTTTTAAAATCATCACCGGTTTTCCACAGCCGAACAGTGATAGAGGCGAAGGTAGGATAAGTATGAGAGCATCCCCCTTCCTGACACTTACTATCTGTCCATCTGTCCAGTGAAGTGACTGGTTTGGCCCAGGACTGGCCTGTGTGAATGCATCCATCATCAACCGACCCGTCCCATGGGTCTTAACTTATTGTTAACTTATCCTCTTGCCATTTCACAATAAACTTTTAACAAAGTCCCATTTTAATTTTCCAAGTTTTTTGACTCCCTTTATTTGATGCAAATCATTTCCATAAATAAACTAAAGGCTCATGCTGAAAGGAATAGTTTGAGGGGAAATACACATATTTACTTTTCTTGCAGTTTAGAAAGATTGAAACTGAATTGAAGCAATAGCCAGCAAGGAATAGTTTTAAACCAAACTTTTGTTACAAAAATATGTTATTGAATGTGCTAGCTGTTTTTTAGGCCTCATGCTAAGCTAAGCTAATTGTCTGCTGGTTGTAGCTTCGTATTTACCATACAGACATGAGAGTGGTACAGACATGAAAGACAGCAAGACTGTCCTGGATTTTGTTTGTGATCTGAATAGAAGACAGTACTCTGGTGTCCCTTTTTGTCCATTTTAATTGTCATTAATTATTGTAATTGGTGTCATATCAACCAGAGAAAAACTGCGTACATCTACTTGACCTTTTAAATACATTTACAGTTGCTGTAGGGTGATGTAGGAGACGGGAAGGGGGTGGGGGGGCACACGGAGATGGGGGTAATGCAGAAAAAACACAGAAGCAAACAAACGGTCGCAGGTGAGGGCAGTAATTAGGCAGGATATACCACAAATGTTGTCCTAAAAAGAAACCAGATCACCCAAAAACACTTTTTTTCCTAATGGATAGAACAGGGTCTGAGTTCCCTGTCAGTGTTTTTTTTCTTTCCTTTTTCTTGTGAATTACCTTTTAAAGTAATTTTTTTTTTCTTCTTCAAAATATTCACTTTTTTTTCCACTCACTTCTCCCACACGTTGCAAACAAAACACCCATATACGGTAGCATAGGTCGTGAAACGGCATGGGATCGGCACCAAACGCACACGCACACAGACACACTCCAGAGTAGCTGCGTCTTCCGTTTAATCTCAGGTTGCATTTGTCCTCGGACACCAGAGAGTCCTGATGAGTTGCAACGTCAGCCTGTGTCTTCGTTGAGGGAACGTCCGCACGGTTCATTCATGCGAGCTGAATATTTGCAGCCGCAAAGGCAAGAAACAATTGAGCCGTTTCCTTTTTAAAGATGGTGGTCTGTGGGTTAAGCTCCGGTGTTTTATACTGTTCTGAAGTACAAACAGGCGTCTACATTGAACTACTGAGCAGGTACTAGTGTATGCTGCTCTTCCACAGGACTGAGATGCATTCCTTAGCAACACCAATTCAGCTGTCTGACATTGTCACCAAGCATTACACTGTAAACAACTAATAACTACAAAACATGAACTTGTTGTATCTTTATCCAATAATTGAGGAAATAACTTACTAAAATCCTTCTTTTTTTTAGATTACAAAATAGCCTCTTTTAATATTAGAATCAATACATGCTTGTCATGACATGACCTAGTTCTTGCTGTAATGCAATTTTACAGGTATATTTTATAGCCATGATGTCACTTCCTTTTAAAATGTTTTTTTTAAAGGACATATAGATGGCAACAAACTTGTATTTGTATACATGTTTCTATATATTTGTTAAATATATTATATATTGGATGACAAGAGTGCCTTGAAGTAAGGATGCTTGATTTGTTTGGGGGGAGGGGAGGATTAGCTCCATGCACGTTTACTGAGCAGGAACAACGCGTGCTGCATGGTGTGCTGGAACACATCACTTCTTATTTAATGTTTAAAATAAAAGAAGCCTGTAGCTTGTATACAAACACTGATCCAGGACTAGTCAAACCAATACCTGGTTCCCACTTTAGATATACCATTTAATCTAAAAACCAGTGCTCAGACTGAACTATTCTATGCAACAGCATTCAAAAAAAGAGAGCGAGGCCAACAAAGTAAATCAGAAAAAGCACATTATTGGATTTTTTAAATAAAGAGGACCAGAGTACAGTAGCTCCTAATTCGAGTCTCTACTTAAGAGTGATGGGTGTTAGAAGAAGTGGGGGAGGGGGTGTTTGGAGGCTGTGTGAAGTTGGCCTCAGGGCTGCAGGAGTGGGCAGAAATGTTCAAAGGGATCAGGGGGGGAGAATGTCCGGGGTTTTTTATTAGGGGGGCGGGCTGAGCAGGAATCCAGAGAAGCAGTGTTCACAAACCCTGCTTGGCCAGAGCTGCGGTGACATCCTCAGCCAGAGTCGCTAACTGCGGGCACTCCATGGCGTTGAGGCTGCCGGAGGACGAGATGTGGCTGTCCCGCTGGCGGTGGGGAGACACCAGGCTGGACTCATCCGGGGACTGGACCACGATCTCGGCTCCATGGTCCACTCGCGCCTTGGCCTGGTCGCGAAACGTCAGCTTGTGGCTCTCGAGCTAACGGACGAAAAGGGGAAGAAGCAGTTCATTGTATTTATCGTGAATAATGAAAATATTTATATGTAACTCTGTGGGCTAGCTTTAGAAAAACAAATGCAAATAAGCGCTCTGAGTGAGAGAAGCGCTATATAAATAAAATGTATTATTATTAAATAGAACCATTTGAGAAGTTGACTCAGAGGGTGTTGCGCTTAGATGCACATTGAACCCAGCGCCTAAGTGAATACATGATGAACACATCTTTCAGCGGAGTGTTTGGAATAACCTATACATTATTGATTGATAGCAGTGTGTACTATACCTTTACTGCTCCCCTCGCAGGCAGGTGTTTGGGAGATTGATCTGTTGGAAAACCATTTTGCTAGATAGGATACATATATAATATTTTATGAAAACTTTAACTATTAGATTATTCTTCTATCTTTTATGATTATTTCTATCTGTTATGATTGTTTATTATCTATATGCTCTTCAATTCACTGGTCAATGGTCAAATTAAGGCAAGTCTGTATAAACATGACAAATAAGTCAAAACATCAAGTGTTTCTTACAAGAGTGTATGTATAGATCTAGAAAAACAATCTCCGGAGCCGTCACTCACCATGAAGCTGCCTCCACCAGGCATGTGATGAGCATTATCCCGGGAACCCACCTTAGCGTGGGCTTTGTCTTTGAAGTCCAACTTCACACTCTCTATACGTATGTTACCGCCCCCTGGGGAGAATTAAGGGATTGTAAAGTTTGTGGAGAGAGGTTAGAGACATATGCACAGGTTCACTAAGTACTAGTACTGAGATAGGGTGAAAAATGAACACTGGAAGGAGCATGCATGCAGCAAGCCTCAAAACATGGACAGAAAGTGACCAGAAGATGGGGCTACGGGGCACGTAGCAGCTCTCAAGGTGGGGCATACACACCTCACAGCTGAACGGCTCTGGAAAACTGTCTTAGTTTTGCATCTGATTTTAATGACATTCTTGCCAATTAAACGTTGAGTATGCAGTTCTGGAGGACACTTGTTGTCAAAGTCACTTTTTGTCAAAATCAGTGAATATCTCCATGACCTGTCCTATTGTGGTTGCTGAAAAAATAAATCCAGTGTAAAGGCATGTAAACAAGGGGTATGTAAACAAAGGGGGGCAACCGTAGCTAGCAACATACCGGTTTACAGAGCCTATAAGCAGTGTATAAACACCAGATTATTTTTCAGCACACACACAATACAGCAAGGGAGTGGATTGTGATGTACTGATTTTGACTAAAAGTGATTTTGACAACAAGCGTTCTGCAGAATCGCTGACTCGCCCTTAATCACTGGCTGTTATCTAATCATGCAGATTTAGACACCTCACGACAGCGCCTGTGGACAGATCTGTGGGGCTGTCAATCCAAATGTAGTTTGCTGCGTGCTTCCACAGATCAGTGTCGGCGCTTCATCTGACCGCAGTGTTATTTTAAGCAGTTAAATATAAAGTGCAAATAATCCTGTTAGAATTGGATTAGATCGTCTTTATTGCCACTTTACTATCAGCTTAAGGGCATTACAATTCCTGGCCTGTTCTCACAGAAAGTGTCTGACAGGTAACCTATCTGAGAGTCCTTAGCCCCATCTTATTAAAACATGATCCCTATCCAGATGATGACATCCAATCTACGGGCATTTTTAAAACTTTGTCTTTTTGTCTCATTCCATCACAATGCCTGGGATTTTTTTACTTATCGAGATCAAATATTCATATACAGGTAGCTTGGTAATGCTTGGTGTAGGGATAGTCCTTGAGAGTGTTCTAATGTAATACTGCCAGACGGACGTCATGTATGATTGGTTATCAAGATTCCCGCCCTTTGCAAGTCAAAGTAAAATTCCAAATGTGTCCATTCTATCCTGCCCCTTGCCTAAAATACAAAGAATGGGAACCAGCAGCCCTGCTTACTGTATTATGTGTTTTTTATTTTATCCTGGCACAATGACAGTCTGCAAAGAACAGCTCATGATGAATGATAGGAATCCTGCTATAGCGCACCAAAGCAGAGCTAAAGAGTCCCGGACATCCCCCTGTATGAATTCATGTTGCGGGGGTTAAGAGACCTTCTGGTCACAAGCATGCTTCATTAAACCTTTGTTCCAGCACCGCCACCCTCCGCTGTTACCCCACTCAGTTCCCTCTGACTGAGTGCAGGCTGACTTTTACCTGGCCGATGATGGATGTTGTCTAGGGAGCCACACTTGGAGGTCACGTGGCTCAAGTCAATCTTTTTGTTCTGTATCTGCACCTGGAAGAAGCAAAGCCAGGTAAAGACAAAGGTCAGAGGCCATTGTTCATGATGAGGTTGGAAACTCCTACAGATCTCAAATAAAGGGAACCCACGGAGGACCAAATAGTATCTTCCCTTTTTCTAAGTACAGTATCTTATCCGTACTAAACTCTAGCTGCTGTTTACAGAAAATAAATTGGGAATCAGCTGATATTTAGGAGGCGTAACGTTTTCCAGCACATTGATATCTAATTGAATGTTATAATTAGAAAACACAAGCAAAAAAAGCTCAAATAGGAGCAAGAAAATAACGATTAAATAACAGTCCTAGTGTTCTGCTATGAAGAGAACCGCTGGGTGTCTGTTAAAGCACCCAAAGCAAGATTCAATCCGACATTTTGTGCTGTAACTGTGTCTTGAGCAAAACTTTTTTTGGGCACATTCAGAAAACCTGTCAAAAAAATATGAACAACAACACTGGTGATTCAGTGTGAGACAGTAAAGTACGAATGCACAGTTTGAACGCGGCCACAGGCGGTGAGCGGATAAGGATATGCAGTGTTGTGACACACCCTGGGGATCTGAAGAAAACAAAAAATCACAGTGAGATATATATGTGAGTGAACCGATGAGACAGCAGTCAAACCGGAGCTGTATATCTTTAGACACAGCACACTGAACAAGAGGATATGTGTCGCGTCCAGAGACAAAGCGCTGGGACACGCCTACGGTCGGTCATCAAGAAGCCAATTAAGACCATCCGTAATTTTGTGTTGTATTTTTTGGTCTGCTTTCTTACGTTAAGTAAGAGGGGGCGGGGGAATGACAAGAAAATGTGAGACGATGATAGACAACGGAGGCCGTGAGCCACATTACAAACAAACCACAACACCACAAGCTCAAAGGGCAGTAAGCACTTTGGCCTGTTTATATACCAGTAGTCCCTTACACATGCATAACATATGGTTTAAAAGCTATAGTGCGTAACTTCTGTTGCACCCATGAGGAATTCGGAGTAATTACAACAACACTGTCGGTGCATCTACATCAGGTAAGCCTTCGGTGGTCGCGCAAGGATTTTATACCTTCTGCTGTATGTCCAGGTTTTTATCTTAGCAGTAGAATCAACAACTGAAACATTTCATGGTTCCTTTTGAGCTCCTGTAAACGCCAGTTAGTAAAGCTTAGCTTGCCATACATCAAAATACAGAGAGATTTGTGGAGCTGATAGGCTTATTTCACTTTGTGTCAAATAATGTGGCTTCAATGGCTTGAATGACATTCATGTATATGAAAAAGTTACGCACTATACTGTAGCTTTAAAGACAGAGTGGTTTGTGTCAGCGTGGCTGAACACAAGGCTGCAGGTTTCTGCTTGATTTATATCAAAAAGACACTATGTAGTATTCTTTTTTTACTACAGCTGGACATGAATGGTATGGTCCGCTTTGGCAAGAATTGTCAGTCGTACAGCAGTGATTCCCACCTTTGTACTCTTTGCCACTCATTGTGGATTTACCTAAGATATTCATCCTGTTGATGAGACACTTGCATGTTGAAAATCTGAGGCACAGAGCTGTGGGAATCTAACGCTGACACTCTGTCGTCATCAAACTATATACTGTATAATAAAAGAAGAAGGCTTTGTATATGTGTCTGTGTGTTCTAAATATTATTCTCCAACCGCTCATCTCATTGCCTTTATACTTGGTAGGGATGTTGCTGAGGACCCAAGGGAGTCCAGTGCCGAATGTGGGACTGTTTGGACCAGAGGTTCTGTAGAAGACTGTGTAAACAAGGCAAAAAAGGAAGAGAGTGCGCCGTAAGAGATGTAATAGACGAGCATTAAAATCCTGGCATGCAAGTCCCATATGGGCAGTACAGTTTAAAACAACACAGGTTTAGTTTTTGGTAAGCAAGTTTCGTAGTTGGTAATATATGTAAAAATGAAAGCATCTTCTGTTTATTTCTTATTTACATTTGGCTCCATCTGCTGGTCCAAACATGCCACCAACATCAAATTTCTCTCTAAGTTAAATGAGTGTTTCTGGACATATTGAAATAACAGTGAAACTAATGTTTGCTGAGCCCAATGATAGACAATTTCTTAATCCCAATGATACACACAGTGACCAATTTTGCCTACAGTATAGAATAGAATAATAATAAGAAATTGATTATATCATTTGATTATTGCAGTAACGGCCCTCCTTTATGATACATATCTCTGTTTCCTCCGTAACCTGGATTTGTCAGGTGCAAATAGATAGAGTTTTGGTGGGAAAATACTATCCTGAGGGGACTTATATAAAGCTAAGATAGTAGTTTTGATTGGTTAGTTATCATCAAGCGTGCATACCTGTGCTTTGTAAATGCACCACCCAAATCCAAAATGCTGATTGAGCTCACACTGTACCTGCCACTTTCAGATGTCTCTTGTTGGAGGCCAGGGGCTAAAACTGAAGTGATTCATACAGCACACTAACTGAAGATCAGAGATGTTAGCAAGCGTCTTTTTCCGAACTTCTGACTTATAAAAGATAAACACACAGGCTATGAATAAAATGTGTAAGTGTGCTTCTCTGAAGCCTTTAAAAGTGCGCCTCCACCAATCTTAGTCAAATTGAATATCACAGAACATTGGAGTGCTGTGTTCTGAGGATGGTGCAAAATGGAGTTAAACCTTGACACCATGATTACAGTGCACTACTGGATAACCAGTGACACTTACCCCCAATGTGCCTTTCCTCCCACTGTGGAGCACAGTGAGTCACCAAATTATCAGGCAAAGACAGTTTGTTTTCTTTTAAACCAAAATGGAACTTTACAAAAGAAAATTGTAGCTCTCACAGATAGAACGCTGCCACAGTCCTAAATGTTATTGTGCGCCGGAGGAGTAAAAATTCAGCCTTTAAGTATCAAAAGTCCTCGCAGGACACAAACCACTAATGGATAATCAAGAGCAGTCAGGTGAAGAGCACCAGCACTGCTGCCTTAATGAGTGAGTGACTACACGATAAAGTGGGGAAACTATAAAGCAAGGTGGAGAAGGACAATAAAACACACAAAGACACACAACACAAAAAGGAAAAAAAAAGACACAAGACAAGTAACACATGACATGAACACTGAGACAATGGATTTTGCGCACTCACGTTTCCACCTCGTGCCGAGTAGCCCCGCCTGTCCAAGGACCCACACCTAGACTGAACATGGCTATAGTCCAGCTTAACACTGGGGATGAGAACCTGTAGAGGCGGAGGGTCAGGAATGAGGCTGGGGAAAAGGCTCGGGCTTTTCCAGCACGGCACTTTATTTTAATTTGCTCCTAAACTACGGTGGCCCTGAGAGCTTGTACGTGCTGCAACGTGAGAAAAGGGCACGCAAATAGACTAAACGTAATTATGTTCAGTATTTGGGGATGTTACTTCAAATTGGTAAAGATTTTGCTTGCGCTTTTTCTATGTGTATGTTTTTTTCTCAAGTTGTAGTGAATTGAGCTCTCGGGGCTACCGTAAAGGAAAGCTTGTATCCTCCCACTGCCTAAATATTCTGTACTAGACCTCTGACCTTTGTTTAACTGTAATGTAAGCAGAAATATTTGATATGGTGGTTCCCCTGTTGCTCTGGACAAACATCATTCAATGTATACAATGACTCTAAGCCAACAGGCAGGAAGGACGTATCTCACTATACTATATATTATGAGCTTTGACCCTTTGTGTGTGCCTGGATAACGTACCAAACCTGGCCTTAGTTTCTGGTGGCTTTTCAAGCGGATCTTCTTGCCTTTTTGCCCTAGTAGCACCTTTTAATTTGAGTAATAAATTCCTCTTTTTTTCCTCATGTCCTTCAGAGTTCTTTCATCTTTACATACACACAATTAACTTCTCTCTTTCACTCTTACAATGGTGTGTATATATGGGTATGTGTATTGAATTGTTGTATAATGTGTATTTGATTTGTATGTGTTTTTGTTTCCTCTGTCAAGGCACTTGGTGCTTTGTAAACTACTGTTTTTAAGGTGCTATTATTTGTAGTATTATTATAATAATAATAATAATTATTATCATTATGCCTGCCTCTAGAAATTAACATAGTATTCTAGAAAACATGCTTCCCTGCAACAAACTGAAGCCAAAACTAGATAGTGTGCCACTGGGGGATTTGTAGGTGGTAATTGGCTTAGGTGCAGAGTATTTTGAGGTTTAGACCAATTAATTGTCACAATAAGAGACACCTTCTCGGGAACATACACACAAGACGTGACTATAATTTACTCAGTGGTTTTGCACTTCCTGTGTTTAGGCTCACGATGCAAAATAAAATGCAGCGTACACTCGAGAGACCATTAGCTTAGCGTTGTGAAGGTGATAAAATGTGAGTGCGCTGCGATGGCAAAAAGCTCACTGTAAAGCTGCAAGGAGAGAAAGCCGGAGTGAGAAGCAGACACAGTGGTAGAGTTGGTACAGTACATAAACGCTAACAATAAATACATTTTACCCAGCAGCACAGTGAAAGCAATGGGAACTACTTTACACAGGATAGGAAAAATACATACTGTATATGCATACATAAACATGTTGCGAAGAAAGGACAACAGAGTTCTACAGGAGAGGGGAGGCGAGACCACAAGGAGATAACTTGACCAAGTGATACTTTGAAATACTAGAATGAGGGAACATATATATCACTTATATATGCAAGTTTATATGACTAGTGCACTAGATAGTTATAGGAAAAATAAGAAGGGATTGTTTAGCAGGCAAAGAGTTTGTTTGTGATAAACTGAGCATATATTCACGTTTAACTTTAGAAAAGTTAAAAAATCTCACACAACTGTGAATTATGGGAAATTGTGTCTTTCGTTCAACCGAAAAACGTCCAGCATCAAAAATATTACGTGAAGCAAATTATCACCAGTGACCATGACTGGAAAAATCAGAGCTAGAACCAGGCAAAGGAAGAGCTAGCATTTATGAGATATGTAACTCTAATCTCTGTGAACATCTACACTAGCTGCTACAAGACTAACTACAAGATATTACCGCCCTGCGACCTTGGGCCCACTATGAACAGTAATAAAGGATTCAATCTGAAACTGTTGACTGATATTTTTAAAGCTAATATTTCCCTCTATTAACACCCCTCCAAATGGAAGTTCAGAAATAGCAAGCATTAGCTTGTAGGACTTAAGTTAACTTGCTCATCGATATTTGAGCAGGGTAGACGTTTGCCATCAGCATAAGGTTTCGGTCATCTGTCTTCCTGTAGCCATAAGGCTGTCTTGGTGCCAGACAGTTGGGTTATTTTGAGTTTTGTGGCACTGCTCTCACAGCAAGAAGGTGGCTTAAATCCGTACTGGTCAGACCAGTTGCAATGCTTTTCATTGGCGCCACATGTGTTTCTGAGTATGAAAATAATGCTTTAAAAAGAACAATTGTAAATGCAATCTTTAAAAGGGACCTTTTGTTATCCTCTCAAAAGATGCGACAGGGGAGACAATGAGTTGCATATAGGGTTGACGGGAGGGATTCAGGCAAGGAGACAAACTACGGGGCTTTGATGCTAGACCATCTGACTAGCCATGTATCCAGATCTGCACAGCACAAACAAACAGCAATTTGTTGCATGTCACTTTCACTGGACTCAAATACATAAATGCAAGAGGAACAAGCTGGAATTAAATTAGGTTTAATTCTCCAATATCGAAGGAATCAAGAGACGGAGGAGAACAATTGGTTCACGGCAGACGGGTACATACATTTCCTCCATGGGGAGTGGGCTTCAGATTATCCTTGGAGCTGCATTTTGACAGCGCATGACTGAAGTCCAGCTTCTTGTTTAAAATATGAATCTATGGAGAAATACAGAGATAGTTTGGGCCTCTCACATGGTGCATATGGATGAGTGCTTGTCATAACACCACTGGGAAGACAGATTGTACTGTATATAGAGGATGCTGATGTATAAAAATAATTGTAATCTTTGATAAGTCACATATCCTTTATGTGTGTGGTCTGACATGTGGGTTCCAGTTCTCTTTGGTACCACTGTGCATTGCATATAAGTAAAGGAAAGTAATATAATTTTACATGCACATGCCTCACCTTACTATAGGAACAGGCAAACAAGTGTTTATACTTCAGAACTTTAGTGTGCAGCACGTTCTTTGATTTAACGACCTTTGCAGCGTATATTTTGAACTCTAATTTTTTCACCAGTTTTTTTCCCCATTAACTGGTGGAATAGACTATCTGTTTCTCACTCTTATTATCCCATGTTTTAATTGATAAACAGGCCAAAAATGGACCATAGGTTTAAAAAAAGGCTGCAATGTGCACACAATTGTAGACCTTCTACAGTTCAATGCTCGTCACAACAATTCTATTATAATCAATTAATCAATTTAAAAAAGATATCATATGGTAAAATTAATTCAAGCGTTCATTCACTCAAAATACTGACTATATTTATGTATCATGTCCTTATAATCTGTTATACTATTTATTCCGTGCCTTCAGATTTTCAGATTCTATTTGATTAGCAGCTAAAAAGGCCAGTCAGCACAGCAGGAGCTCCGATTGGCTTGATCCAAAACAGCTCCTACGGCTGTGCTATGCGGGTTGGACATAATTTGATATTTAGAAATTCCAATATCAGTCTATCATGTAAAGAAAACGTTCACTAAGTATTCATTAGAAAAATTTAATAATCTAATTTCTTTTGACTTTTACTTCATGACTGCATCATTAAAATGCAAATGTAATCAATCAAGAATAGGCTTTTAAAATGTAGCACTGTATTAATTGATTAAAATTAAACACTGTCTTATCCAGTCTCTATAAAAAAAAGAAGAAGAAATACATGGTGCCATAATGAAGCAGTGCTGAGGTGTACCAGCAGGTCTTGAGTCCAGGTGACACTTTGTGCCGCTGACAGACACAGAGTAACGGAGATGAGGCGCAGCACTGACTTCCAGATCCAAGAGGCCTTGTGTTTGGCCTCTGTCGGCATATTTTGGTCCTTGTGCTTCTATGAGGACAACCATTGGACAGGTCAGTGGCCGGCTGGGCAGAGGTCTGCTATGAGTTGGGGGGGAGGCTCAGCTGCTTGGGAAATTGGAACTATTTGAGCTGCTTGGAACTACTAAAGGTCAGGAGAGGAGTATAATGATGTTGCCTATACCATTTACCATCCTTAAGCTAAAAAAAAGGCAATCAAAAGCTTAATAAAAAGAAACTAAGCCTAAATGTTGGTCTAGAGATACAACATACATACTGTATGCCTTCAAACCCCTTGAGTCACCTCATCCAAAGACCATTAAGCCATTGCCTTAAGAGACTGATTCTGGAGCTTGTGGCAAAAGGAAAGCTGGTGAATTTGGACATTTGCTCTGGCCGGACAGTCCCCCCTATGTTTAGACAAGCTGCCAACACTGTTTTGTGTCCGATAGGAGACACCTACCATCACCCAAAGGCGACACAAGCACACACAGACAAACACGGCCTGGTGTAAACAGTTTTCTAGACAAGGACAAGACATTACGTAAGAATTGTCTGCAGTAAAGGACATCTACTTGAAGGGCAAAAGTTATACGAAGCAAATCATACTGTAATGTATTATGGCTATTGTATGTGATAAAACTGTTCCGTTCGTACATTTCATGTCTAAAATTGTTTTATCACAAAGTCCGGATTGAGTAAGGTTGGTTTCCGGGTTTATTGTGAAAAACCAAAGGAAGTGTTTTTATTTGTATAGGTTACGATCTAGTGACAGGGTGTATTTACGTAGAGCAACAGATGGGTGAATGTGTATGCGTCTACAATGACGAGGTAGGCTCCTCCTATGAGTTTTCTCGGGATAGAGACGCCTCTTTGCTTAAAAAGCAGGAACGGCGGGGAGAGACGGGCGTTGGTTTCACAACTCGGTGACATACTCTCTATCTCTCTCTATCCAAACACAGATGACTTGGTCAAATGGTAAACGAAAAAAGGGGAAAATTATAGAATAGGAAATCGGATAGAATGTAGAGGAAGTAGCAGGATATTGGTGGTCTAACAAGGCTCCTTTAGTTGGGCAATACCTGTTTAAGTCCTTATAATTTTTGAAGATTTCGGAGTAAAGCTTTAGACGATACTTATTTGGCATGCATGCATATGTCTTTGTATCGTTTCAAGATTTACAAAAATTCGGAAAAGAGATCAAGTCAACGGATATAATGGGCAATAGAAATACCTAATTTGAAAAGTATGTAGGCATATAACCTTTTCTGTCTTTTCTGTCTTTCTGTTATATGATGTTGTAATATCATGTAATTTGAATAAAAACCAGTAAAACGTTCCGCAAGTCTCCGTCACCGTAGTTTATGTTGAGAAGCCAAGGACCTAAATAGAGTTTTTTACAGCCGGACGAGAGTCGCCCCGATGAGAACACAGCGTAAATTAGGTAACCCTTGCACCGCCTACATAGCTGACAACACTACAATTACATAGTCTCATACACCTAATCTTTAAAAATAAAAGAATAGGTTATAAATACCTTCCCAGATTAAACTAGATGTTTAAATTCTGAAAATAGTATATCTGTTCTATTTTACTAGAAGGGTGGTTTACAAAACTAAGTTACTTACAACTTATAAGCAATAACTTGTGAATGATATCTTCCGTGAAAAAGGAGGAGGATTTTCTGAAGCAATATTTAAAAGGGTTTATACTACACGGAGATCGGCATCATCATTAAGGATGAGGGGGTTTTGATGAAGTAAAACGCTGAACACGGTGGTATATATTGAATATTGTACTTTATTTAGAAGTAAACTCAGGTAGTCCAGAGGGTAAACCCCGCGCTTTTAACCGCAGAGGACGGCATTCGCATCTCTTGCAGGAACCGTGGTGAGAGGAGAGACTTCTTTATGAAGAAATAATAAACAATTAAAGCATCGTGTTACAAATTGGTTAATACGGGTTTGATAGGACATAACTAATAAACTTAGATACTAGCTTTTCATTATAGATCAGACTTTGGAAGTCGAGATCGCGTCAATACACATACTGATTGTAGCCACTTTAAATGAAGATGGCAATGCTAGCTGTTAAATCTGGTTGTTGTAACTTTGATTTATTATCCAATCATGACAATAACATCATTATCTGCATGGCGGAGTTCCATGTGGCCTACCTATGCTCTCAAGGCAACCTCCTACAAATGCTGACATTGCCTAAGGTGGGTGGTGACATCTTCTCACTACATGACCCCCCCTCCCCCCTTCCCCAGAAAACTTCGAAAGAGGCTTGCATGTCAGACTCAACAGTGGCATCCTCGAAACAGCATAGTAACTGATTCTGACATAGCGTTAATGCTTGCACACACGCACACAAACACACGTGCACAGAAACTCCACTCCAGGCCATTTCTCCTGCCGATGACAGGCAGGCGTTTGTAACATGATCCCTCCCTATTTTGTGGCTGGCTGCACAGAGCAGCGCAGAGGCCTGGCAAGTCGTAAAGATGTCAGCCAACCGCTTAGACGTCCTAATCAGGGCGTCATCGAAGGCTTGTAAGAGCTGATAGCTACAGACACACTGCAGTTTTCATCACTATTTTTCCTGTTTTGCAGCGCTGACTTTGTGTTTCGAAGTCATGCTAGAACAAAATATTTGTCAAACTACTCGGTATACACTCCAAAACGTCATGCTAATGCAGATTACGTGCAGTAACAGAAATACAATTCAAGCGCAGATGTCTGTAAGCTGAAGTGCTATCCTCAACTGTAAACTGAAGTGCTGTCCTCAATTCACTGAGGGGAAAAAAACTAAGTGGACAAATGCTGTTCACAGTTCTGACAAAGTTGGGTCACTTTTCTGTTTATTGAAATTTGGGGTCTCAGACATGTAACATTTAGGGGTAAGGCATAAGTACACATCTATATTTATATTTATAGAAGCCTGATTTATTTTAACCCTGGCAATGTTAGAAGTTTGGTGAAACCATCCTAAAAACCTCTCAGCAGTGTCTCAGTAGTATTGGTCCATGGCAACACAGCCAGAGACCATGGGTGGATTTGTGTGACTTATCTGAATTATATTAAACCTGCCATTTTCCACTATTGGAGGACAGATGACCTTGATTGGAGGACCTTGATACAGTACATCCATCGTCAGACACACCCAGGCAACCTTGAGGCTCCTTTCAGACATCTTGCCTTTCAACAAATGTATGTCTGTTATTGTCTCACCTTACAGTCTTACTTCGTTACACAAAATCTAGTGGACGTTAACCAAACTGCATCAAAACAATGAAGTGAATCAGCTTAAAGCTGCAAAGGCCTGCAGAGCTGGGCGTTGCTTGTCAATGATCTTATCTAAATCAATGGTAATATCCAAAGTATTGCTTTAAAATAAAGCTATAGGGTAGTCATTCACGTAAACCTTTATAGAATGTCAAGGGAAAGTTCCTCAGCAGTCACAAAATCTTTATTTTCTAAATTGCTTATAGAGTTATAATCAATGCACGTTCTGTGGTAAATGGTTGCGAAAATTAACTTTTACACTGGTGAGTCAGCAGGGTGGAGGACTAGCAGTGGAACGAGACAACTAAGACACTAAAAAGACAATAAGAGTAAAGAGGTGGTAGAGAAGGGGCAAGGGCGCAATAAACATATCGAGGAGAGGAGGAGAGCCAGAAGATGTTAGACAATACCACATTTTGCAATGCAATTTTTTATTTACTGCTGGACTTGGTGCACTCCAGTAGTATATTCTGCAGATTTGTACTCCTACATAGAGAAATGGCAAGGTTGTTGTGTGTCTCTTGTTCAGTCTTTATTACCACTGAACCCTTAACTGTTCCTTTATGGTTTAAGGACAGAATCCAGAGTAAAGTCTGGTGGGAGATATTATAAAAGTTTCTTATATTTATAGGTCTTCATGCAAATTATATCTGCATTTATATAGACCTCAGCAGGGGGATGCGGTCACGATTGACAATTACCACCTCCGACATCATAAATGAATCAAGGAGAGACACATGACACACGTGAAACCAGTAAAGACTAGTAGCAAAGTTGCAGAGGATAAAATAAAATGAGAGAGTAGTTAAGGTAGAAGATCAGAGCTTTTAGGAGGAAGTGAAGAGGTAGAAGAGCGTCACCTGTCCTCCTTTAGGCTGGTACTTGATATTCTCCGTGGAGCCGATCTTGGACTTGATGTTCTTGAAGTCGGGCAGCGGCTGGTTGATGATGCGGAGCTGCTTGGGCGTGGTGGCGGGCGACTTTGGCGGCGTGCGGACCACGGCCACCTTCCTCTCCTGGGACATGAGGCTGAGGGAGCGCGGGGTTAAGGGGGTCCTGGAGGAAGAGGAGTAGCTGGGTGGTGTGCCCGGGGTTATGCCGGTGGAGCCCGGGGTGCGCGGGGTGGAGTGGCCACTGCGGGCCGAACGGGAGCGCATCGATTGTGTAACTGGCAGGAGAGGAATATAAGGGGGGAGATTTTAAATGCCAAAGAAAATTTCAATTGTGTCTGATTCAAGTCTCTGTGGGGATGAAAGTTGATAGGGGTTGTTGAGCAGTGAGTAAGACTCGATGATGATTAAGAAATGGTAGGCTTTTTGGAAAGTCACTTTTTAAACCATGAGATGTTTTGTAAATAGGACTTTAAACATACATGTTATGACACTGAAACTTACATTTCAAGTCTCTAAACAATATACACTGACTAACTAAAAGTCAGTGTATATTGACTAACTAAAAGTTAATTAAAGGTGCTCAGAGGAACTTTAAGTTTATTTTAATACTTGCACCTCTTTGGACAAAAGCGGTAGTGTTTTTACCACGTCAGCTGTAGTTCCTGGGTGAGCGTACCCATGATAAAGGCATTAAGAACCAGAAATATATATAAAAATATCAATCTTTGCACTGATGGTCTTGTTTGCTGTTAATGTATGATCATCAAAGGAAAAATTTTACTTTTTCAGAAATATTTAAAAGTTACTCGTAGCACCTTTAAGTACAATAACAAAAACCTGTGCAATTTGATGTAATCCAAGACAGTATACCCCACAATGAATCCTTTTCTCTATTATAGTAACAATAGTATGATGAATCCCCTCCTACCTGTCATACTAGGGGCTCGTCCTGTCCTGTGCTCTGCCCTCATCTCTGTGCGAAACGCTACAAGAGGCAAAAGAGCAAAAGTTTCTGTTAGTACTTAGGATGTCGTTTTCCGATTGTATTCACCTGGATCTGTGGTAAAGGCCAGTTGAAAATAGAACATCAACACACAGTTTGACAAACACTGAAATGATAGATTCAATAAATTCTCAGCTAAATTGGTATTAAATATAACAAGAGATAATACAATGACATTGTTACAAGCAGAATTTCAAGACTAGTGGCATGCAGTATTGTGTTGCATTATGCTAACGAGATATGATTTCTCGAAATAGAATGTTCATTATTGTAGATAGGCCTACCCATATTAAGTAGGTAAAACATAATAAATAAAACTCTCGGAATGTGCTGAACAGAAGCTAAATGTAAGCTCTCAGCATTAATATTATCAGTATTAGTACAGTTGAATTTACTGTACATGTTCTGGCTGTTTCTCTGGGCAGATAGAGCTTTTGGACTATCTAATACCACTTAAACAGCTACACGGCTACTTTGTAAAGTAAGTGGTTCAGGTTACTTTATTTGTACCCGTAGGTGAACGGGTTAGGAGTTATATAAGGATATTATATAAGGATTTTATATAGTATATGTTATAAGGAGGATATGAGGAGTTGCAGCCTACATGTGGGCCTGCGAGGAGCCGTTGAGCCAGAGCTGGTGATGGAGGTGGAGCTCTCCTCGTGGTCATGATGTCGGCGACTCAGACTGGAGGCGTGACGAGGCAGAGAGGACCTGTTGTCAGGGCTCCAGTGACCCCCTTCCTGTTGGGGAAAAAAGAACCAGAGACAAGGGGCACATCCTTAGGCCAGTAAAAGGCTGTGGTTCATTTTCAATCAAGTTAAAGTTCAGTATTTTTGAAGTGGGGTTGTATGCGGTGATCAGCGAAGTCACTATGAGGAGTTTGTTGGGGAGATGCCGCTGAAGAAAAAGTCAGAATTGTACTGCTGCTTTTTTTCACCACATGTATAAATACTTGCCTAAACAATATATATCCATTCAATTGTAACCTAAATTTTAACAGATATTGATTTTTTAGGAAAAGCTATACGGTATATGGTGAAAATCGTTGTTTTTTTGCAGGCCACCTCTACAACAGTACAATGCTGACCTCCTCTACAGCAAAATCTCCTCCAAACTCCCTAAAATGACTGTGCTGATCGCCATCTCCATAAGGTAACACATTTACTATACCACATCAAAAATACTGAACTATCCCCCTTAAGCTGGGCAATATTTAAACACATTTTTTAAACAAATTATATCAATGTTTTTAAGTTCTTTCCAGAACATCTTCAGTTTAAGTGCTGCTTCCCCATTCACCTACCTTGGCTATGAGCCTTTGTAATACTACAGAGCCTTGAGGCTCTGCTGAGAATGGACGAGGTCTATCTAATGAGGCAGCCACTCTGGATATGGAGGTGGGGATCTTTGTTAGTGGCAAACGAAGGGCACGGCACTGAGATGGTACAACGATGACACCCAATGGGTGAGCAGCACGGCACCAAAATACAGGACACATGGTGACAAAAAGTGGTGACAATAACAATGCTTTGACATGCATTATCATCAGTCCACAAGATCTGATGCACAAGCTGTGGGATGAGGATTGAGACATAAGCATAGGATGCTGCAGGTTTAGCATTTAATCATAGCCCGACTTTCATAAAATAAGCATCCGCTGTGAACATGTCAGTAAGAAATAAAATATGTAGGGGAGAACGGGGGAATCTGAGGCATCGGGTAATGTGAGCCACCCCCTGTATCTAGGCAACGGAAAACATTTTTGGTCATGTGAGATATACGTTTTCAAGCCCCTCTCATTTCCCCATGGCCCTGAAAGAGAGGACCTCATGGTGCTGTGGTAAGCATGTTTTTTCACCAGAATAGGTATTTTGCATGTAAAAGTAAATTTTCTTGCTGTCAACTTAATCAACTGTTGTGCCAAAGCAAATGTATTCACGTAGAAAAACTTCTATCATACGTGTTGATGAACTACCAACATATGAAACCATGTGATGCTGATAACTGAAGATTAGCCTGAAATGCTAAGAGAGGTAGTTTTTTCTCAAATTGTGGTGGTGGGGGAAAGTGAGCCAAATGCTGCGGGGGAAAGTGAGCCACTATCTCACTTTCCCCCACCATGAGGCACAAGTTAAGTTTAGTCTTAAACATATTTTAATGTAATATTACATGTCATACGCATTGTAGAAAAGCCATCATGCCAAGGAAATACATCAGGAAGACGACCTGGGGCAACCACACGGAAAGAGCACCTTCTCATCTTTCCCTGTAACCTTCAGGGCTGGAATGTAGAGTAGGCCTAGTTGTAGAGTATGACAGGCTGATGTTATAATCCAGTTGGGTCTTCTCCTGTGTTCTGAGTCCCAGGCTGTTCTCGCTGGTTCTGATTTTCCTATGTATTAACCCCCAGACACAAGCTGGCTCTAAGGGTCCTGTTTTCTGACCCCCAGGCTGTGTTCTAATCTAACTGGTTCTATCTTTCATTTGAATCTTATTAAAACCTTTTGAATTATAATATGTTGTATTTGATTTTGTTCAGAGTTACTTTCAAGTGTTTAGAAAATTAGCTTTGCTTAATTGACCAAACCCCATCATTCTTTTACTAGTCCGACATTAGTTCTGGAATGTGTGGCTAGCTTTCAGGATTATAACTGTTACAATATGTGTTGTTATGGTAGTTTCAGAGTGGAAAGTGGTTTACCCCCAGCTGGTTCACTTTACCCCCTTGATTTTCCTGGTCTGGCTCAGTTTACCCCACAGCTGGGGTAAAGTGAGCCACATGACAACTTTTTTTTAAAACAATCATATTTTCACTGCCCTTTGTCTTGAAAAAATTCTGCAAATGCCCATTTCTAGGAAACATCCTGAATTAATGGGAAATGTGTAAATTTGAGTGATAAATCATTTTAGCTTGCTTAGAGGGGAGCAAATGTAAAAAGTGGCTCAGATTACCGCGTTCTCCCCTATGACATGAAATTTCCAAAGAAAGTGAAACCTGTCATTCGACAGACTCCTGCAAGATTCCATGTACTGTGGACCGTTGTAACAAACAGATGAATTGTGAGACGGTAAATAATGTGATGTGGGCTCAAAGTGACAGAACACACTTACAGTATGACATTTAAGAAATGCAGAAACTGTGTTATTTTATACACAATAACTGTCATTACCATTGTAGAGGTGTAAAATGGAGTCACGACCGCAGTCGCTGGGGAAATGGCACAGGGTGATTCAACACCCACTCCATTTTCAAAAAACACTCTAAATGGATCCGTCTCGACTACTCATGCAAAAACCCATTAAATAAGGCAACAATGGCAAACATTTTACAAAAAGCTAAAGAAACCCACATAAATATTTGTTTCATAAAATACAAATGAAAACTAACAGTGGTTTTAATATTGAAGTGCAATGCGCTGTTTTCCATGCAGGGATTTGTGCTTGGATAGACAGAGGAGACATAACTCGCTTTAACAGTATGTAATTGTGTCTATCTGAATAGATTATTAGGTTGCTCTGCAAGTAACAGGAGAAAATATGTAACAGCTTTTTAATGAGTCTTAATTATAGTGATAATTATCCTGCCTAATTAATGTTTGGTGCTAGTTGTTTCAGCAGCTGCACTAAAGATGCATGAAGTGTCTTGTTCGGTAGTAAAGCATAAAGGTTTGAAATATATGTTTTTATTATTATGCATACAGCTTTCTGTTCAAAAAAACTTTATACTAAAGGACACACAAAATATAAGCAGATGTAATGTTGTTTCGAAGAAGCTTTTGTTTTTTTATATTTAGTGTCAATTATTTCTGACTGATGTGATTGGTTTGTTCTACAGCAAAATATATTCGGTGGTGCAGGTTTCAATGAGTTTCTTCTCTGAGTAGTTTTGATGGTTTCGGTGCCAAGGCTCATGCTGTTGTGGGGCTGGTGTAGTGTACTCACCGATGCTCTGTCGCGAGACTGTCTGGCAACACTGAGAGGCTGACGACTGTCTGGTAGCGCCTCTGAGAGAGAGAGACGTAAACACAATTACAAGAATATTAGACAGGCAGAATGCATTTTTTAACCTTCACACGTGGAAGGGGAAGACGTAAGAACCTTTTGAACATCCTACAGGGATACCAAAAATACATGTATTATCAAACATGTATTTTGTAATGCTATATGACAAATCGAATGTTCCGTGGGAGCGGGTTGCTGCCCCCCATTGAGAGCTGTGCTCTGTAAAGATTGGCAAGATATCACAAAGAATGGGGGATTTTGTATTACGTAAGGCAACCTCGGAAAACAATCTAATTGGGGCAATGCAGCAGTATAGCGAGCTTTCATCATCTGTGACACAGAATTCAGTCTGTCAGGGGAAAATGAATTGTGAATTGTCTGTGAAACAGAGCAGCGTTGCTTACTCTTTACAGTATCAGGTCCAAAGAACAAAACCATAGATGGCTAGTGCCCGGAGTGTCTATGTAATTCTTGAAAAGACCAGAGAGGGTCAGTTTTATAGGTTTTCAAATCAAACAACTTCCTCATTATTATCACAAAACCTTTGAATATTGTGAACAAAGCTTCAGATCACCAACAGCTCACCATACACAGAAAAACAGGAAATCACATATACTGTGATAGTAAACGTAAGGAAGGATGGAAAGAGTAACTTAACACGAGCTGGAATTCTTGTTTTTGCTGACCTTGCTGTAGTGATGTAGAAGTGTGAAATAACAACACTTTCAACATCAACCAAACAATGCTTTTGTAGCGTGGTGTTAAGATTCTCTTGAAAGAATGAAGAGAGAACAAAAATAAAAAACTAATTAAGTCAAATGAAACATGGTATTGCAGTTGTTGTTTTTTTATTGTGATCAAAAACAAAAACACACATGACAAAAAGCAAACCAATGTAACAATAAATGAACAAAATGGATGCCAAAAACTAAACTGTATGTGGTGGTTATTGATTTTCTGGTGGCTCTCATAAAGCACCACATGTGTGACAGACCAAGGCAATGTGTCACCTGTGGGTCTCCTTCTAGGACAGGAGTGGTGCTGGATGGGGCGGGTCTGACGAGCAGCTGGCTTCACCGCGCTCCTCTTGGAAGGCGATTGAGACTGAGTTTCCATTTTCTTGGTAAGCTCAGTCTTTTTTATCACGGCTACATTATCAGAGGAAACAGGGCCATTGACAAAAAAGCAGAGACAAAGCAATAAGCTCAGGCACACACTGAACCATGTGGAATAATGGAATTTAGAACAGCAAAAAAAATCCCCACTTAGGCACATGATGATGTAGAGCCACTGCTTTAAAATAGCTTGACAAACAGGGCAAGAAAGACAAGTGCATAATAATATTCATTCTATGGCAAGCACTACAATTTTTGAGCAACAGCTAAGATAAATGGTTTGATAATAATATATAATTAGAGATATAAATAACAGCTGCTTTGACTATAAGTAATGGTTTAAGAAATAAAAAAGGAATACAGAATCGTGAAAACCTTTTTTCTTCCTGACTTCCTCTCTGGGGATATAAACAGGTTCTTTGTGGACAGGTTTGCGCTCTGGTGTGGAGATCCGGCCTTTAGCCCGCCCTCCTTTCGCCTTTGTTTTGACCGTCTTTTCCGGTTTCTCCATCTTCTTCTGTTGTGTCTGCTTGTTCTGGACCACAGCAGACTTTTCGATTGGGCTAGGAACCTTGGGCAAAGGCTCAATCTGCTCTGTTGCCGTACTCTTATCATCATCTGCAGTGTGGCAAAACAAGACATGAAAAATATTGAAGGTAAAATCTTGTGCTCATTTTCAGGTACACAATTGTAACTTGGGTTTCTACTGGAAACTGTTTTCATGGAGTAGTGTCTCTTTATATTTCTAACAGGGCTGACTGGGGTTTTTGAAAAAAGGTTTTCAGAAAGGTGGACGTGGAAAAAGAGAGGGTTGTTTTTTCTCATACTTTAGGAGTATTCTCTAGGCACACTGGGGACTTATATTAGCGTATATAAAAAACATAAACAAGTGCATTTTGCATAATAGGTGACAAAGTGATAGGTACAAGCCATCAAAGTAGATCTCACCTTGGGTGTCGACCCAGGAGCTGTCCAGGATGGAGTCGTCCATTGTAGTTTCGTCTCTATCGAAGCTTTCCGTCCGTGCTTCGGTTTCTACAGTTTGAGCCTCTTTCTCAGGAGAGGCGGGGGTTTCTGGAACCTCACCCACCTCCTCTAGACTGGCAGCCTCCATGTCTGCTTCTTGGGCCAACTCCACAGACTTCTCTTCATCTTCATCCTCCTCCTCTTCATTCCTGCCAGCCACAGAAAGGGCTTGGGGCTCAGGTGGGGCAGAGAAACGAACGCTGTGTCCCGGCTCCTCTGCTTCATCGATGGTCTGGACCACAGTGATAAAGTCGTCTTCAACTGTCACCACCGATTCGATGGCAGCATGGGCCTCAGGGATCTCCTGTACTGCTGATGACCCTGCCCCTGCTTTTTCTAACCGGTCTTCCTCACCTCCCTCTTGCCCCTTTCCAGGAACCACTGGTTTTTCGGCTTCTTTATCCACAGACTGAATAGCTGCCATTTCGCCTGGTTGTCTTGCAATCTCCTCAGGCTTCCCTACAACCTTTATTTCTATCTCAGTCACTTTCTCTCTCTCCTCCTTTTCTTCAAGTTCCCTATTTTTCTCTTCTTTCTCTTTCAAGTCTCTCTCTATTTTCTCCTCTCGCTCCAACTTTTCCCTCTCTTCTCTTTCTTTCTTCTCTCTGACTTCTTTCTCTTTCCTCTCTTGTTCCTCTTTTTCTTTCTCCTCTCTCTCCTTTTTTCTCTGTTCTATCTCTTTCCTTTCTTTTTCTTCCCTCAGCATTCTCTCCGCTTCTTCTTTCTCCTTTTCATCTCTCTCTCTCCTTTCCCTCTCTTCCCTCTCTTTCGTTTCCTTTTCTTGTTTTGCTGCCACTTCTCTGAGTTTTCTTTCCGCCTCTTCCTTCTCTTCTTTCATTTTCTTCTCGGCTGCTTCCTTCTCTTGCTCTTCCATCACTTTCATCCTTTCTGACTCCTGTTTTTGTTTGACCTCTTTGTTTATTCCTAACACTGGTGATGCTGCTCTTTTTGGGGAACCATACATGTCTCTTTGTTTTAGCTTGCAAGGCGAGAGCACTGGGGAGAGCAGCTTGTCGTCATCGATGATACTCTCCACGGATGAACTAGGTGAGGTTTTGACAGGCCTGGCGATCCGGTCCTTGGCCACGCCAGTCAGCTGGTACACATCTTCGGCATCCACTTCTTCATACGCCTCCTGGTGGACCAGCTTCACCTTCTCCCGAAGCTCCCGCAGTTCTCTTTCCTCCTCCATACTGAGAGGCCTGTCCTCCATCTCCAATTTGCGGATCTGCCTCTCGTAGTCGGCAATCTCGATTTCTGAAGCTGAGCCTTCACAGCTGGCTTGGCGTTCAGTCTCACTCTCTGACCTCCCACCTTCTTCTAGAGTCACAGTGACTGTTGGTGTCACAAAGGACTCACCCGGGTAAGCAGGTGGCGTCTCACTTACAGGTTTATTCAGCTGATTGTCATTAATCTCTTTGCCCTTTCCTTCAGCAGAATCCTTTCTCTCTACTTGTTTCTGGTCTTTCTCTGCAGTGATATCAGGAATCCCTAATGGCTGGCTTGTGTCCTCCTCAGATGTGTCCCTAACTGCTAATTTCCTAGCCTGCTCAGCCACTTTCTCCTGCAGGACAGAGGGGGTGAAGGCCTGTGCAGTGTCAGTAGTGCTGTACACATCTGCAGGTGATGGCATGGGCCCTGAGTATTCACTGAAGACACAATAGCCCATCTCTTCCAGCTGGCTATCACTCTTTTTGAACCCAGGACTATGTTCCCCCGAAATAAAGCTAGCCATTGGGTCATCAGTGAAGGGAAGAGCATCAGCTTGAAATGACTTTCTGCGGATATTTTCATTCTCATTGTTTTCTGATGCCAGTCTGGAACGGGTACCAGCGAGGTCCAACAGCTCAGGCAAGTCTTGCGATGTCACTGTGCCATTTTTAAAGGCACTATTGAGGGGCTGCGGTGACTCTGGGGACTCAGGTTCTGGGCTAGGGTTGGAAATGAGTTCAGTGATCCTTGGAGGAGAGGAGGTATCTGAAGTGATTGAAGCTGCAGTCTCCAGTATCAGGGGAGGGAAGGATGGAGGCTTATCCACAGAGGGCGTAGTAACTGGGAGGTATTCTGCTGACTCATCTAGACTTCCACTAGTGTATGACATAATATCTGTTGCAAGTGGGGAGAAGTTCCTAGGTCTACCTTGGCCACTTTGATCCAATGCTCCAATGTTGATGTTTAGTGAGTAACTCCTCTGCTCTAAGGCCAGTTTACCCGGGGAAAGCCTGCATTCATTACTCCTGTCAGGAACTGTGAACAGTCTATTGTCTTCCACTGTACTTTTTTTAGTTTCAGGTTTATCTTGGGCTTCAGCTAACATGCTGTAGCTGATCTCCTGAGGCTTGGAATCAATTGTACTCTTCTCATCACCGGCTCTGCTCAGTTCATAATAACCCTCACCCTTACATTGGGGAGCTTCATCAACATCCACGGCTGATGTTTCAAAATATGCTGACATGCCAGATTTGTCACTTGCCTCCCTCGTTGAATCTCCTCTCTTAAGTTTGTCTCCCATTGAAGATAAATCAGAGGGACCACCAATGCTGCTGATCTCTACCACCTCCACTGACGGCTGTTTCTCTGACAGTGTGATCGGCTCACCATATGTAGGCTGAAGTGTGAGCAATTTGGCAGATTCCTTGGGTTCAACATCTGGAGGTATAAAGGATGGCATATCCATGGTGGGGCTCTCTGGTACAACACGTTCACCAGCAAAGAACCCTTGGATCTGGGGCTCAAACAATTCTTCTGGCCGTTTCTCGGATCCAATGCTGTCTGGGCTCATGGAACCACTTTTCTCGCTGCCCTGCTTCTCTGAGTCCATCTTCAAAGCTGAAAGGACATCTGTAAGTTGGCAGTTTTCATCACCACAGACAAGTAACTCATTTGGCATGCTACAAGTAAAATACTGAAGCTAGGAACTGGGAAAAAGCCGTCATTACAGAAACAGGCAAAGCTGTCCTCAGAAACTTACAGCACAATGATACGGCCATCGCTGAAGATGTACGGCGAGATTATGGGGTCCACCAAGTCACGGATGGATGAGAATATGGCATGGTTTGTGACAGAACCGGCATGAGTCTGTGATGCTGATTTATCGGAACAAAGCAATAACAGATGGGATGGATATCCATGCGGCTTTTCAAAACATCAGATACAGATACAAAAAGTAGAGCATTTCTGTCATTCTTTGTAAGGAAATTTAAGTATTTTTAGAATTTTGACCATTTAACATATATAAATGTTCACATAGTTTAATTTATATCAAATTAATTTTAGTTCGTAATAGAGACTTTCACAATAAAAATGAATGACAGAGAAATGCCATACACTCAGTATGTAACAGTCAGTAACAATGACAAAATAAAATATACAAAAATAATGGTACTTATATTTGAAATAATGCATTTGATGAAATAACTATAAAAAGACACAGCCAACACAAAATCCCCTGCAAATTCTGTACACAGAATTATTATAGAAAAAAAGGGATCCACTGAATATGACTGAGTAGGTATGGTTACAAAAAAGGGCATAGCACTGCCATAACAGCACCAAGCCATGTGTAGACACAATGAGACACCTGTAAGCTTAAAGCCGGTAAAAAAAAGCACTTTCACGTTCAGCAACACTTCACTTCATCATACCAAAACCAAATAGCCGGCCTTGAAATCCACAGCACAAAAAAAGAAAATGCAAACGCAGAGATAGCACACAATACAACCAGGTTAGGTTCTAAAAAAAAGTGACTCTTTTCACCAACAAGCCTGTGTTGCCTTGCAGCCACAGCAGCAGCAGCAGCAGAGATAATTACTTGCCATTCCACCTGAATTATATTATATTGCCTATGGATCACTATGGACACATCTGGCATTCTTATACAGCGGACAAAAAACATAACATGCAGGCAGGGAGAGCAGAGGGCAGGACACACCTGTCTCAAGACTCTCCTCACCCTCTGCTTGCTCCTCCTCTCTGTCCATGGAGCTTTCTGCAGCAGAACTAGCTGCTTCAGCTGGCTCCAGGTCTAGATCCTGGGCTTCGTCTATTGCCTCTGCCTGCTCTAAAGGCTCAGCTTGGGGGCTGTCCAGCTCGGGCTCTTCCCCGCTCCATTGCTGCTCATCAAGAGCTGCATCGGAATCTGCTGCTTCTGCACTCTCCTCCTCCTCCTCCATATCCAACTCTTCCAACTCTTCCTCGTATTCAGCTGTAAGAGCCTCCATGGTCTCTTCTTCTCAAAAACAGGGTGAGAGGGGGACACATTAAGACTACAGGCAACACAGACTTGGGTCATGTGAGAACACAACTTAGGGTGGGACACTTTCAGCTCAGGGAAAATATGACCTAAAGTGTACAGTATGTCTGTTTACACATATAGGTACATTACACATACAGTACAGAGTGTTGTGCTTTTGTTTTTGGGATATTTATCTTTTATATCTACACTAATATTTATTATCAGTATTTTCTGTATACCAAAGACCATTTATACTTATTTATTTCTCTTGCACACACCGTGCCTGAATCCAGACTGACCAAATGACCTTGAAGAGTAAGGTGGTTCAAGGAAAAGCGTAAAATATATGCAGTGGGAACACTTTATGGCCTAACTTGTGCTCCTAAAGAAACTATGTAGAAACACATCTATTCGTATCTCTTCTGAAATCCCTGGTTCTTCAGAGAAAGGCCACTCTGAAGAGCTGCAGTTCAGTTGCCTACATTAAAAAGCAGAATGACTCAAAATTCTTGACATTGCACTGAATGGACATACTATTTAAATCTCTTCTTTGTAATGTGTGTATTGAATGAATACATACATTTAAAAAAACATAGATGGATAGTTCAGCCATTTAGAGATCGATCAATACATTTTTGGGGAATTAACTCACTTACATCAGTGTTATGAGGTGTTTTAGTCAAGACAAGGATAAGAGGAGTTGAGTTTTTCCCAAGGTATTATTTAAGGCAGAGGTATAAATTAAGTTATTGTCCACTGTTGAAGCCATATTCATTTTGATGGTTAACGTAGAAGTATATATTGTGTATTTGACTAGCCTAAGTGCAAAGACAATGAGGTCTTAGGTGGACTTTATGTTTTTTGGTTAATCATCTTTATAAGATACTAGCCTTATCATGTTTTGCTAAAGATAATAAAGGTGGAAGGTTGTTTGAAGGTGTAAGTGTTATTGAGCTGAAAGTCTTCCTTTTTGCCACAGTAGAGAGTAGTTTAGGATGAGTGTAGGGTGTTTGACATGGTACTCTTGAGAGATGATTGATATAAAGAAATTTGCGCATGGAGGTGATCAATCATGCACCGTATCCCTGAGATCTTCAGGAAAGCCATTTGAACCGAAAAGTAGATCTTGGTGGTCGTGTGGTCTTACTGATAGAGAACTATGGTGTATTATGTCCTTGAGAGTCACAATTGTCTAACAATTGTCTACTTAAGAGACACACTGCTATGTGTTGGACTAAAGGGCAGGGCAACGTAAGGTAGCAATGGCTTTGGGTGAAAGAAATAAAAAAAAGAAGTATGACTGTTTAACAAATGTGAATTTTGCTCAGATTTTGAGCGAACAAACATCACAAGGACACACAAACACACCACAAAGAGGGAAGAAAAGACGAACGGACGGAGGAAGAGACGGAAGGGATGGAGGGAGGAGGTCAAATCACAGAAGGAGGAGAGGGAATAGGTTGTATAAAGAGAAAGGAGAGAAACAGAGTGAGAGAAAGAGAAATGGAGGGGGGGAAATGGCAAACAGGAACCATGCGTGGTTCACCTTCAATCTGTCTAAAGGCCACGGCCTGCCCTGTGGGGCAACGGCCCGAGTGCGTCCACTCTGGGCTGAACAATGGGTGATCATAGTACTCCTCGTCGGAGTGGTAGGGGTCGTCCTCAGGCACGGAAACTGAGATGGAGGGGGCGAGGAACTTGCACCTCTCCCGAGAATTTTGGAAGCGGCGGAGGGGCCCCGCCTCCTCCTCATCCCCTACATCTACAAACAAGACAGACACAAGGAGAAGAACTGCAGGGAAATCTGGACACACGGACTGGAAGAGAGAGCGAGGAGGAAAAAGAGGATAAAGGAAGAGGAAAACAATGGAAGAACACAGCAAAGAATGTCCTTCTTAAAGATGAGTCAAGATAATATTCAGTCTATATATCTAGTTTTGCTTTGAAAATATTGATAGAATACTAATTAAACAGGGGTTTTGCAATTTTAGTAAAAAATAACTAACAATTGGAAGAAGACACTTTTAGAATTTTGTTTCACTAATTTGAATCAAGATTTCTTTCTATTCAAAACGTCATGTTCCACTTAACTACACTATGTACACTTGCTTCTTTGCATTCAGTTTTTACTGTTGTGGTTTAGTTAGAATTCATAGATATGGGGAATGGGAAGTCAAACTCAAATACAATCATTACTTAAACTGGTGTCGGTTGTGGGCTTAGAATTTTTAAGAATTACAATTATCTTTGCTCGATAAAATTCTCAAGTGACTTTTTAAGATGGACATTTTTGGGCAGTGGAAAAGAAGATAACAGTTGAGGAGGGAAATAATAAAATAACTAAAAAGGAAAAAAACAAAACAGACAGAGTCACAAGAGAGGGGAAATATGCCAGAAGAGGACAAAGCTTGATTGAGAGCAACACAACACACAAGACATTGACATGAAGACAGTGACAAGCAACTCAAAGGGGACAAAGCCCTGGGGGCCAGCTATATTCTGAGACGGACACAGGTATTGCATCATTGGAGAAAGATATCAAGACAAACTGCTTCACGTACAAATGATTCAATCTAAATAAAAGACATACAACACACAAAGAGTAATGTTGTTACACTTACAACAACAGTTATGAGACTAATACAACAGTAGTTAGACTAGTGAAACAATCAGTTGCCATTGCATCTACATAAACAAACCTCTATACCTATGAATCTGAACAAAGACACAATTTAGTCAATCTGCTAGAACAATGGGAAAACCTTGTGTAGCTTAAAAAGCATACCTCTATTATTTTAAAACATGATCTCCAAATGTCATGACATGGCTAAGCCAATACAACAAAGCAACAAATACCTTAACCTCTTTATCAATTTGCCTGGTCGACACAGTCACCTTCTGACTGCTATGACTCAATACACAAGTTACACAGAGATAACAACATTGACAATATGAATCTGGTGTTGTCTGTAATGTATGAGCCTTGCACTTATAATCTTGAAAAGTCAGAGGGCTAGCTCTCACTTACAGTACCTATATGCTCTTAGGGCCTATATGCTGCAGGGCCTTATACAATGATTTTACCCCCTACTATTCCTACTAGGTTTCAGTGTTAGCCAGAAAGCTCTTTGGCTTAAGCTTGAGTCTGTCTTCAAGTAATGTTCATAGCAAAAACTCTGAACTGCAGCCACAGCAAAACACATACAGAAAAAGACTGACGGTGGACAATGACAAGAAAACACAACACCAGGTTGGGACATGAAAAACACAAGACGTGAAATACAAACAAACGAGAAGTTGGAGGGTTACCTAAATTGCCTGTCATATTAGTGTGTGGGAAGACTTTGATGTGTGAAGGTTAGAAAGGGGAAATTAGAGGATGATGAGAGGAGGATAAAAAAGAGTGTGCCTGTCATGCATGTGAGCACTTCTTTCTTTGAGAGATAAAATGGCGGTGACGATGAAGATTCAAACTGTGTTTGTTCCAAGGTGCACGATGTGAAGGAGGAAGCAGGGTTTTTTTTTAGAAGAAATGGATGACTGAAAAATGGAGAACATGTTCCTGATTTCAGCAACTCTGTTATGTACATGTTTCCAATGTGTGGTTTGTGCCCTGTAGGTGGGGGATTTCTTGAGACGCGGGGGATTACAAAGCACCCACCCACCCCCCACAAAAAAAGCCAAGCCCACGTCACATCAGTACCCCAATGTGGTGGAGATCACAAAACTCCAGAAGAATCAGCCATGGAAAAGAAGGAAACCACACTCTGAACACACTTCATATTCTTGGCCTACCTTGTTCCAGAGGACCAAAGTGCTCGGCAGCAGGTGAGAGGGGAGGAGAGGGAGGCAAATTTGTGGTGTCTTCAACTACAAACGAAGATAGAGGAAGAGAAAGAAGCAGAATGGTCATAATAAATCACAAATTGTGAAAGACTTAGCTGCGGACATTCATTCGGATAGAATTGTGAGCACTACTGGCGAGGGCTAGACCAGCTGAAAAAAAACAGCACTTCCATCAAAACAATGGAAACTCGTCAAAGAAGAAATTGGGGACAACTCAGCCTCTGCAAAGCTGTCACACTGGCCATGAGTTACAGTTGAATTGCGGCTGCCTTCTTTAACATATACAATGCAGTAGTGCTTACCATGAACAGTGATACTTTGATGTGGATAGGATGGGATATTTTGTATTCCATCATGTAGTTTAGTTTGTGATGAGACCACAAGGTTAGGAGAATTGGCGGCTCTTAATTGCCCACAGTTTTCCGAATAAAACTCTTAACCTATCTTGGATATTACACTGAACAACCACCAAATCATCGAAAAAAGAATGATGAATACTAATGACGCTTTTACAAGTTTGCGCGCAAGTGTGCATGTGTGTGTGTGTGTGTGTGTGTGTGTGTGTGTGTGTGTGTGTCTGTGTGTGTGTGTGTGGTCTACCTGGTGGCAGCTTTTGTGTCTCTTGCTCTCCTTTAAGTACCGCCACTGCCTCTGCCGTCACTTCCTGCACGATCCGCGCTGACACTTGCTCTGACACAGACACAAACAAACAAGAAAGGTCAAGCAACAGTCCAAACCAATGCATTCATTTGGTTCAACGTTCATAGTTCATATAAAGTCGATATTAAACGCATACTACATTTTCAACAACAAGAAAAAAATCAAATCTTTTATCCATTTCAGATAACTGTATTGTTTTAATCATGTCATGAAAGCCATTGTGAGGGAGCTGAAATGGTTTCCATAACCGCAGGGATGCTAAGTCTGCCGGAGAAGGCTGTCAGTGTCACCATGGAAACCCGGCAATTTCAGAACAAGTAGGCTACAGACTAAAAATTAAACCTGGACCCGACCCATTGAGTGCACTTTTATGAGATAAAAGACATCTAGATTCTTAAAATGTGTTATTTTCTGCCCTATTTTGATTAAAGCTGAGGCAATAATCTCTTTAATGCATCTGAGAATATAATAAGGTACACAGAATACACAGTCGTCAGCATTTAAAAAATAAAGCACTTTTAAGCACTGGAAATAAAAAGCAAGGCTATAGCTGCTGCCAAACACATTGTATATAAAATTTAATTCATAGTTTAAAACATCCAATTTTGGTTGAATCCAGTTGGATCCATTTTTAACTGAAGTAGAGGGAAAAAAAAACTGTCAGTAGATTTTTTCACAATTGTATTTGCCATGTTTTTCTTTAAAATTTGATGTTGAACGATATAGATATAGACAGAGGAGATGGAGTGTATGGACGACGTTCAATAAAGGTTCACCGGCCACCGAGCCTTTATTTGCATGTTAACAGTAGTTATGTGGGATCAGCTGGCACTGTGATGCTTTTTCTGCAGTTGTTTCAGGACCTGGTTCTTTCTAACATCAACCCCACATCAGCACAAACACACTGGCAGGCACACTAAACAATTACACACACACACACACACACACACACCCTCCAGAAACACTTAGCACAACCCACTCACCAACTCAAAGCAGCGATTTCCCATTTTCAATTGCAAAGTGTACCACATTTTCACTGTTCCAAAGCAAAACCTTTTATTTGAGTAGTGGGAAGTACAATTGAAAGATGTCAACGTCAAACACGGACAATGGTTGTGACATTAAACAACGAAAGACAGCCCCTAAAGCTTAAACATAGGGTCAAAGAACCCTGTAGATATGTGTGTCCTAATGTCCTAAACCCTGGACTAGCCTTGCACGGCACAAAGATCACATTATGCTCAAGGAGTTAAAGGTGCTACGAGGAACTTTGTAAACTAGCGGCCCCTTTGGACCAAAGTGGTAGTATTTTTACGACGCCAGCTGTCGTAAAGCTCTTTTCTAGTGCGTGCTGGCCGGTGCCAGTGTCAAGTGATAAGGACGCAATATAGTCCATGTCCATGTTGAAAGTGTGAGGGTACAGAATCTTTTCGGCTCCGTGAGAGTGGTTAATGACACTGCATCAACTCAATGCCAGTCAGTGCCACACACACCTGATTGCAGTGAGTTGATGCAGTGTTACTAACCACTCTCACAGAGTCGAAAGATTCCGTGCCCTCACGGAAAGCGAATGAATGAGAGACGGCAGGATGGATCACAATGAGGTAATGTGTTTATGTTTACTCCCGTTAAGTTGTTTATCTCTTGCTTCCCTAACCAGGGGCCTATTTCAGGTAGGTGGTTTTGAGGCAACCCAGAGTTTGTTCGCTCTGAGTTAGTGGAAACTCTGGGTTTTCCGTTTCAGGAAGCAGGTTCAGCGCGACCGAGAGTCAGTTACTGCGGCAACATACGCCGTGGGTCTAACCTGCTGGATAGGTGGTTAGACCTACCCTGAGTTTGTTTCCACTTTATGCTACAGCTCCGACTGAAGAAAGAGTGTCACTGTCACACGCGTCCCTGTACAGTTTGAAGCAAAATCACTCCATAGAAATCTCCATCGGGATGTTTTTATCATTTCCTGATGATTTTACGTTTGACCGATCATTTATCTGATCAGTAGCCTTGTTCTCAGCCCTCGGTCCGTTCATATAGGCGGCCACCTTACACATCGTGACATGCTCTACATTCAGATTAATAAACCTATTTGTATTGTATGCTTTTTAACGTCTGTGCCACTGAACAGATTTATGTCAGTCAGGTGGATTCATGTAACGCTGCGGCTGCACGCGATTGTTACTGTTCACTTGTGCGATCCTAAAGTCACAGACGAGCCTCGTTAAATAGCCTAATATGAATATAAAAATGATATAATAATTTAAACTGTGATCACTTCAGGAAAATGGATCTGGTAATAAATCAATCAGGCTCTTCAATGGAAACTGTCACCTTATGTGTCAGACGTTAATGTCTTTCACTCCCCATTTAAAAGAAGCGACAGTCTGTTTACTGCACAGTGGGCTATTAGGCTATAGCTTCCCAACATATTATACAGCGAATATAAAACACTGTCAGAAATGCTGTGCCGCGCCAGCTTTATTACTTTACTGCTGATATGCGTAACTTTTTAAAATAGACTATGGCTTCTCATACGGAAGCGAAATGATTGCTCTGTTTTTTTCTGAATTGCCGAGGAGATGAGATCAGAGTTATGTGACAATATCCCCGTTAATTCTTCTCCATAGGCTACCATAAACTCATTCGTTAATATTTCTAACTCCAGTAGTAGTGGAGAAGTTTTTTTTATTTTTTTTTTGAGAAGTGGAGAAGTGGGAGGATCACGCATTTGTTTCTTCTGTTTCCATGGTGAATCATGTTATCAGCGATCCATTGACGATGGCTTTTATGCACACGCTCCACCCAGAGTGAACACGCTCAGAGTTGATTGACCCAACGCTGATCCACTGTTCTGTAACCGAAAACCCAGAGTTACTCATCAACCCTGCGCTCTGAGTTGACCAACTCAGAGCGCAGGATTAAACTCAGAGTATGTAAAACCAGCTACCTGAAATACCCTGGAGGGATAGACTACTCAAATCTCGTTGCTGCGTTACACTGAAATCTGCGACCCATACGAATATGTGACCATACGTAGAGCCTGCATGCGCAAGCTGTAAATCGGACTGAGTGTCCGACCAGACCAAAGGCATAAATAAAAGCTATATAAAAACAGCTTTCTTTGCGCTGATGGTATTGTTTGTCAGAGGAAAAATTTGACTGTTTTAAAAATACTTATAAGTTCCTCGTAGCAACTTTAACATAAACAGAAGCAAATGAAGGTAACACTAAATTATTGTTGAAATTATTCCTGTTCCAAAGAGACCATAAAAAGTAAGACATTCTATCTTTAATTTTTCCTTTTTTGTGATGGATTTTGGATCTGACTTCTGCATCCTGTATCACCCTTCATTCCCGGTCAGTTTTTGAATGTGTGTTGGTGGCATTTGAGCAATGTAGCCTTTGCTGGACTATTTTCATAATATATGACAAGTATTCAAGAGAGAGAGAGAGAGAGAGAGAGAGAGAGAGAGAGAGAGAGAGAGAGAGAGAGAGAGAGAGAGAGAGAGAGAGAGAGAGAGAGAGAGAGAGAGAAATCCAAACTAGACCACTCCACTATAATTCTAAAGAGGTTTATTGCATATGCCTTGGGACGGTAAAACAAAATGCAGTCTCTTCCTTCCAGACACACCTCTAAAGGGACATTCAAAAGCAACGCAGAGGGCACAGGCACTACATGAGACACAATGTATTTTAAGTCCTACAAACAAATCCTCAAAAATGCACATTCACAAAGGAATAGCACCTACAGTACAATGTCTTTGTCACACCCACAAAGCAATCCGGCAGAGATGGCCACTAGCCAGGTCTGGTTGTCTCAGCATTTCTCTAACAGAGTGATGTCAAAATGGCATCACAGCCCGACACTCATTGGCTTTGACAGGAAAATAAACCACATGCACAAATAGCTGCTTTGGTTTACAGAAAGGTTGCATCATATCAGCATATCTACATCCATAACCAAAAAGTAACCACAAACACAAACAAACACACCAACACACACCGACACACACAAACACGAGGTAAAGGCATGTGTTACCTGCGTGAAGGGGGACTGAGGCTGAGAATATTCCCTCTCTGAGCAGATACTACGACTGGAAGCCCAGAGTCTTCGCAGCACACAGCCAGACACACACATACATACACACACACACACACAGCAGGACTGAGAGGGCACAGAAAGAGCAGGAGTGCCGTTTGGTACGATACCAGCCAGTCCCCAAAATGTGTGAAGCCAGAGGTTGCTATAGCAACAGACTGGTTGGCCACCGATTTGGGACCCAATGTAATTCAGATGCCAGAAACATGTCGTGTTTTTTTTTGCTGCCTATGTCTGTAGCCTCCAGTACGTAGGAAATGATGGCTGTGACCATCCAACTTACATGTTCCTTACACATGACATAAATCAGAGTGAATCTAACCAAGCCCGGATTTTTGCCTTCTGAAAAAGTGTAAAAGAAAAAGGTTTAAAAAAATATATATTTTTGATCGGTTAAAAAAAACAATTGTGTTGTCCCTAAATATTTAAAAAGACATTGCATTGCATTTATTAGAAAGTGTTCTTCATCCATGTATGTTTTTTGTAATCATGACTTAGTATCTCATAACCATAGGTTTTGATTTCATAGTTACTAGAGACGTGCTTGACTCTTCAGCCCCTGTCCTTTTTTCTTTGCGATGCTCAGATAAATGAACTCAGTACTGCAGTGCCACATATCTCTTAGTCCGACAGCTAGCCTTCATTGTGGCAAGGTCAGACAGCTGGTTACGAGACAGGGGTCATACATACTCCACCTCTAATTCCTTCCTATTTTTGCATTTTATTTGTCCGGCATTATCATTTGTTTCTCCATATTAGTTCATAATTTACATTTCTAGTTTTGACATCTCTTGTATTATACAACATTGTATCTCAATCTTGGAGAAATAATTCTTCCTTTGTTGTATTTCCTCGTCCAAGGGACTAAGAATTCAGGAGGTCATATAGGTATATAGTATTTAAGCAAATGTGTGCTAAATAAATAATATAAAAAAACAAAATTTAATAAATTGCAAGCAGTGATGTCACCTGCATCGATTGTTATATATCTTTTTTCGTAACCATGAGTGAATGATTTTATAAAAATGCTATGTTACATCTGTGCTTATCTTTTTTTTAGTTATTGCATTCCATTTAAGTCCTTTGACACATTAACGTTCACTGAGTTGTCAAAAATATGCTGACATTTGCATTTTGTGCCGAAGTGATAAAAAGCCAAATACTTTTTCCTTCAGTCATGGACTTCAGAGAACCTCACGGATTCAGACGTGCTCAAACTTCACAGCAGCGCTTCATTTGGTCAAATCTCCTCTCTGCTGCTGCGGCAGAACATGCTGATTTAGGCTGATGAGTTAGAGGGAGTTCAACAACAGAACATCTTTACCAGGCTTCTTCACACTATGCCCAGTTACATGCATCAGCTCGATGACCATCAGTCAACACACTTAGGAGGGCTTACACGATTTATGCAATTCTTACACGCTCAACCACCCTCCTGCCTTCTCTCCGTTTCCATTAAGTTTCTTCCTGCCTCCCTCCCTCTCTCCATCTCTTTCTCTTGACCACTTCCAGCATCATGGCTGAATGGCTGCTTTTTTCAGCTTCTTCTCAAAGGGAAAGTCAAGAGGACAATTTCGTGCTTCAGTAGATGTTGTTGTGACTGTAGAGCTTTCCACAGGCAGAGAAGGCTCAGCGAATGCCAGTCCTTCTGTCACCCACACCACTGTCACCCTCACCCCCTCAATACTAACTGTGGTGACAAGGTGCACTGCAGACAAGCACGGCTTTGGCTACACAGCTGCCCGGGAGGATATGTCGTTTTTGTGTAGATATTTGTTCCAAAACTGATGTTTAAAGACATCCTCACATGATCTCTGATGGATAACACATACAGTATAGGATGATGCCTACGGTTCAAACTCTTGGGACAAAATATGCGTTCAAAAGATTCATATCATATGTAAGTCTGTTTTGGAATGTCGGGCTTAAACTTCACTTCACTTCCGTTACTGTGAAGTTGGAAGGATGCTGCTTATAGCTTGCATGTCTTTGATATGTGCTAATAATGACCCAGAGGAAAGCTTGAGGCCTTTGTAGATACTAATTATCTCATCCTACTGGTTAAAAGGAAGCAGTGCATCGATACAATGTGACAAGAGACCTGGAAATAAATGATAAATCTTCTCATTATGTGATTACAATGCAGAAATCATCTGACTCTCTACTCTCTCAACATAGAAACACTTTTAAGAATTAAACGCAAGTTATCTAGGGAGAAGACGCAGTGATAAGCAAAATTCACTTTGATACTGAATAATTATAAAGATGGGCATTGATGGCATTAAAATGTTCAAAAGGCAGACATACTCAAAAATACTGTTGCCATCCTTCCAAGCTAGTGTCAATTAAGCCCTAATAATAGGAACAGGGGAGGATAATTGGCCTGTTGTCCATGCTAAATGGCCCTGTCTGTGACAAGCTACAGGCGAAAAGAACAAAGGCCTTCTTCAAGTAGATTGTAGGGGAGCCATTTCCATGGTTACACCATTGGTACATTATTGTTCTGGTAGAGAGACATAGCCTACAGTATTTTTAACATATAAATTAATAACAGTATGGAATTTTTAGTGGGGACAGGAAGAGACAAGACATATAAAAACACACACACGCACTGGAAAAAGTTGCACACACACACACAAATCACAGACATTAATACTAAAAATGCCGACACACTGTTGTATGAACGTTCCTCTCCATTTTGAACTGTGAGCAGTGCTTTCAAAAGGAATAAGATGGACTGATGTGATTTGTCCATTATCCCCACAATTCTAAATGAAAGAGGCCCATTTCTGCCAGGAAAAGAAAAAAAACAAGACGATTAAGACAGACAAAAGTAAGAAACAATAAGTTATTAATGTTGACTTTCTAGGGATACCGTTTACAATTACAATTTCTATTTTCCTTCCTGGCTGAAATGGGCTTCAATGGTAGATGGCCGGTGAGCATCTGATAACAAGTAAAACAGAAAAAAATATGATGATTGGAATCATGGTTTACCTGCAGTTACAGCGTGGGCTCTGGTCAGCTCTCCATTAAAGCCATTCTCGTGGGCTGCACCGGGCTGGCAGGTCCTGTAGGCAGAGGAAGAGTAGCCATTGGCTCCAGTGGACTCCTGTCCCCCTGATGGGTCCCACTGGGGGGCACCATCTTCTGGCTTTCGACTGTCTGCCATGCTGGTGCTAGCTAGCAGCAGGGGAGGGCGGGCAAAGGGACGGGGTCTCTCCTTCTAGCTGAAAGACATGAAGAAATGGAGGAGGGAGTATAGAAGGTGAGGCGCGGTCAAAACTCTTCATGCCATTGTTATAAAACGCGATGTTAGCATTGTTCCATAAAGGAGAACCATGCAGACTAGGGCAAGGCTTCATGATGCGATACGCATCACGATACATTGGTCACGATATATGTCACGATAGATTGCGATATGATGCATATTGCGTTAGATACTGCAATATTCCACATAGTTAACTGAAAATGTAAAAACAGCTGAAATACAAGTTTCTGTATATGATCAAGGAAGTCTGAAAACATCAATATTGATCATTTAAATTGCGTTAAAACTATTTAATTAAAAACTTTAATTCAAATTCAATTTGGCTGTGTGCAACAGAAAAAGCGAAAAGTTTATAGATTTTAAGAGGGGAGTGGAGTTGGGAGAGGGGAGTGTATGTCAAGCTAAAAGTCAGC
Source organism: Ammodytes marinus (assembly GCF_949987685.1). Classification (NCBI taxonomy): domain Eukaryota; kingdom Metazoa; phylum Chordata; class Actinopteri; order Uranoscopiformes; family Ammodytidae; genus Ammodytes; species Ammodytes marinus. Next base: position 14,080,501 of record NC_137216.1, on the reverse strand, counting down.
CTGTCACTTGCTGCGTTACCATGTCAAAATGTTAATAATGATTACCTGTTTAATAATGTGATTGTTTACAATTGATCCAAACCATGGAAATTGCTCAATTTTGGCAAAAATCATAATCACAATGATATATAACACCATGACTTTGAAATTTACATATAGGCCTAATTGAACTGAAAAACAAGGAAAATGCAAATAAATGGAAGTGAAAAATTTATTTTTAAATTGAGTAAAATAAATAATGTGTGAAAAAAAATGCCATTGATTCCTGAGTTTGAGTTTGAGTCTTGTGGTTTACTTAACAATGAATGAAAGAACTGACTACTACTCAAAACAAACAAAGAGCAACACTTTTTGCTGTGTAATCAGCCACACCTGGCACTCTGCCCATCTCCATTATATGCACACAGGCACTCAGGACCTGTAGAGGTCGCCAAAAACAGCTTTGTCACCTGTTAGAGCTATTACAGATAAAGTCTCATCTCACTGTGTTCAGTTCAGAACCCAAACATGGATATGCTTGGTGCCCGAGCCAGGTGCCTTTAGAGATGGCAGAGATTGTGTGCTGAGGACAGACATTATCTAAGTTACCATAGTTACTTGTTTATGATCACATATCCAATAGAATGTTCACCATTATAATAAAATTATTTGGACATGTCATGATGCTTTAAACAGATATGATGAAAATAAATACCATGATATATTGCCGTATTGATTTGTTAGCGGAGCCCTAGTGCAGACCAGAGGAGACTGCATGTGTCACATTCACAAATGTCTTTTTCGTCAGTCATAATCCCTGCTGCAGCTTCACTCTGTCAACAATTCTCAAAGAGCCTGTGTGAAATACTGTCCTTGGATGGTAGCGGGCAGGTGACGGCCACTGGATTAAACCCTATTGATTTGTGTGTGTGTGAAATGACTGAACCAGTGGCCCAGGTGGAAATCACAACTGGCTGAAAATGACCAGAACCGACCTTGGGATTTGTGTGGCTCACACATATGGGTTGTGGGCATATAAAGTGGGTTCTGATCAATCTAACGAGATCCAGTCTAACACTAGACAAAATCATTTGAATCATAGCCTTTGCGGTGTACTATCTTAGTATATTTAAGAATCCAGAAGCAAATATATCCCAACAAAAAGTGTAAGGACCACAATGGAGGAGGGGGCATCTTGATGTAGGTATTTCCCGTTTTGACCACATCCAGCATGTTAGGGATTAAATGTATACTGTATATGAAATCCCATGCTGAGTGTAGATAATTGATCACAACAGCATGGAGTGGAGCTCAAGTAGAAGCAGAAAAGGGAACATATTGATAACCCACATAATCGCCTGAGGCAGGGACACGCAGTGAGATTCAATGATCTCTTGGACGATACTGGGCAGATTAATTGAGTTTGATGTAGCGTGAGATCAATACACAAGGTTGTCTGTATGCCAAATCCTCCATTCAGACTCTGTCTGTGAATTATTGGGTTAGAAGAAGTCTGTTGGCCATTTTGATTGGATTTTATTTTTGAATTATTGTTTTGTTCCATTTTCTTCCTAGTCATTGACATTGATATGAGCAGAGCGGAGGCATTTTCAGTCTTACAGTACCAGTAGTGGCTTTGAAATACTTTCAAATAATGTGAAAGACAAAGACAATTGGAATTGCAGCTTTTGTTTTGCTTGATGAGGTATGAGGGTTGTTGCAGGTGGTTTTTCAATCTTTTTGCTGAGCAGCCTGTGTAGTTGTGCATAAGCGGGTGTGTGAAGGAGCAATTTGTCATTTAGCTATGCAGTCCACCGAGACTTTAAGTGAAGTCTGCTGGAGAAATAAGTCAATAACTGCAGCCTGGGACCAAGGAACTCCTACACTGAGCCGTAGTCACTGCATTTACAATCCATTCAATACTTCTGCTCCTTGTCTTCAAACTGGGCGTATGGAAAAGAATAGGGATTCATGGCACAGTGAAATAAAAACATATCCACATATCCGTTATTAAGAGGAACACAAACTCAAATACTATTGCAAATTAGCATAAGCCTCTGATCTTTAGTATTTATTGTCGATATAACCAATTAACCACCAACTTAGTTTATGTACATGGCATGCCTCCCATTACCCTAAGTAAGTCGTAGCAACCTAACCATCCCACGCTGTGATTAAGCTTTTGTGAAAACTAATTAGCGAGCTAAAGTGACCACAGTTGCAATGCTAACATACTGATCAGCAGGCACAATGTTTACCATGTTCACCTTCTTGGTTTTGCCTGTTACCATGTTAAAAGTTGTTACTTACTATACAAAGTAGACCTGAGTTTGGTGTGATTAGATTGGTAAATGTTGGTCCTTAACTAAATTATAAGACAATGTGACATTTTGACATCAGGCGATCACCAACGATGTTATGGTGTTAAGACATTGCCCTTCCCATGCCAGTAGGTTGGCTAAAACAGATTGAGCCTAATCAAATATATTGTTAATTTAAATAACAACCAGCTCAACCGATATGTAGGGTTACATCACACAAACAAAGTTTGATCACCACTGCAGTAGAATTCCATAAGGATATAGCAGAGAGGAGCAGAATTAGCATTTAACAGCCAGAAAGAATAGAATAGAACTGAGTAAAATATGCAACAGCAGTAAGCCCCTTGGAGTCTTAATGGATCAGAGTCGGGAGTCAATGAAGCTTTGCATGACTCAGCTGTGAAGGGAACATCAGTGTGAATGAAGCCTCTACAGACACTCTGCAGCACACACATCTGCACAGTCTCCTCATAAAACGCTCACTCCAAAATTCACAGCACTATGTTTTGCGTCGCACCCTTAACTGTCACTGTCCCTTATGCTGTTTGTTCCACCGCTGTGCCCCTGTCTGAGCATCCACTGTGGAGCACTTTCAAAATTAAAAGTCATAAAATACAGAGATGAGACTGCTGTCTCAGTGCTGTCTGTCTGAGGATGAAGGTCACTTTGAGCTCTGTGGCCGATTTCCAGACACAACAAGATCATCCTGACTGGTGGCCAGGCCTAGGGCGACAGTGGTGGTACATTTGGAGGGATGGAAGTGTGGCCTGGCTTCCCTGTGGGGCCAATGAGATGACTTGGATGACAGTTGTTGGCATATGGTATGCTCTGTCTGTTTGTGAGCAAGAAGGGTGTGCTTCATGCAAGAAAGAGACATCACCACCTGCCAGGTTAAAGCCTGAAAGAAGGCAACCGGGGCCATTGCGTAGCGTTATGAAAACTCAGCTTGCTGGGTTTGGAGATTAGAGAGGCTTTTTTTCTAACATAATCATAGAAAACTGCACCTTTCTCACCAGCCTAGAACTCAAACTGGGGCCGCAATGCAGCACAGTGTCTCATCCCTGCTTATTAACATGCCATGCATTTGCTCTCCGTTCAAAGACGAAATGCCGGTTTAGGGAAGGATGTGGGAACGCCAGGACGATGGGCACAGAGTGTCAAGGAGGAGAGATCAAACTTAGTGAGGAGGGGAGTGCAGAGGGTTGATAACTGGAAACTCATGAGAGGAAACTAAATAAAAAAAGTCTTCTCAAGATCAGTTTACAGAGAAAATTATGGAGTCAAGTAAAGAGCAGAAAATGGTAGATCAGATACATATACGGTATATTGTACGGATAATGAACTGTCCTAGGGGCATTGTGTCCAGTGAGTGGTGGGACTGTATGAAGGTGTCTCAGTAGACAGGAGGTCTGTTGCACTTGGCAAAAAGCCTGTGGCACTTTGCCAGGGGATGGTTGATGCCGATACGTCATCTCTCTGTGCCAGACTTTAATAGTGAGCAGAAGAGTGAAGCTGGACACTACTGGATAGTGTGGATGGGAACTTGTAACCGATACAGTAGTGTTACTAACCAGCATTTAAATTTAAGTTACCATTGCAAATAAGCATGCCCTACCAACTAGTTATGTATTAGTAATCAAGATAGCTATCCTCCTCATTAAATTAATAATTAATTTTTTTATGCCTGTACAGTTGGAATCTTAAACTGTAACACGTCCTCTCTCAGCTCAGGAGATGAAAAGACCACAGAATTCATTAAAACAATACCTTTTTGCTCTCTCAGTTTTATGAGGTCAGTTATTGTTTTTATCATCACTGTTGACAAAATATAATCCTTACAAAGGAAAACAGTATTCATGTATTTTTCATTCATTTGTTTTCTTAAACAAATCTTTATTTGTTTATTTATGTAAAAAAACGAATTAATTATGTGGATTTGTCTGAAATTCCTCAGAAAAATCCACACATTTATACCATAAGCCACCCAGTATAACTAACCCATTGATGTCCACTGAGTTGCTCTACTAGATCAGTTTTGTTTTAGTACCTTGCTTGAGGTGTGCAGAAAGGTGTGTCTCCATCAGTTGTTCCAACCATTTTTCCCCAGTGAGTCACAATCCATAGAAAATAACTGATGTTCAGGCAACAGAAGATTTACTGGCAAGGACACACCATTATAGGAATGTGATAAAGCCCCCTCTAGGGTGCCCTTCCAGTGGAGAAAATGTTATGCAGTGCACTCATGGGTGCTTTTAAAATTGGAAAAAGTGAAGGTGAAGTGATGCAGTGCTGTCTAGGGTGCCCTACCAGTGGAAAAGACAGAATGCAGGGCACCAATGGGTGCCCTCAAAATGAGAAAAAGGTGGTGCAGTGACCTTAAGGGTGCCCCACTGCAAGTAGCTCGTGTCCATGTTATTTCTCCCATCCACCTGCTCCTCATCATAGGCCTTCTCCATTTCCTTAAAATAGCAGGAGGGCATTCTGGCTAAAACATAACTATAGTCTATACAGAAACGGCTGTCAAATTTTAAATTTTGATTTGGTACTTTAATGCACTTTTCACTCGTCACATATCAAGAAGATCTTGGTGAGGTAGATTTGTATGTCTTTCTGGAGGCTAAAATGTTCTATTTCTGACCACTACTGCTTCTACTAGGCCACAATCCAAGATTTGTGCTTGGTGAGGTGGAATTGACAAAAAACAAAAAGTGCATTGTTTCTTAAATATGCAGGCTGAGAAGGGCTGCTGTGTTAGAATAGTTAGTTGAAGTGGAAGTATTAGCTCATGGACTGAACACAGTGTTGACTGTTAATTGTGTTGTAGCATCATCATCAATTAGTGGTGTTTTGCAATTTTTTGGAGTTTTTACAGACTTACTGGAATTATCTTAGCACAACAAATTATCATGCACAAGCTTACAGATGTCAGTTGATTGAAGGGTTATTTCAGGCTTCTCCTCGAGAACATCTCCTCACAACAACAAAAACAGCAATTAGCAACGCTTAGTCTAATGATGACATCATACAGCAAATCAAAAGTTTTCTAAAGATGAACTTGCTACCTATATATAATGGTTTGTTTTCATTTAATTTCAAGACAATTTCTCCATTGTCAGTTCCAGCATGTCTCACTATGCGTGTCCATCTTGAAGACATAAAGCACGATTGATAAACTGTCTGTGAACGCATCAGCCATAAAGAATCTGCGCGGGCAAGGTAATCACGGGGCCAATTAAGTAGTACATTAGTCATTTCGGTTGCTCCGGCTTCATTTTCCTCTTCTTTTGTCCGACTCCTTAGCATACTTTCACTTCTATATCTTCCGCCCACCCGTTATGCCTTCCTCCACCTCCTTCCTTCAATGTTCATCCTCCCACACATTCCACCTACACTCTCCTCCTCATCCTCCTCTCATCACAGTCCATATTCCCCACTCACTCACTCTGCTCTCTCTCTCTCTCTCCCCTCATCTCCCTCCTACGATCCGCGCATTTTCACACGCCACCTTCTCACTGTGTGTGAGTGTGTGTGTGTGTGTGTGTGTGTGTGTGAGTCACACCGATGCTGCATTGCAGAGCTCTCGTCTTACGGCCGTCTCACTGCAGGAGCCAGAGAGCAGAAGAGGAGCTCGAAGATGCAAGATGTAATTCCTCTAAGTGTGTGGTATGTTAATGCTTGCGTGTAATACTGTACACATATGTGTTTGTGTATGTGCACAGGCACTTGAATCAAGAGTGTCTAGTGTAAAACAAAACAAAAGAGAACAATTGAAGTTGAAGGTGGGGTTATGTTACCGCTGGTTGCCTGGTTACTGGTCCTGGAAAATGAATTGTTTGTCATATTAACATAAACATAGGTCAAATGATGTTTAAAGCTCAATCCTAGATGTCTACAGTGTTGAAAATAACTTGTTAGCGCAGCTGAGGCAAATTTTACTGGAGCAGGAGAAACTGGAATTTATTGTCAGTAACAAAGTAGTTCAGGGTCAATACTGCATGTAAAGGCTTCTAAGTAGTCTTGGGATATAATTGTCTAATAGGGTTAAATTGATTTATCAAAATCATCAGCGTTGCTTAGTTTTTACTCAACATATTTACCGGAGTCATGTCATAAAACCTGTAATGAAACCTCATGCATGCTTTAACATGCTGTTAAAGCGAGAAAAACAAAGACTGTATTAAAGCAGCTGCCAGTGGAGGGTTGTACTGCAAATTAACTGCAAATGCTGCTTCAAAGGCTTTACATCTAAGAAATATGCCCACTTGTGATTTTATGTCATAAAGTTAAGTAAAAAGATGTTGAAAAGCATTAAATATTGCCTCTTAGCACACATAATGTTACTAGTGCATGTGCCTGATAAAAATTGATGGTACAAGACAGAGCGAAATCAGTACTTCAAACCTATATTTACATTTTCCTGAAAATAAATGTTGTACATTTGTGTGAGTCATGACTGGAGGACTGTGATATAGTTAGTGTTTTGTAAAGAACCTCTTAACGAAGAGGTCAAGATGTTTAATTAGACTTACAAAGCTGCTGACATTGACATTCTTGTTGGGTGTTCTTTCTGTTGCTCTATCACATACTCAGTCTACACTTTTATCCATTACATGCAGGCTTTTGAGTTCTCACTGATTAAGTGCAATTGTAATCTATTTTCTTGAAATAAAAACGTTTAGATATAAATAGACATTTCAGTCAGATATTCTCAGAGAGAAAACTCGGTATTCTCTGAGAAAAAAAAAACTCAAAATTATCAACATTAAAGTCCTATATTCTCATAGAGAAATGTCAAGTAATTACGGTATATGAAGTCATTCATGGCAGGCACACTCCACGGTCGTAGTTCGATGAGGTTGATACAATTTATGAAAATGAACAGATTTGTTCCTCGGCACTACGATCTTAATCTTAGAGAATATCCGAGTTTCTTTCTCAGAAAATATCCAACTTTAAAAGCGAAAGTTTCAAGTTTTTAAACAAAATATTACAAAAGAGTATAAGGGCCACGGGGAAGAAAAATGCACTTCATGCACTTTACGAGAATAAAGTCAACATTTTAAGAAGAAAGACAAAATGGTATGACTGTGTGTGAATGAATGGAAGCTGGAACCCTGTAAAGCACTTTGAGTCCTTAGGGAATAAAGCACTATATAAATCCAATCCATTATTATTATTAAAATACAAAGTATAACGTGAGAGAGAGAAACAAATGGGAGGGATTTTTTTTTTACTATGCACTTATGCACACGCAAAACAAGAAAAGAAAAAAAGGCTACAGAAGAAGTTGAACCTCAGTTAAGGGAAAGGTTTAGGAAAACCTAACTTAAAACGTGTAGCAACTGAACCTCAGTTTTTTAACCTCTTAAGTCTGTATTTTAAAGAATGTTTATCACAATTTTGCACAGACATTAGACACAATTAGAAAGCACACATTAAAGAAAACTCCTATCCACCATCCAGCACCAACCTCACACCACCACATGGGACTCTGTCTCTGTACAAGTGCAGGCAACAAAAGAGAAGCCAGGAAAGCGTGACTGCCTTTCGGCGGGCCTTGGTGCCTCACTAAAGCAGCTCTTCTCTTCCCACTCAGTACCTACTTCCCACTCACCGCTCCTAGCAGCCTGCACTCACATGTACATACATCCACCCACACAGCCATTTCATCTGCAGAGGTAACAGGCGTTCCGTCTCTCTCTCTCTCTCTCTCTCTCTCTCTCTCTCTCTCTCTCTCTCTTTCTCTCTTTTTTTCTCTCTCTGTCCTTTTGTTGTAAATGTTTCTTTTTCTCCCTCTGACAGGTAGGTACCACAGCTTAAATGTTCAGGATGAATAGATGCGTTTCTGAAAAGCCTCACAATAATGATAGATGAAGTGATGTTTGCTGTTTTTTTGCCTCTTTAGTTTTTTTGCTTCATTCATTCGTACAATCCCCCATCACAGTAATGCTTACTGTCTCTCCATTATGATCATTGATTTTGATGCTATGATGAAAGCCTGTCCAGTAATACATTTATGTCCTTCATGTCCATGTTTTTCAGTATGTACATAATGAGAATAACCACACATAATTAAGTCAGAAGTGACTCTTGTTTTTCCTGGAAATGTATTTCTAAACAGCTTGTGTTGTTACTTTCAGTTGGATTGTTGGGTATGAATTATATCAAGAGGAAAAATGTGATCAGAGATTTAGCTCTAATGCAGCCACCACATTTGGTAAGACATACAGAAAGCATCCCTACCTGGTTAGGCGGACTGGGACAGGATGACAGGAGTCAAGCCGGATGCAAAAAAAATCTGTCCTCTCTCCAAATGTCACGGGGAGTTGATGTCAAGATTGTCGGAGGAAAAACTGACAGCCAAGAGGGGCAGCCTTCTCGTCACACCTGCAGAATTATGAAAAATCAGATCAAATTATTATAATGTTTTACTATAAACCTTTATCTCTACATATGCACATTAGACTGGACAATATCAGTGACTTAATTTGCCCCATTCAGACAGCAGAGCTGGTCAACAAAAACAAAGCAAAGGACATTTGTATTAATAAGTGCCATTTCAGAAAAAGTTTAAAGTACAGAAACAGGACTGGAAGAAAAAGGGTTAACGATGCTTTTTGTTCTTTACGATGAAGCCAAAAATATAACTTAAAATGAGGGCTTTCCCAAACACCTTGGTTCAGTGTATCACAGTTATAATTCAACAGCACCACAAACTGCAACCTCCAAAATGACCCAATGGTAAATCAACTCTCTCTAAAACAAGACATTGTGAACTTTATGCTGGTGTTTATTGCTGGTGTTTAGTGAATTTATTGCAGGATTGTTGTATGAGTTTCAAGTGGGAGTATTTAATGTAATAAACAGACAGCTGTGCATAGGCGGACATAATAACCAATCAACTGTAGTAGAGGTTATTTTGCATATAAACTCCTACAGTTTGATACGACCATTTGTTGTTTTTGTACTAAGCACAGATGGATGCATGTTGTGGAACTGGTAACATTAAATACACAAACAAATGACTAAAGATTATAGAAATACTAACAGTACTGTACCTCCAAACATGAACTAACGTTCTACAAATTCACAACAGTAAGATTTAAAAATAGAAATTCATCATAGAGTTGCCATGATTACCGTTTTATACAAACAGCAAATTTCTATATTTTGTATTTCTGATCACAATTTATCTTCACCAGATCCGTATTTTATTATTTCAAACAAAAACTTTTCACCGTCTGAATTTGAGCTCAAGTGAGAAATATTATTGGGAGGAAAGTACACCTGTTCTGTTCTGTTACTGCTCATGTTCAAATGTGCTCAGGTTGCTGAACTGCACATCCCCTTACAGCTTTCAAAAATATATTTTCCCTCAAGCCACACCGATGGCTGCGAATAGATCAAAACATTTTATTTCTTAACTTGAAATCATTGGAGTGCATAAGAGATGACAGTGTTGCTCGCTTGCCAATACCTAAAACAATAAGAGCGACACACTGCAAATGTCAAGCTTTTTTAGACAATTTACCCCAGGAATTTTTAACACCTTCATAATTCTGTGTAGAATTGTTACAGAAAGTCCCACAGACAGACAGAGACACTTTCTATTTTTGCAGGATTTACCGAGGAGTCCAAAAAGTCTTTATTTTTCTTTAAATCTGCCAGTTTTTCCGGATGATGTCACCTCATTTTCCTCCACCAATTTTAAAAGACACAAAGAAGAATATATATATATATTTTTTTATAATTTTTTTTTGGGCATTTTTTTTAATGCTTTATTGATAGTGTAGAGACAGAGTTGAAATGGGGCAGAGAGGGGAGTGACATGCAGAGGACGACCGCGGGCTGGAATCGAACCCGGGTCCGCTGCTGGCCGAGGCCCATGGGGGGGACGCCCTACCAACTGAGCTAAGGGCGCCCCCCAAAGAAGAATATATTTGATTTGAATAATTGCCTTGAGGCTGTCTGTGAATACTGAGGCTCCTCTTTGTCATTACTGCTGTATCTTGTCCAAAGCAATCAGCTAATGCAGGGACTCGAGGGGGTTCAGACAGTGAGTGTACCTCACAATACTGTAATGGCAAAGAGACCACTTCTCTTAGAGAGTAATCAATGTTTTTATTTTAAGACCTTGGTGACAAACGGTGTCTTTAAAAACCTTTATCATCAAATCAGTATTGTTGGTTTTTAGTTTAGTTCAGCGGAACCAAAATGTACACATCTTAACAATCAAGTCAGTGAAATTATGTTTTTTAGTTTTTCTTTTGCAGAGAGTTATATTACAAGATCAATAGCACTAGGGGTGAGAGGATGAGATTGTATCACACATTGTGATAAATAATACTGAGATTATGTTGAATCCTTGTGATGAATTCCCATTATTGGAATGATTGTTAAAGGAGAAGTAAGTGATATGGTCCTTTTAGCTAACTTCCTGTCAGTGACTGCAGTTAGCAATCCCCTCCCTCGTCCCTACCACATGAACACACAGCCGTATTCATCAGATAGTGCCGCGATGGAGAGCAGCGAGTCATCGTTCGCGGGCACAGAGACCCGCCTCATAACCATCTGTCCCCTGATTGGATAAAATGAACGGGATACTAAAAATGTATCTGGCAATTACTGCAAAGAATGACTGGGAGACCTATGTTATGAACTGTGCATACTGTCTAAGTGATTGCTATATGAATATAGAGTGATTTAACACTTATATTAATCACTTACTTCTCCTTTAATATGTTTACATGAGTGACTTTAAAAAGTTGTCAAACTTGCTTATGTACAGTCCTATATTGAAGTCCTGATTTGTTTTGCATTGCATTGGGGGCTGCATCTCTCCAGTAGTTAATGAATCCTTAACCTGTCACTATGGCTGAAGGCTCGGTTTGCTGATTGTAGCTCTTACATTTATAAAACTGTTTGATAGAGGGGTTTCCTATCTGTGATGCAATACAAATAATTGTTTCTTAACTAAATGTAAGGTAAAGTGATTCCAGTATGTTCTTGTATGAGTTTTGATTATATATTACTGGGATAATAACTTTAATCACAATTATTTTATGCAGCATTATCCTCAGATGAAACTCTAAATAAGAATTAAAACTATGCCTTCTTGGTGGTGGTTTTAACATTCACTTTGCCAGTGCCTGCTTCGAACTTGACCAGAGACTATAGCTAAAAGCCTGTTATATTTCTAATTTATTTGTGTAGGTGATCACGAAAAACCTGTGTCCCTCCGCCTAAAAGTGCAGTCAGTACCTTAACAAGAATTATATCATATTTAAGAAATCTTTGAGGCAGAAAGTTTAAGTGCTGATGAAGGTTACTGATACCAAATGTGAGCGCATCAGCAGTGCCATGTGTCTTTTCCATGGAAAAAAAGGGAGTTTTGAATCTATGAATCTCACTGAAAAAAAAAAAAAGGTAAGTGTACCTTATAAACTTGACTGAAAAACATTATGCAGTCGTGGCTGGATAATCAAACTGAATTGCCAATACGTTTTATTTCATTCATTCTCATTCAAATCTGTACATCGATTTAAGTCACTGAAAACGTCGGAGATGTGGGAGGCTAGTGCAGCAGATTTCCACCTCCAGCAAGATGTAACAAAAGAATTAACTGTGTGCTTTTTTGTACGTTTCCTTTTCAAATCATATCCTTTTTCTACTGTATAATCAGCTTATTCTGTCACCCTTTGATGTTCCCCGCCAAAGAAAAAATGGTTTTAATGTATGTAATAAAATGATCTCCGAACAGATTCAGCACATATCACATACAGTAACATCCTCACACTATGTCCTCACCTGACACCACTGGCAGCAGTTATGACGTGGTGGAAGCATGTCTTTTTTGGGAAAACGGGACACATCAATGTATCAAAATATTTCATTGAAGATAACAAAGGCCACTTGTGATGCATCTTAATAATAGCTATACTTTTACATCAACATCTATGGCAATATGTTTTTGTTCTCCATTATCAAGTAGAGCCATCCTAACTCAGTCCATTCTTGTGTCGTACTTGGCCTTGAAATCAACACCAGCCTGTGGGTAGGAAAGCCAAAGCCTCAGAGCTTTAGAAACCAACGATGTTAAGAAAAACAGAAGAGCCATTTTTCGTTATTTTCCTCGATTCGACAGCAGCTGAGGGTCACGAGTGAGTCACACATCAGACAAGGACCTTGGACAGGCCTGTGTGTTCTCTGTGTTATTGTGCGGCTTGGTTCCCACACACAGCCCGTTACAGCAGGAGACAAAACACTACTCGGCAAGGAGGCACATCCCCGCAACTAAGTATGATGCTTTATGTCACTCTGTAGTGTATTCACCATCTTTATGTCCTTTCTTTTCAGGAGGAAAATACCGTGCATCATTTTTACGGGTCTATAAAAGATATGTGGCATGAATAAGTCATGAAGGCGAATCACTGTGATTACAGTATTGGCCAAAAGATTGCTACCACATCGTTGTTAGAGCTCATTGTGAGATGTATCACAACGCACTACATGATCAGCCCATGTAACTTCAATTATGTATGGTCAAGAGTTTTCCAATAAAAATGCAAATTAAAGGCCTTGAAGCAGAATGGCTCATAATTAATAGAAAGAGAACTCAAATGAGCAAGAAAAGCCTTTGGTGGATGCCTTCTGTAGATAGACACAAATTGTAACTTTGTAGTGACAGTGAGGCAGAAACCAGAAGCTGGTCTGGTGAAGCTCCGGAGCCATGGCTAGTCTCTGGCAGCCACACTCACCAATTTGTCCACATCCTTTGCAAGGCATTGTGGGACCAAACTATTGTGTTTGTTTGGACAACCATCACGGTTTGTCCTTTTTCCCTTTTGAAACAAACTTCTAACTGCCAGGAGCCAGCGAGGTCAACCATCATCTCTAGTGTTATTTCTGTTTCCTGAATCATTGCAGAGATATCCAGCAGAGCAGCAATCCTCTCAGTGTTCACTTGAATAAGAATAATATGAGGAACTGTAGAGTGAGAGAGTGGAAAATTGGAAATTAGAGTCAACAGTAATCACTTGTTGAGCATTATCGCTTTTAACAATAGCCTGATTAATATTCTAAAACTAAGTTTTAGTTCAAATAGTTAAAACATTTTGGGAAAATTGTTATGAAACCATTTTGATAATGCATTAAGGTATGCAATGCCAAGGTACTATTCTATCACATGGTTGGATGCCCATTTCAACTATTAGTGGTACATTACAATGCCAGCCTTTTTGAGAAGTGAAATATATGAAGAATAAAGCTGCCGGCGGTTTTGTAACACAAACCAAGCACTGAGCACCAAGGAAAATGCTACGATGTGACAAAGCTCTGGATAAAATAGACCTGTACCAGAATGATTCACTCCCGACCATAGACTGTAACATATAGAAAATCATTACCTAGTGTCAAACAAGAACAGTGTTACCAACTACAACCTGGAAAAGCATATTGTTGTTTTACATTTGACATTTTATCACGTTTTCCTACTGAAAACAAACAATTTCCTTGCTCAAAAGTGATAAATGTCTTGTTTACACTGAACCAAGTTCTACACAATATATATCATTTTAACTTTACCAATATGTTAATAACTCCACTGAACACACTTTATCTTGCCAGAGAAATCAGAAAAACTAGAGTGGAGCAATGCTTATCTCTAGCAGAAAATTCATTTGTCATTCATACCTCCGCTGACCAGAATTGAAAAATTATATAATGTAATCAGGATCATGATCAGTTGCAAATCTGGTATTACAAAACTCTGTCTCTAACTAAAGAGAAATAAATAACACACACACACACACACACACACACACACACACACACACACACACACACACACACACACAAACACACTAGAGAGAAAATAAGTGTGTGAGAATTTGGACACATCGTTCCTCTCCTCCCCCAGTGTGAAGGTCTTCTCTGCTAATGTATTATGCAATCCTGTACCTCCAAACACACACACACACACACACACACACACACACACACACACACAAACAGTGCGCATGTTGAGAGTGCTTTATTCTGTCTCTTGGGACTGCTCATCCAGCAGCCACCTGTCAGTTCATATTTAATGCAGGGTTGATGTGTGTGCGTCTTGGCCGTTTGGGTGACCAGGCAAGGAGGTCATGCATTTGCAACGTGACTGGACCAGTGCGAGGAGTTCAAATATATTTTTCTGATTCCTCAGGGCAACAACACGAGTTTCAAGCTTATTATTCAGTTATACTGTAAATTGGGTTCCAAGACAGTGTAATGGTAGATCATATCGTCAAATCATTAGGCAGTGACTTGAATATAACCAACATTTATGAAAGTAGACGCACTACAGCTTTAAGCAGGGCATGAGCTGATTGTAAGTTATGTCGATATGATCTGCTATGTCTATGGAAAATTCCACTCCAGCTCAGGAAAGTTCTATTAAAATTTAGATTGCTTAATTTAGTCCATGGAACTTGCACAGTACAATCTAACAATGAGCCATGACAACATTCCAAGCCATTCATGATAATTAAAGGGCACATAATTCATTTTATAATTTTTCTATTGCAAGTATAGCCATTGTTCATGACACTTTCTTAAAGTGGAATATGAATATTATTAAAGAAGAGGAAGTAAAGTTGAAAAAAAGCTCTCACATTTTCTCCCATCTTTAAGTTATAGTACTGTCAATGAAGTGTGTATGTAAAAGACTAATTATGACAGAAAGTTTAACTGTAGTTTCTTCCAATCAAGTCAAAGAACAGGTCCATCACTGGTCTTTTATTGTTACTATCCATTATGTCTTATTTCAATGTCTGAAATAGTAATAGATGAGCTTTCGAGGTGCTGGTAGGTGGATAAAGACCTTTCAGTCTTTATGCTAAGCTAACCATCACCGGCTGTCGCTGGATATTTGATGCACAGATCAGGTCTTGTGCAACTCGCAGTAAGCGAATACATTAGAATAACATTAAAACAATGTTTCATTATTACGTTTGAATCAGCTCCACTGTGGTATTACTGTGCATGAATGGCCAGACAACTCTCCTGACCTGAACTCCATAGAGAAACTATGGACTATTGTCAAGAGGAAGATGATACACACCAGGCCCAACAATACAGAGGAGCTGAAGCCCACTATCAAAGCAACATGGGCTTCCATAACACCTCAGCAGTGCCACAGACTGATAGCATCCATGCCACGCCGCATTTAGGCAAGAATTCATGCAAAAGGGGCTCAAACCAAGTACTTAGTACAAATGCATGGTTATACTTTCTAGAGGGCCGACATTTCTGTATTTAAAAAGCTTTTTTTATTGATTTTATGTAAAATTCAAATTTTCTGAGATTTTGAATTTGGGTTTTTTATAAGCTGTAAGCCATAATAATCACAATTATAACCAATAAAGGCTTGAAATATCTCACTTTGAATGTAATGAGTCTATATAATATTTTAGTCTCACCTTTAAAGTTGAATTACTGAAATAAATGAACTTTTGCACAATATTCTAATTTTTCGAGTTTCACCTGTATATAGCTCTGGACTACCACCATCCAGGTTGCCCAGTCCCAAAGCTTTCTCTTCAATCAGCTCAGGCTGCCTACAGTTAATACTGCGATAAAAAAAAATACATTATGTTGTATATAATGTACATTATATGTTATTCATAAACATTTTGGAGAAAAAAACATGCAAGAATCAAATCTCCCACACAGCAACACTCAAAGTTTATTTGCATATTGTGTTCTACACAATTCACAGTAAATGTGCCAAAAAGCATACGCAGAGATCTTACAAGGGCAAAACAATTCTGCTCGCTATCGCGACTATCTTCAGTCTCTCTGCCCAGTGTGCCCACCTAAAGTTTCTACAGGCACACCCTTATCTAACTGTCTAGAACCGGGCCTGTTCTGATACGATAGAGTAATACAAAAGCGATGGAGTTCATGAGCTGCTTGTGTTATCACAGCTGTCATCCAAAGTGTCATTGCACATTTTACATTTTTAATGAACATTATAATTGAGATTTTTCTTTCCTTTTTTGATTATTATTTATTATTGCTGCTGCAACGATAAAATGTCCCTTCTGGGTTGAATCATCTATGAACTATCTATCATGTGCTAGCAGGCTTACACATTTTCAAATACTACAAATACTGACCTTATGTTAACATGCAACATAGCTGCTTTAAAGTAGGAAGGTCATTTTTGGCTGACAAAACAATGACTGCAAGACAACGACAACGAGAGAAGGAGTGTTCATTTTCCTTGGATGGGCAGGAATTATTGCTGTTAAAGAACGCATGTCGTCATCTGCTGTCATTACAATTTTACTATGCTGATTAACATGTAAACGGTAATATTCCTGTAGCTACTGACCATGTGAATACCTTATTTGGAATACTGTCTGAATATGGACCTTAATCTGAATATGCTGTCCGTATAAACCTGGTCACTGATTGGAACAGATCTGATATGTCATTTCTGACCAATTTCAACTCTGTATGGGGTCAGAGCCCTTGGATCTTGAGAATTCATCCAATTCAGTGATAAATAATAACATCCTTTATCCCAACAGTACAGCACTCTGCGTAGGAGGACACTAAAGGTATAGAAGAGTGCATATAAGTATGTACTTTGTTCCTTGACGAAACTGATCAGGAATTTATAGACTGTCACTGGATGCTTTCAGCTCACTGAGTGCTGGCCCCAGTGCACAAGAAGATGAGCTGTTTTTGGCTCAGTCTGTTGGCATAGGGGATAGAAAGAGCTTTTCAATGGCTTCCAGGTAGAAGCTGTTGCTTTCTGGCTTTTGAAAATGAAAAACATGCTGCACGCCCCTTACTAATTAGGGAGCATTGTTTCTCAAACAGTCATACCCACAAAGCTCTTGATTGAAACAAAAAGGTCCATATCTGCAAATACTGTCATAACAATGTTTGTTCATGCGCTTAAGCTCCTTGACGACAAAAGAGAGCAAAGGACAGTCGGGGGAGCTGAGCAGGATGGAAATGAAACAAAGACTTGAAAAGAGATGCAGAGGAGACGGTGGTCAAGAAGAGCAAGACAGGAAGAAAATGAACGTCTAGCCAAGGGAGCAGGGGGAGGGGGGGGGCCTGGGCCATTACATCACTGCTGCAGAGCCCAAACACTTGAACATTAACACTCTCTCTTTCTTTTGCACACATACCGTCGTTGACACACACCACTGACTGGTAGGTCAAAAGGCAAACTTCGGAGTTGAGGTCAGACACTTTGTCAACCATAAGCATTCACTCCAACTTCAAGAAAAACTTAAAACATAAACCATTTTGGAAAGTTTAAGCCAATGACCAAAGCTGCCATTTTCCTGGTGACTTTCTGGTGAATTATTTGAATTGAAAATAATCACATCGAGTGAAATAGTTTTGTGTCTAAAATGTTAAAAAATAATCCTGTCTGTTTGCAGTGCTGTGTCATTTGTAATGTATGTCATAACTGATATAGGAATTGTATGAATGGCTTCATACGATTTCAGATGAATGAAATAAACGCGGGATGATGAAGGGGTGAGGAGGAAGACAAGGCCCATTAGACACTTTCACAGAGGATCTGAATGACCAATATCTTGTAGTAGAGTTATTCAATATTTGAGAGACAGGAAGAGGAAAAACTGCCATTGAACTGAATTCTGTCGCCTGCAGTCAGTTAGGACCATATAAACAGTGGATTAAATATGAGAGAAG
The DNA here is from genome assembly GCF_949987685.1 of Ammodytes marinus. Lineage (NCBI taxonomy): Eukaryota > Metazoa > Chordata > Actinopteri > Uranoscopiformes > Ammodytidae > Ammodytes > Ammodytes marinus. The sequence continues at coordinate 14,062,481 of NC_137216.1, read as the reverse complement.
CTTCATTGATGTGTTGTCAGTGATGAGAAGGGGTTTCTTTGCACTGAGGATCACAGAGGACTGTATTTATATTGACAATGTTGTTGTGGAGCGGTCAGTCAATGCATGTGGGCGTATATTTGAGCAGGCCCTTCACTGGATATCATTTCAACTTAAACACTTGAGCCCATTCATGTTGCCATTGTTATTGATTGCCACCAGACCAAGATGAAATGCTTGTTGAAGGAGCAACTGATACAGCGCACAGGGATAACCCCTGGTGAGACGCAGGAGGAGCCAAGCCCGGAGTCACCCCACAGTGCTCGGAGCCTCCACGTACCAGTAGCCCCAGACCCAGGCAGAGTAACCGAACATCGTCGGGTCAAGTGGCCTCCGGCCAGTAAGGAGAAACAGTGGCTCCAGTTCGATGATGATGTGGATACGATCCTAGAATCAGCAGCCAAGGGCGACGCAGACAGGAAGCTCAAAACCATGGCAACCATCATCATCAGCCTTGCTGTCGAGAGGTTTGGTACAGTGGAGAAGTTGGGTACCAAGACCCCCTACATGAACAACCGTAGGGCAGAGAAGATCAGCCAGTTAAGGCAGGAGCTGCGGGTCCTGAAGCGGCAGTACAAGGTAGCGCGAGAAGAGGAAAGGGATGCCTTATCAGAACTTCGCGGCATCCTCAGGAAGAAGCTCACCACTCTTCGAAGGGCAGAATGGCACAGACGGCGGGGGAAAGAGAGGGCCAAGAGGCGGTCTGCCTTCATCGCAAACCCCTTTGGAGTCACCAAGCAGTTACTTGGGCAAAAACGAAGCGGCAACCTCGTTTGTCCCAAAGAGGAGATCGACAACCATCTCTGCAACACATACAGTGATGCTGCTTGGGAGGAAGACCTAGGTCCCTACAGATCTTTGATAGACCCCCCTGGACCCACCACAGACTTCAACAGCAAGGAGCCCAGTTGGAAGGAGGTTCAGGAGGTTGTCAAGGCAGCCAGAGCCAGCTCAGCCCCTGGACCAAGCGGAGTGCCATACAAGCTATATAAGAGGTGTCCCAGACTCCTTCACCGGCTGTGGAAGATCCTGAGGGTTATCTGGAGGAGGGGAAAGGTAGCCCAACAATGGAGATTTGCTGAAGGTGTCTGGATTCCCAAGGAGGAGAATGCTAAGAACATCGAGCAGTTTCGAACCATCTCGCTGCTCAGCGTTGAGGGGAAGATATTCTTCGCCATCCTATCCCGTCGGTTGACGGAGTTTCTCCTGAAGAACGAATACATCGACACCTCTGTGCAGAAGGGTGGAATCCCAAAGGTGCCAGGATGCCTCGAACATACAGGTGTGGTCACGCAGTTGATCAGAGAGGCAAGAGAAGGCAAAGGAGACCTAGCAGTGCTGTGGCTCGATCTCACCAATGCTTATGGATCCATTCCTCATAAGCTGGTGGAAACAGCACTGGACCGGCACCATGTCCCAGGTAAAATCAGGGACCTTATCTTGGACTATTACAAGAGTTTCAAGCTGAGAGTCACCTCTGGGACAGTTACATCTGAGTGGCATCGGCTGGAGAAAGGGATCATCACTGGATGCACCATTTCAGTGATCCTCTTTGCCTTGGCCATGAACATGCTGGTCAAGTCAGCCGAAGTCGAGTGCAGAGGTCCGCTCACCAAGTCTGGAGTCCGCCAGCCCCCCATCAGAGCCTTTATGGACGACCTGACAGTAACCACAACGTCAGTGCCGGGGTGCCGATGGATCCTTCAGGGCTTGGAGAAGATCATCACCTGGGCTCGGATGTGTTTCAAGCCTGCAAAATCTAGGTCCCTGGTGCTGAAGAGAGGGAAAGTGACTGACAAGTTCCGCTTCTCTCTGGACGGCACCCAGATTCCATCGGTGACTGAGAAACCCATCAAGAGCCTCGGAAAGACCTTTGATTGCACCCTGAAAGACGCTGCATCCATCAAGGCCACAAATCGGGAGCTGGAAGCGTGGCTGACAGCAGTGGACAAGTCGGGTCTGCCTGGTAAATTCAAGGCCTGGATTTACCAGCACGGTGTTCTCCCCAGGATTCTGTGGCCCCTGCTGGTGTACGAGTTCCCTATAACAACGGTACAGGGCTTCGAGAGGAGGATCAGCTGTTATCTCCGTAGATGGCTGGGCCTGCCACGAAGCCTGAGTAGCATCGCTCTGTACGGGCACAACAACAAACTGAAGCTCCCCATTAGCAGCCTGAATGAGGAGTTTATGGTTACCCGTGCAAGAGAGGTGCTGCAGTACAGGGAATCCAGTGATCCGAAGGTCTCCAAAGCTGGCATCGTAGTCAGGACTGGGAGGAAGTGGAGGGCGCAGGAAGCAGTCGAGCAGGCGGAGTCACGCTTGCGTCACAGCGTGCTGGTCGGCCCAGTGGCATCTGGACGAGCAGGGCTTGGCAGCGTTGCAACCACGCGCTACGACAAAGTTCTGGGCAAAGACAGACGCCGATTGGTCCAAGAGGAAGTGAGAGCTGGCGTGGAGGAACTGCGTGCTAGCCAGATGGTGGGGATGAAACAGCAAGGCGCATGGACGAGATGGGAACAGGCAGTGGACCGCAAGATCTCCTGGTCTGAGCTTTGGCAAGCTGAGCCTTACCGGATCAAGTTCCTGATTGCGTCCGTCTATGACGTCTTACCCAGCCCATCCAACCTCTTCTGCTGGGGCAAGGTTGACGCACCATCATGTCCTTTGTGCCTCAGGAGAGGAACCCTAGAGCATATCCTCAGCTGTTGCCCAAAAGCCCTGGGAGAAGGACGCTACACTTGGCGCCATGACCAGGTGTTGAAGGCGATAGCAGAAACCATCTTCACCAGCATCACTCAGAACAAGCCTCTCCGACCAGCAAGACAGGCGATTGTTTTCATTCGTGCAGGGGAGAAGCCTAAGCCCCAACCAAGGGGGGCAGCAGGACTCCTTGGAACCGCACCGGACTGGCAGATGAAGGCCGACCTGGGAAAGCAGCTCAGATTCCCAGAGCACATCGTGGAAACCACCCTGAGACCAGACCTAGTTCTGTTCTCAGATTCAACAAAACAGGTGGTCCTTCTGGAGCTGACAGTTCCCTGGGAAGAGCGCATGGAAGAGGCCAATGAGAGGAAGCGTGCCAAGTACGCCAACTTAGTGGAGGAGTGCCGCAGTCGGGGGTGGCGTGCCCGGTGTGTGCCAATAGAGGTGGGCTGTAGAGGCTTTGCAGCGCGATCTCTCTGCAAAGCATACAGCATGTTTGGAATCGCAGGTGCACGCCAGAGAAAGGCCATCAAGACCACCACAGAGGCAGCTGAGAAGGCCTCTAGATGGCTGTGGATCAAAAGGGGTGATCCGTGGGTACATGCTACTTAGACACAAGTTGGGACTTGATCAATCCCGGCTGGGTCGCCTGGGTGAGGGTGTATGATGTTGCGAGACCCGAAACACCCAATGACCCCAGGTTCCATCACTGATGATGTGTCTAAGTGCATCAATAGATGTATACTAAACTTGATGATAAAACAGTAATGCAATGAATCCTTGTTGGGGGTTCACCATGTGGAATATTATCAACTCATTCGCTTCCTGTCTTTAGTAACTTTATGCTTGCACTGGCAAAGTCTTAATGCTGTGATTTGGGATGTCTGATTGCTAATGGACCAGCAATGATGACAGCCTTTAACTAAGCAAGCCATTGCTGCTAGCATTGTTAGCACCTTTTCAAATCAGACTTTACGAGAGAAGCTAGCTGCCGTTCTGTATTAGTTCCTATGTTTGTTTAAGCTTTTTGTTCCAGATAATCAAAAGTTGCAAAGTTAATTGAGAACCATTGGCATAAAACAAAGTGGGTAATGTGATGTTAAAATCTAAAATATTGCAGATAGAAAGTTTAGTAAAATAAACAAATTACACAACAGGACCTTATGAAATAAACATTATTTATGTCATCGATTCACAGAATACTACATCACATTCTAATTACATCAAGTGTGTTTTCATCAGCAAATGCTAGCATAACCTCCCATAAACACCCATCAAGTCATAAGAAAAATGTTAATAGCTCTCTTTGGCTAGCTTTACCAGTGTCATTCATTAGCATTTGTCTCTACACCATTTTATGACAGGCAGATAGAACGCAGTTGGCTTGCGAAAACTCATAAAGTCACATGGGGGCATTTCAAGACAGCAAGAGTCAGAGCCACCATATGGTCCATCAAACCAAAACTGGCCTTCAGAGTGCTAGATCTTGATTCTCAGCGGTGTTGGCAGGGTAAGCGTTTCTATTAAAATAAATGCTTGTTATTTTTTACTTACTTTTTGACATATAAAAGCTTACCATTTCAATGAAAGTGGTATAGTAAGTACAGCTGATTCAAATGAAACATGTTAAATGTTGAAGTGTTCAGCATTGACTTGATAAAAAAAGGGTTGCATTTTTGCTTTAAATTGTGTACATAAGGTTGGGAGTGTTAAGCTATACGGGGGATTTTAAGGTTATGGAGGCCTTAAAAGCTTAGATTAATGCCAGTCAAATACACACAGACATTTTTCACCATCCAAGACATACTGCTGCTTTGCTCTAAAGGATCAAAAGTGTCTAGCAGCCCATCTCTGGATGTCTAGGAGTGTCTAGACAGATCCACACACACACACACCTACACACACACACACACACAAGTCATTCATATAGTCTGTTGTTTTCACACATATACCATAAACACAAATATGTAAGAGAGTAAGAGACAAATGCGTATTCTCTTGGATGATTCATAAAAACATACAAAAAACATCTGTGAATTCCGTTGCACACACAAAAACATGACAGTGCGACGGAGATACACGGAGAAGCAGGTAGAATGGAAGAAAAAAAGCATTGTTTTTCTTTTCAAAATTACAATTGAGTCTATATGAAACAGGCAGAGTGACGCAGCATCTTTGCAGCAGCACCCAAAGGCATTTGCAGTGAAGAGAGAGAGGCAGAAAGAGACAGAGTGTGGGATGACAAAACAAAAGGGAGAGGGGGAGATTTTGAGAGACTCACCCGGCTAAACAGGATGCTGTCCGTGGCTCGGAACAAGGGATAACATCCGAGACCTGGACGGAGGAGAGAGGATATGGGGGAGAGAACAGTAGTGAGGGGGAGAGAGAGAGAAGGAATGAGAGAGATTGGATTTGGCTGTTAGTACTTTGGGAGTGCAGTCGCAGGTGGCACTGTGGTAACACACACACACACACACACACACACACACACACACACACACACACACACACACACACACACACACACCATCAGTATATCTTAGGGACAGATGGGAAGGAAGAGGCAGGGGTTGGGAGAAAATAAGGTGGGAGAGTGTGGCTGATAGGTGTTTCCAATCAGTTGTGGATCTGAAGAGAAGCCCGGTGCTGTCTCCCAGCCGGGAATATACACAAGAGAGAACTTATCAGTGTGTGTGTGTGTGTGTGTGTGTGTGTGTGTGTGTGTGTGTGTGTGTGTGTGTATGTGTGTGTGTGTGTGTGTGTGTGTGTTTCTTTACGCCACATGTGCAGCATTCATTCAACCGCAGCCACAAAGACTCAGATGTACCTCTTCTTTCTCTCTCTCTCACACGCACACACACATACTTTTGGATGCTTCCAAAAACAAGACCATGCAGCTCCATCTAACAGGAACAGAGTCAAGAGCAGACACACACTAATTGGCTTGAGTCCAACAGCCACTGTCGGAGCATACTGAAACTTGTAGACACTGCGGGCCACTGTGGTTATGTCAGAAAGAGGGCAGCGAGTTTGTGTCAGTGTGAATGGCACTGCAACTGATAATGGACTACATAAATCACCCGCATCAAAGCACTTTGCAACAAACACTTCCGATCGTCAATCATTACCTCTGATCAATTTTGTACCGCCAAAGTGATATTTCTCCTGCTTAATCCTGAAAGTTAAGGAGTCACAATCCAACGAGACCTGGAGTACCACTAACACACTGTATACTGTACCATCTCCAGTAAGGTGTTTTAAGGTGGTAAGATGGCCTAGACAAAGATGGGCCAACCAGTAACCTTGAGGTCTCTGGTTCGATCCCCGGCACCGGACAGGAGGGTGTAACTTGAAATACTAGCGTTGGCAGGTATTATATACGGTGCCCATCATCTCTACTATTGTGTCCTTGGGCAAGGCACTTAACCCCGAACTGCTTCAAGTACTATGGCTGACCCTGCGCTCTGACCCCCTACGAAGTGTGGTAACTTGAGAGGGGATATGCAAAAAGAGGAATTTCTATGTGCCTCGTGTAAATTGACAAAAAAAGATTATTTATCTTGAAGAATACATTTAAGTAATAAGGGAGAGTATAGCTATGAAAACAAACAAACAAAAGAGATCTAGAGATATTCCTCCTTGAAAAGTTTAAACTGCTGAATCACAAGTACAGTATACTTGGAAAACTCTCATTCAGATAAGGCCATATAGTCCCAAGGTCCTTCCATTGAACTCATCACCCTCTTGTGAACAGTGAGGACGTTCACAGTCTAACCTTCAGCGCTTGAAATTGCACTCTTCAAATTACACCTTATTATTGCAGCCATTGCACACAAGTGGCAGTGGAGAGGAAAAACACAAGATACCTCAGCTCTTCTGCCTCCTTTATAATTTAAATGAGAACCGTTTATAAGCCATTATTGGCTGCTGGAAACAGGTTATCACAAATAATGTGTTCGTAACAAGGTGTTCAGAAGGGGGGGGGAGGGTCCTGCCATCCTCTTCTGCCTCAAAGCACATCCAAGCAGAATTTGGAAAGTTCCCATGCGAGTTCCCAATTATCTCAGAAAAGATGTGAATGTGCTTATTAAGAATCCTATTGTTCTACATAAACTGGTATTTGCATTTCTCTGTAACGATATAAGAGACTAAGATGAAGAAAAATGTGGGAGTGGGAGTTTTAATATCAAGTTTTTCATTTTTTTCTGAGGACTAAATGAATTACAGTTGGTTCTAACTATTTTAGTGATGTCCATTGTGCCTACACAAAACATACAAATGCATGCATGGGCACAATGAGGGGTGTGGACATCACTAAAATAGACCAATAGACTAAACCAACCAACTGAAATTACTTGGACATACACATTTGTCTTCTTCTCACTCCCGCTCAGTCCCTTATCCAATTACAATGCTTTGATATGCTTTTGCAGCTTCAGAGTTTATTCAGGTGTATTTTGAGATCATTCATCCCAAGTGAGTGCAATGCAACTGGGCCTTTTCCATACCAGTTTAGTATGAACAAAGGGACTGAATCTTTTCTTTCCTCAGATACAAAATCCTGCCTGAAAGTATGTCTTTTGTGTCTGATAAATCTTCACATTGGACACACAAATACAGCCTGACAACTTATTGTCTGCCTGTCAAAGGTCCCTGACAAGAGAGGACAATGGGATCAGTAGAAATGCCACGTGGGGCCAGCAGGGGGTAGCACATGAACAAAGCCAATAAGACTTAATTGGTATCAGTTACATGTTAAAAGCATTATCTACATAGCATTATCTAAAATAGGAACATATCCGTTCTGTCAGATAAACTTAAGAAGGACAGCTGAAACATGTGGATAAGGCCTACAACTCAGTCATCCAGAGGGAGATGGAGGGACCAGAGAGTCTTCATCTTAGCGGTCGTTCAACAGCTTATAATTAAATCATAAAACTATTTGATAATCGATTTTTATAATCGATTTAAAGTCGCATCTTGGCCAATGGGAAACTGGGATGGCTGTTCCATACTATCTTATTTCATAGACAGAATACAATAGACAAGTTCATTCATTATGAAAAATAATTGTTAGTTGCAGCCCTTATTTGTTCAACAACACAAGATAGACATGGTAAGGCATCTTAGTAACCGCCTGTCTTTGTAATGCAAACCTCTCAACGTGCAGTCAACCGTTTCATTCGGTTTGTTTCAACGCCATCAGACTAATGCCACTCCGGATCCGGTCAAGATGAACACAGCTTTCCAGGAACAGTGAGTTCCTAAGGCTTAGCACCATAATCGCACAGTGTCTGTCTGAATTACCATCATCATTTAAAATGTTTTGAAATCTGCGGTTCCAACAAGCAAAGTTTCTAATAAAACTTTGCACATACAGTATAGCACCTTGTTAGTGACCTCAGCGGCCTGTCCTGCTAAGCTTCCTGACTGCCCTGCTGTTACTAACAAGTACAACTACATTTAATCTGATCAAATAGTGTTTGACAAAGAAGCTCGGCTCCACACATGACACAGCTCGCGGCCATTTTGCCAGACCAGTGAAATTACATCTGCTTTATTGAAAGTTCCATTTTTGCAGCAAGGTGTAAAAGGTGTAAAGCCACAGCCAGGTGAGTGCTGGGTCTGCAGTCTTCCATTCTCCCTCCATTGAAACGAATGGCTTCAGTCTCTGTTAATCTGAGAAGTTGTGCCTATGGTGTTGTGAAAATATAATTATTATTATTATAATTATTCTAGTAATTTTTTGGGAAAATGATGCAGCTATAGTTTTATTGATTTGTCCCTTTCAGCGAACTCGCAGTTGTGAAATGCACTGATACGTCAGGAGTTGTCTTGGAGACTAAAATCACCTGGTGAGACAGTAACTGTCTCAAAACGTCAGGTTTGATCTTGTCTCGTTAGCAAGTGGATTCCATTTTTCAACCCGATAGAAACAGCAGGCTATTAAGATAATAAAATCATAAAATGATTGTTCTACCAGCATAGCCTAGGTCTATTTATTGAAAGCAAACACATTGAATTAAACTCTGATGTGATATGATAATATTAGATTAAGGCTACTTAATCAAAAGAAGAATGAAAGAAGACAGACATGGGAAAATCGGTTCCAGTTCATGTTTGTGTTTGCAAAATCCGTGAAATGCGATTCAGCAATCAAATGATCCACTATCATCAACATCTAGAGGAATAAAAAACGGATGGGCTTGGTTCACACTTCTTCAAGTTCTAGTAATTCCCAATAATGAAACATGAGATGGTTAAGAAAACATTCTTAACCATCTCATGACACCATAACACCATAATACTATCAATTCCTAAATGTAATTAAAATTAATTAATTACTAAAAGTCCAAATGTTGTGTCTTTGTAATATCCTCAAAAATGCAGCCATATTCAAGCCTTTTTTTGTTTTTACTGTTGCCTCTGTTCTACAGTATTTGTGCTTTTGTGTTTCTCTGCCACAGCTGGTATGTTGGATAATGTGAGGCCCAAGCGGCCGGCAGGCAGGGTCCTCCCAGGCCTCAGTGGTCTGTTCTCATCCCACATCAGTCGCTCTTTAGCTGGGAGGGGTTTTGGAAAATGGTGACTTGCAGCGTTCATCCGGAGCCCACCCACATAACAGGGATAACAACACATTAGAATATGACCGCTAACTATCACTGCGATGTTTATAGAAGAAAAGCATTTTTTTTTTAATTGTTTTCCTATTAGATGGTGTCTTAATGGGTGTGTTGTTGCTGACGATAATTATAATTATATAACTTGGGAAATAGAGCAAAGAGTGTTTTGTTTGTTTGTTTCATGGTATTTAGTATAGCCACAAGTATAGTGCTTCCCTTAATACATTATTTAAAAATAAATGCAGATGACAAGATTTCACAAATATCGAAAGAAAATCCCAAAAATATCTCAAAGAACAAAACGTTGAACAGAAAAGTAATTTGAACTAATAATAGATGTTTTCACACACGGCGCATTTGCTGTTATTTTGACAGTGTTTGACTGTCAAGAGCTGATCATCCTCTGAGGCTTAAACCAAAGAGGAAAAGGAAATGTTACAATGGAAGGTTTCGGAGTCGCTTGTATTGTAGTTCATGCTTAGGACGCAATACTGTAAAGGACGTCTGTAATGCCATTTACCCAAAAGAAAACAGAGAAGCGTTTTGCCTCCACAGTCGACCAAAAATAACCCCCTTATTTCCATTGGCAAAAGAACAACAAACTTTTTTACTTTAATATAATTGTAGTCAATTTCCTCTCACTGTTCCATGAATTCCATTGATGTGTTTAGGAAACTAGTAAGAAAAGAGCAGAAATAATAATAAAAAAGACTTCACACACACATTACAGAATAAATGACCTCACTAAAATGAGATTTTCTTTGTTCTTTTCCTTTATTTTCCTCCGTCACCCGTTCTATCTCCACCATGTTCTCCCTTCCTCTCTTTTCTCACTAGCATTTCGTAACGGCCACAGTGACAAAAGAAGCCGCCATGTGTATCGTCAAATCAAAAGCCACTCGCCCTGTCGGCGTCAGACGTTGTACTGTTTCAGATGGGGGTGATCTTTACAACAGAGCAAGCGTTTCCACAGCTCCTTTATGAGCTTGCGTGGGCCGCAACATAAACAGCACCACTCAATTATCACCAGCAAGCTAATGAACACTCCCATAGCCTGTGAGGGTGCACAAACATACCAGTACATACTTACCGCATGCTCACACCATGCCTACAAGCAGACATACATGGACAGCTACCGTTTGTGATCATTTGCTGTTTTTGACCGTAAAATATGTGGCAAGAGCAAGCTTCAGGTCAATGTTCATTTGATTTATTTGCTTATGGTTTGGTTATTACTGAGAGATTGAACAGTTCATTCTTGATAATGTTCTTTGACAATGTTACTGCTGTGCTTTGATACAGCAAGTGCACTAGCATCCAGTATGTATGTAAAAGGCCATATCAAGGCTCATCTGTGTCAGGTGGCATGTGACCTTTCTTTAATGCCTTTTCTGTTCTACCCTACACAGGTACAGTATGCTAGAATGAAGTACATCTTGCAGCCGTACATACCTTAACTAATTTGGTCGCTATTTTATCATGCTGTTAAAATGTCTGCTGTGAGTTTTTTTGGAATGTTAAGGCATGAGTCATACCATTCAGCTATGGAGCAATCAGAAACAGGGTGAGATTAGGAGTAACCTGTGGAGGTGCTCTGCTAGAGCCTGGCTATGCTTATCACGACATGTGCATTATAGCACATTAACATGCCTACAATAAGTATCCTAGCATGCATGTCAACTGGATGTTAACATACATCCTATGCAGAAGTAGATAGTGAAGTGTGTTATGAAGATTGTAAAAAAGGCTTACTACTATTTACATATTCTGTGTAATCACAGCCCTAATATTATTGGCCTACATATATTACAGTAAAGATAATGTTGGTACTAAATAATATACTGACTGAAAAACTGCTAACACTCTCAAATGTAGTCCAATATTGTGAAGTAATTCCTACATTAAATACAATATAGGACCTCTCAGGACGTGTGTTTGTATGTATGTGTGCGTGTGCGTGAGATGACTGTGTGTGCACTGCATAGGTATCATGGAACTGTCAGGGGAGCATGGAAACGGTGAGCCAGAGCAGGCAGCACAACTACTGTTGAATTAATAAACATTTGCGGACAGCATGAACGGCTCTAGTGTGTGGGTCAGGTTGTTCTACAACCTATGAATGTTCACAACACTATTGATGTTTGTCTAGATCCTTTTTAAATATGGCATACCTATAATAATTTAGTAATTCAAATGAATTGTATTCCAATGTTTGTAGAGAATGATCTTACAGGGTTCCATTATTATTCACAAAATGTAATTTCAAATAAGAGGGATTATTTAATGTATTTATGTACTGTACTGTTGATGGTCAGTTAAGTGATAAAATGCATAAATAAGGAGATGAAACCTGTGTTGGTTAGTAACATAACCCATCCGATAAAATGTAGGCCTACTTGCATGGCTTGGCAAAAAGCATGCAGGGCAGGAGATTGGTTATAAGAATACACTGCTTAAAGCTGCATCAGTTTGTGACTGCCATGCCCTACTGGGATTGCCTGGAAATCCAGACCCATATCTAGAACGATATAGAGTTTGGCCACAATCAATAGACCTTCCCAACTCAAGGGGCGGCTTCTACTAGTGCATTTCAAATACCACTGCACGCAATAGTCGGTTGGCAAAACAGAACATCCCTCTCACTTGCTAATGAAAGATTTGATTGCTGTCTTCCAAATCGTAAAGTGTCGAGGCCAAAGCCGTCTCAAACTCAAACAACATATCCACAGCCATCTCTGTTGTTTACTATCACGGCTTCGACAGCACTGTCATCATCCGGTTATGTCCGCTCCAGAGCACCATACATAGGGCTCTGTCCCGCCCATATCAGATACAACCAATTGAAACGTAGATCAGAATTTTCCGACATATTTAATGAGCTTCAATGGAGAGTGTCCAGACCAACAGGTGCAGCAAATTTAATTTGCAAGCGGCAGGTCTGGATTTCCAGGCTACTACTGGGACACTTGAATAGAATAAAGCCACTAATGATGATTAAAGGAGACTTCAGTCCGACCACACTGCTACAGGTGCATCTAATTAGTGCTGATTAGTGATTGGCTTCATCGAGAGAGAGGAGAGGGAATTTATTGTGAGCTGTGATATTTGGGATGAAAGGAGCTTTGTTGACTAATAACTCCTCCTCCCCATCTCAATTACATGTAGGCCCTAGTAATGTGAACAAATACACATATAGCCTATACTTATACTTATCAACATCCACCGTAGTCACAAGAGAGCCAGCATACCAACATATTAACTAGGGTTTAATGTGTGCGTGTGTGTGTGTGGGGATGAGCAGTCATTCAGTTTCCATAGCAACACCCCAACTCAGTCAGTCTCCATAGCAACTGATAGCAGCATATGCTGATTCAGCCAAAGTGAAGGTTCATATTTGCAAAAATGGCTGCTGATGAGAAATGGTCTAATGGGAATGTGGACCCCTGGGATACATAAGCAAACAGCTACAAGAGCTACTCTAAAGCCTCATATCAGGACCCAATGTCTGGGGGCGTAAAAAGGAACATGACTTATGACTGAAGATACAGTTTAATGTGATGAACTAGGTTATCAAAAACAGATTATCAAACTGTAATCTTTTGTAATCTTGAGGAGCGTTTATAGGATGTCAGTTTAATCTGCAGACAACACAATGTGGTTCGGACCCAAACTCAGTATGACATTTTTTTTACTTTATTTAATTTGGAGGCTCGATAAATAGGTTAAGGTTCAGGAGCAGGTGTTTGTTCATGTTTGTAAAAAAAACAAAGAATTAAAGGATGATTTAGCAGGAAAACTAATGTTGTTGTTACTGTTCAGTCTTTGTAGCAGGCTGGCTCAGTGTGACTGTCTACTCTGCCTATGATTAAACACTAAATTTGATTTGCCGTATTATAATGATGTCTACATGGTTATGTCTCAAGTAGACTGAACAAAATTATGTTAAATAAAAGCAAAGAAGGAAATTCTTGACACCAAGAAAATATATATATATAATATATATATACAGTATATTATAATATATATCCTTTATGATTTTTTTCTCAAAGGAGAACACAGGACAAGAGCAGTTATGTGCTGAAGCAGACAAAAAGCAATGCAATTTATTTCAGCTCACCTGCACCCCTGTACGGTATTGTGATAAATGACCCAATTAGCACAGACACAACCATCATCAGATGGACACAATATCTTGACCTCGGTTTTCATTTTGTATCATGGAGAAGAAAACAAGGAGGGACTGGTTGGGAGGTTTAAGTAGGAGGAGGTAGCATAGCAACTGACTCACAAGATCAGTGACAGTAAGGTAAGTAAGTGTTGAATTAATAATGACGCACCACTTCAGGTTTGTTTGTTACTAATGGTCAGGTTTATCTGTTAATGTGGTTCTTCGTTTTGTGGTGTTGTCAACCATGTGCATACTTATGAATTGTACAACAATATAATTGTTTGATGTTAAACATGAAAAAGGGGCTTCGAAAAAGCAAACATGTGTACTACATCATCAAAATTCTAATTTATTACATAACATAGAATTACAATTGAGTATGAACATAGATCGGTCTGAACATAGATAGTACGTTTTCACATTTTGCTCGACACTTTATAATATCTTTAACAGGAAGTGGGAGTTTGCTTTAATGGATGGTGAGGCTGAGGTTTGGCATCAAATGGGGAACTGCACCTGTTCTTTTCTAGCTGATTGGACAATTAGGCGATAGGCAGATAGCAGCAGAATGAATGGAATGAGACAGAAATTATAGCATTTGTTCCAAAGGAGCTGTACTCTCATCATTATTATGGCCAGTTTTGGCCACCTTCTAAATCATAGATAAAGTATACAAAAAAGTGCCCTGATAAAGCTTACTTCATTTGGCATCCTGTATCCATCTTGTTCTTCCAGCACGGCCATGCAAAGAAATTCAATAAAACTGACTCAATTAAATGTCAGCCATCATAGGTTTTAAACTGTCACATTCTCTATCAAATATCAATGCAAACCACTTAATAACAGTATTTCACAATGTTATCTCCACATCGCAATTGGATTTCTTGCACTAGGTTGCCATGGAAGCAAAAGGGGCGCTTGTCTGATGTAACAGCTGAGCAAACGCACACTTGGCATATACAGTATGAAATACATAGAGAGAGGGAAACCATGATGGGAATGGGGGGGAATGGTCATGCCTGCATATCAAAGGATGTCCCCTGCAAACAGTTAGCCTACTATAGGATAAAGCTGGCAAGGTGCAAACACTTGCTTCTCTAGGATTCCTTCATCCCTCTGGCACCTGCTGCTGAAAACAACAGCATGGCACATAAAGCCATGCACCGCAACACGGCAGAAAGCTGCAATGAACAAATCAAAGCGAGGGCGTGCCTGCTGACAAGAGACACATGGACCGGAGACTGTAAAAGAGCGGCAAGCTTTACTGTGTGTGTGTGTGTGTGTGTGGGTGGGTGGGTGTGTGTGTTTGTGTGTGTGTGTGTGTGGTTGTGTGTGTGTGTGTGGACGGGTGGGTGTATGTGTAATGGCTTCTACTGGGAGAAAAAGCAAAAAGGCTCCATTTACGATTTTAGCACTGTACGCAATATGGTGCTGACGAGTATTACATGAAAAATAGTTTGTTGGGGCTTAACAGAGGGGGTTAGATCTCTTCAAAATAAATCATGAATTGAGAATTATTTCCTGTATCCTGCTGTTACATGTATCTATCCGCCTTATTCTTTCTTAGATAATGTCAGCTTTGTCATGTCTTGGAAGTTGGAACTTCAAGACAATTCTCAAATCTAGGAAAACTGTCGCAGGACATATGACAATCTAAATCTTAAATATCTAAAAAAGTATTATTATTTCTTTTCTCAAGTCCTCAAGGCTGGTTATGACATGAAACTAATGGTAAAGGTTTTTCTTTGGGAGGATTACTCTATGCTAGATGGGTTGTAATGGTGCTTGGTTTGAGTCATGTCACTAATCCCTGAATACAGCCTGGCAGGAAGTTTGGTTAAACATCCATCTACAACACAGAAGTGTTAATTGTCACTGGTCTTGTGGTGCATGACACCTTCACTGAGAAAGGTACGTGAGTGCAGTTTCAAGCTGTTTTAAGTGTCAGTACATTAATCCCACCCTCTGTTTAACTGGTGTAATCCTTTAATTTCCTGTAGCGAGGAGGTTACCATCGGCACTTAATCATATATAAACCAGCACTTAATCCTGGTAATCTAATAAACCTTGTATTGTCTGTACTGCTGAGTGTGCAGGCTCTTTTGTATCACCTTCCCTTTTTCTCTTTTCTTTTAAGGTAATGGAAAGGTGAAGGTCAGCTAAAGTGAATGGAGACGATGGATGCTCCGTTATACATATTATATTATATTATTATCTTAACAAAACATTCCATTAGTAAGTCCTTTCACCTTTTGCTATACAATGTTTCACAAACCTCCCTGGTTTATAATTAAATTTGATATTGTTGGAGCAACAAACCTGTGATCTCCTTTTGATAGCCATCATGTCTTTTGGTTAGTGATCAAAATAGTTTGGTCAGGCCAGATGGTCCAAGAGTAAAGCCTTAAAGTAGGGATCTGCTTCTCCTCCCCCCCCTGAAGAGTCAACCCACAGGTTGCTATGGGGAGGGAAGCACAAACACACACACTAATGGATCTGTGGTCATCTCTGATATTGCAAAGCTCGTTATTTGGGGCAGCGTGAATCCAGTTCTAATTATGAATTGGTGACAGTCATATCGAAGTTATTTGATAGGTTTGGTCCGTCCATAGGGAAAAGTCTAGTGTCACGCTCATGATGACATCAAGCGTTAAATGTTTCAGAAACTTCAAGATTAAAGAGAGACAGCTATGTATTGACGACCAAAGGATAACTGTGTACATGTCTACCAACAGTGCACACTGTGTCTGTGTGTCTGCTGAAGTTCTGTGTGGGTCCGCATGTGTGTGAGCATTTTTATCATAACGAAAAGATGGAGTTGCTTCCCTAAAGGCCACCGCTGACAAGATCACATGCAACACTTCAAAACAACGAGGTAATAATTAATGTTCCTTTACCGCATCAAACTTGTAAGCGTTTACCCACTGAACTCCCACGGATCTCCAAGAAGTTCACAACCAGCAGATCACACTCTTGACAAAGCGACGGGTGACACTTCCAGCAGTGTGGTGCTTAACGGGGGAAAGCTGGTACGCCAGGCGGTAGGAAAAAGACATCCGACGTCCACTGTGGCCATATGATAACTCAGCATTCCGGCTTCTTTATGCGTTTTGTACCCTCTCTCTTTAAAAGGGTTAGCCTATTATGTAAAATGCACATTTTCATACATAAATATGGGTCTCCGGTGTGACTAAGGACTCGCAAAGTATGAGAAAAAACAACCCGAGTCATATCCCTCCCGTATGAAGTCATAAGGGAATAAACCACGCCCCCTCATAACCAACATAACTTAGCACCACGTCTACCTGCGATTAGCAAACCCCCAGATATCCTTGAATCTAACTGGAAGTTAGATTCAAACCGGCAGTTAGATTCAGGGCCAAACAGATCAGACCTAGCTTTTTGGAAGGCAAGGCTAGCCGAATAAGGCTCTAAGATCAGGGGTGTCAAACTCATTTTGGTTCGAGGGCCACATACAGCCTCTCTGATCTCAAGTGGGCCGGACCAGTACAATAATGGCAAAATAACGTACATCAACTCCAAATCTCTAGCTTTGTTTTTCAGTAATATGCTTTATCACTCAGTCTACATTTGTAACCTACATTATCACGGATCACAAGGGATCTCTGTACCCCCCAGGAAATGTCTTAGTAAAGGTTGCTGCTGGCCATGGGAATAGGAGGTGCGGCGCGCAGCGCCGCAGCAAAAATTTGGGGGGTATTTTGCTCAAAGATGCCAATACGCACTAATGAAATAAACAACTGTTTATTTGAATACACAAATACAACAGGCACTGACGTTACAGTTGTCCAATTTTGTTTACTATATATACAGGGACACATTTTGTGCAAACATGCAGACAGTACGAAATAAAATTTATTAAAAGTGCAACTTCTACTGTCTTGATTTATTTTTAAATACAGAGGTTATTGGTTGTTTTGGAATTCGTTTTTCCCAATTTAAAACATAAAAATAAAGCAGCATGGAAAATTAGGAAATAAATCTTGTAGGCCTACACTAGCATGCTCCTGCTCGTTTCGCACGTGCAGAGCCGCGGACACATCGCGCTTGCTAGTACATTAATTGTTCAGCACTAAAAATAAAAATTGTTTTATTTATTTTTTATTTTTTTGGTTTTTACTTTGCCATAAAGCACTGGAGGAAACATTAATAGCGGTGAAGCAAGATTGCCATTTACCATTTCCCACGTTGCTAAAATGTGCTTTTTTTTTATTTAGGCTGCCCCCTAGCGGCTGGAGTGAGCATTTTGGTTATTTCTTTAAAAATTCATATCTCCTCACAGGAATGGGCTAGAGACTTACTTTTTTTTTTGAAATGCTCATAAATGTGTGCTCTACAAGTCGCGGGCCGGATTAAATCATCTCGCGGGCCGCATCCGGCCCGCGGGCCGTATGTTTGACACCACTGCTCTAAGATGGAGCGTTTCAGACAAAGGGTGATAAGAGGAGATTCAGCGATGGCACTGTGATAAATATAAAAGTGTTTTGGACTCTGCACCATAAAAACAGTTTCTAGTAGATTCCCAAATTGCAATTTTGAACCTGGAAATGTGCAAAATATGAGACCTTTAAAAAAAATTACAAATATATTTATCTTATTTAAATTTGCATTAGGTTATATCCAGTATATTCCAGTGAAAAAAATATATTTCCTTCTAGATAAAAATGCTACACACATCACTTTCTCATGTACCATTTACAGCGATAATCGTCAAACGTAGCGAAATGTATTAATAACCCTGTTTAATGTTACTAAATGCATCCCAGGGTTTGAATAGATAGGTTTTTTACATATCTTAGTGCAATTATACCTGACATTCCGAATACAAGGCCATTATCCGAGACGCGTGTTAATGCAGGTGGAGAGAAGGTGCTGTTCACTTGAGTGCTGTCAAAGGTTGTATTCCCCCACAGCACTGCCATTCAGCAGCTCCTGTGTGTAGTCAGTGCTGCAGACCTTAGGGGTCGTCACCGTCTGCCACTGTGCTCCATAAAGACAAAGCATTAACAGGAGGCAGGATGGAAGACGGAGCGGGTAATATTAAAGCATTTCAACAAAGTGATGTGGGATGCAATTATCCTGAAGGGGGCTGTAAAACAAGTGAGTTACATTTCAGTGTCTGTACAGTATGTTAGCCATTACACTGTAAAGACACATTAATTACCAAACATCAAAATGCAGCATATAAACACACAGTAAAGCCAGGGCCCAATATAGTTATATTTGATTCTGCTGGGAGAGGTCCGTTGAGAACATTAAGGAACCTATTTTCTATTTAGATCTGTCATAGATATTGCACCTTGATTGAAAGGATCTGCAGACTGCAGCTGTAGCCTGCTATCATATTGGGAGGCATGTCATCAGTGCATGAAGATTTTCCGATTGCGGTTATGAAAGAGGACCACGCAGAGGAGGCTTGGGGATAGTCGTGATATTAAATTCTCGTTTTTTTTATACCCTCGTGGACATGGAAGTGGTGGGTGGTGGGATTTGATGGGCACTGGGTGGGAGAATGGCTGTCTTTGGATCGTCTCAGGAGTTTTGGCTTCCACATAATGAGCTAGGCGAGTCTCAATCTCTGCACGGTTCACACACTTGAGGAGGGTAGTTTGACCAATACTGCATATTTCAGCACTTTGCTAATATACTGTTTCATTTCAGGCCTATAATGGTGTTAAAATAGGCCCCAAAAATTTAGTTTTTACCATTTTAATCAGGTTCCCAGTAGCTATATGCTCTTACATTAGTTGCTTTTATTTCACACATTATTCATTTATAATCAAAGTTAGAATTGTGGGGGCGCCCTTAGCTCAGTTGGTAGGCCCAGCAGCAGACCCGGGTTTGATTCCCGCCCGCGGTCGTTCTCTGCATGTCACTCCCCTCTCTGCCCCATTTCACCTCTTTCTCTTAACACTATCAATACAGCATGAAAAATGCAAAAAAAAATATCTTAAAAAAAAAATTAAAAAAATGAATTGAATTGTGGTTACACTATATTTAGACCTTTACAGTGCAAAATGGTGTTTGCTTATGGAAAGAACCTGAGGTCGTCTCTAAACTGACAGGCCCTTTAGCTGTATTTCTAAGCTCACATGCTCTTCTATCGAGCTTGGGGTAATGTATTCTGTAAAAAAGCAGAAAACCCTCAATGTGAATGAATTGAAAGAAGCCAAGAAAAGAAAATAAATTAGATCACAGCATTATGTCACAAAATAAAGCATGAGAAGCAGTGCACATCACATATGAGATATCAAAGGGAAAGACACTGAGGGGGATTTGTTGTGTTTTTTTTCTTTCAACACCCACATTAAACTGTAAATGATACACACACACAAACATACAGTCTCCCGCACAAACACACACACACTGATATTGCGACACAAACGCCAAGAGAGCCTGTTCAATCACACACATGCAAGGCACACACACACAAACATACTCTTCTAGAGGTGACAATAAGGGAGAAAATGAGACACTTAATATAAAGGTGAGCTGTGACTCACCAGTATATTTGTCCTGGTTCAGCCCACACATGTTTTTGTATGAGCTCTCCATCTTCTCTGTTATATTCTTTTGGGTGAATAGAATATGGCTTCATAGAAATAATTACAACTGATATACTTTTGACTGCTGCCAAAAATAAATTCCCCATTCAATATATTGTGGTTTCACCTTTTATTTACTTAATTGTTAATGTTTTACGTGACATGATGCAGGAATACGTACGATTCTCAAACAAATGTATCTCAAAATGTGTAAGGATCGATTTCTTCCTTAAAAGAATCACGGTCCAACAAGACACGTAGAAATGGGAATATCACTTCGCAATGTATCGCATATTATCTAGCGGCAGGTCAGGTTAGGTCATACTCCCACCCTCCCTGAACCACAGCCAAAAATGTAAATGATTTAGCTTAGTCTTGTCAGCGTGATGGCCCATTCCCTGAAAGTTCTGTCAGGAGCTAAACAACTGAAGTCAGCATTCTGCAGTCCATCGGCACCAGCACTGCACTACAAGATTGACAGTTTCCTATTGTCTTTGATGATGGTGACGACCGCCGAGATTCTCATTGAATGGACATGAGATGATTGTAATTGCGCTAAAACCATAAGTGGTTGATGTTAAACAAAATATTTGGCAGGCATTCTATTCAGTGCAGATACTGGGTTGGGAAAAACCTTAAAAAGCCCCTTGCCCTATTGCAGTTTCACAAAGATCGCAGCTAGATTAATTAGATTCCATCACTACGCTTACTTTTTTGGATATGATACCCTTAATGAACCAACAAACTTGTGAACAACTGACTAAGTTTGGCAGGTAAGAAGGCAGAATTACAACAACTGTAAATACAACAACTGCTTCAACTATTAAGTACTATAGATATTTATTTTTAATATGATTGTTTAATTAGACATATTGGACCAGTTTAAGAATGCTTTTTTAAAAATCGATTCATGTAAAAATTCTTATCTATTTTTTTACAATAATGTTGAATTGCCTTACAATCACATGGATTACAAGTTTCACATTACAATAGACTTAAATGAAGATGGATAGGACATTGACCTTTCATGCCATAATTTGCCACAAACCCTCTTAGCAAACAGTGGACTGGAGTAGATCCTGAAACCCTCCTTTTAACTGAATCTAGAAATCGATTTGTAAATCGGGAATACTTTTGAATCAAGAATCGATTTTAAATCGAATCGTGACCCCAAACATCTGAATCGAATTGTGGGATTCCCAATGAGTCGCAGACTACTCTTTTGTTACTGACCCTAACCCTGACCAGGTATTAAAACTTGCCCATTAAGGCTGGTCTGATCTCAGGTGGAGACATTAAACTGTTGCCAAGAAGGTAGCCTTGGCCCGCAGCCCTTCGCTGTAAAAGTGGATATAAGCAGCCAGTGAAAGCGAATACATTTATCATTTGACAAGGTAGTTGTTTATGAACCCTATAGCCCACCTTGTTTTTTATGCACTCTCCCTTGAAAAGAGGAGAGGTCCATTTCAAGAGCAGAGATAACAGAGGCAATTATGGATGTCAATATTGGATTAGGCAGAAATCACTAATGACTAGATAACAGTTATTAGAAGTCTTAGTCTTTTGCAGGAAAATGTTTTGTTGTGCAGAATGGTTTTGAACAGATGGTTTGGGTGCACCATTTGGATGCGTCTTTAAAAGTTTGACAACAATAAGAGTCACACATTTCTGTTACTTTCCGCCTCACTCTCCCAATATCGAAATAAACTGCTTCCCTCAAGGGTTGCTTCCCTCAAGGGTTGCCATACTTTTGATATGTTTTGACTCAGGATGTTGCTTCTGACACTTTGCTGTGTTAAAGAGGACCTATTATACTACTTTTCTTGTCTTAATTTCTTGTTTTACACTGCTATAGAGCAACCTGACACGAATCACATCACAAAAAACTATGTAGATTTTCGGGAAGCTCTTTCTCTTATTTTGGCGATCCAGCATGCCCTGTAAACACTTTGCTTTTGACATTTCCGCCCCCTCCCCTCCCTTCCTGAAAACCCAACTTCGTTGTGATTGGTTACCTTCCTTCCGGAACACTTTCAGTGGCGGGAGGTGCGAGCATGGACCTATAAGGGCGCGAGGCAGACGCGAGTAGGAAAGTGGCAGCATTACCATACATGGAAACATCCGCGTGGTGACGACACCAAGTTACATGCAACGTCACAATGTTACAAAGCGTCAAGCCGCTTTGAACATGTGACTTCTCGACTGGCTAGAATAGTGTCTAGTGCTCTGCACAGACACCCCAGACGGTAAGCAGGGAATACGTCGAAATGCATGTACGTCATTATTTGATAATCTAGTATGGTTAAACATGACTATAAATCATCATAACAACGTTTATAGGTCATAAAAGTCAAAAAGTATCATAGGTCCGCTTTAAGCAGATATTGCTTTTATAAAATAACATTGTGTTAAGCTTTGGAAGGATTGGGTTTTTTGTCAAGCTTATACATCTAAATGATAAAGAGTTGTAAGAGGTTGCTACGGTAAGAATGAGAGTAGGGGAGAATTATACAATATAAATGAAATATAATGTTGTATAATATAAATACAAAATCAGCACATTTCAAAACTGACGTTATTTGATAAATGAATATCATATCAATATCAACAGTGAGTAGTTTTTCAAGCAAAAAGGTCAAGTTCAAAAGTAATCTGCTTTTTCTTGGACTTGTTTAATAGTGAACTGGATATCTTTGGGTTTATGACTGTGGTTTGGATTATATAGTTATAATGAAACAATTCATTTGAAGAGGTCACCCTCGAAATGTTCACCTGGGGATATTTTGGAGGAACAGGGACAATCTCTCACTACTTGAAAGCACACTGACCAACGGCAACAAGCTAATCTTTAGAAGAAAAAAACCTGGAGTGCTTCACTTAGGCAAACAGAGAAGGAGAGAGAGTGTCAGCCTGCTGGCAGACATGCAGGTTGAGTGTGTTGGTGCTGCTGCCAAAGCTACCAACGAGTGTCTCTCTTCTTTCATCCAAAGAGCCTAAGTTTCCACCCACACACACAAACTAAGAAACACACACACACACACACACACACACACACACACACACACACACACACACACACACACAGTGTTACATCATTACCTGAATGTGACAAGGGAGGACTGCCTGTTTGTGTATGTGCGTGCCCGGTTGACTCTCAGGATTAGGTTGTCTCATGAACACACAAGGCTTATGTAAAGCTGACCTACAGTACCGCACCACAAGAGTCAGTGAACAGTGCTGCTGCAGTGCCCCCTTAGCTGGCAACTCTGCCTTGACTGCTCACTAACACCGGACTAAAAAAAATTCAATGTGTTTGTTTAGATATCTTAAAGTGTATTATATCTATTAGACTACAGACTAGGTGGTACTTTTTCTTGGTGGTTTTGTCTATTCAATCCTACCATTTTTTTTTTTTAAACATTTTTCCAAATGCTGAGATAGTGAACTGAGACAGCAAAATAGCCTACTGTGTAGTGTAGTGTAGTGTCAGACCATCAGGGAAAGCAACACGTGCTGTCAGACAACAAATCCCCAGTTTAACCTTATTATCCAAACGATCTTATCCGGAGCTAAAAACAGAGGTGGGTGTGCGATTTATAACTCTAACGATCCACTGTCGTGTCCACTTAATCTTCTGTGTAGTGGACACTTATAACTGACATTAATGTGTTTTTACCTTCCTGTCTCTTTGTGTTGTGTGCTTCTATGTTTTCTTTCTCATATATTTCTCATAAAAATGCCAAAACTACTATAAAAAAACATCTTCAATCCATTCCAGAATTTCCCAGTAGATTTTTTTTTCGAACCAAATAAAGTTAATCTCATAAAGGGTAGCAGATCTATCTTAGGTCTACTGAAACATTACACAAACCAGCCAGTCTGGTCTTAAATGTTGTCTAAAATGCTGCCAACATGCTGCTGACTGGCCTCCATTCACCGGTTACCAGTCACAAAAACAATAGGTTATTATGAGGTTCTATGTTAAAAGTACTGCATGCTTTAGGGTCGTTGTCCCTTTCTGAGCTACTTTCCTTATTCCACTTTCAGGTGCCCTCATTCTTCTTCCCAATGAGAAGCCTCTTGCCAGTGATAACCTAAAGGACAGTTTTTTTTTTCATTTTTAACTTATTCACACATTTTTATCTGTTCTACATATAAATCCATACTCTAAGGACACAATTACAACTCTAACATGTGCCTTATTGATGGGCACAGAGCACTCTTATTTAAACAAAAACCCTAGGCTATGCTGAACACTATAAATCTGCATCCATCCACACCAATACTGTACTAGTCTCGCACAGCAAGACCAAACTACAGCTAGTATGGTCTGGAACCAAGCTATATCGCATAAACGGTAGACTACAGTGGGGAAGAGGAAGGGGAGGAGTTTGACGCTGTTTTCAAACGGGAGCGCTATACTAGTTATCGATATCCGGTTAGCCAGACTAATACTGTACAAACACTATACCCTCCATCCTCATAGGAAACCCCCTAAACGCATCGGTTCATCTTCTGGTTCCTGACTGACAGTCTTTTCAATCCAGCCATCTACTATATTGACCACACACACTAGGTATAGACCCCCCCTCCATGCATCACCTTGACATCTGCACTTTCAGCCAATGTCACAGCAACTGAACTGTTGAATACTTAATGAGTATTTGCTTACTATAAAATAAGTTGAAATGAGGACTTACATTCCCTCTAAATCAGTGGGAAAAATGGGTTACTTCTATCGCTGCTAAAATAATGGTTATGTCATTTTACAGGTCCACTTCCCCTTTAAGACCCTACCAGAAGATAAACACATTTGATAAACTCAGCCTAATCCCTTGTCACTTATAGAGTTTCATGAAATCTATATTGTCTATAAATGTGTTGTTTTGCATACATAGACACGGACACACAATCATAGAGGTGCAAAGACAAGTTGCCAATGTTAATAGAACTGTGACGAATGCCCTTATGCAAGTAAAAAAAATTAATAATAATCATGTCAGCATATGGCTGAATCTGCTCCTGTGCTTCACATACAGCAGGCAAAAAGCAGACAGGGGTGTGGAACGATATTAAACTGATAGATGACTAGCCTGGCCTTCCAGGAGCCGGCTCCTTCAGCGAGGCGAGGAGGAGCTCCAAACTGCTGCTGCTGCTACCTCATTTGGAATGCGCCAGGCGTCTAAATGTATCTGCACACACACCACACACTGACTGTGGGAAAGTGGACACGGCAGAGAGAAATCAATAGCCGGGACCTGTGTATGTAAATGAGACGGGACTGAAGCCTGGGAGTGTAGTAGGCTATGCGACGTCGATCGTGTTTAAAGCTCACTATTTGATATCCATTTAGTAATGAGGTAAAGA
Source organism: Ammodytes marinus (assembly GCF_949987685.1). NCBI lineage: Eukaryota > Metazoa > Chordata > Actinopteri > Uranoscopiformes > Ammodytidae > Ammodytes > Ammodytes marinus. The sequence goes on along the minus strand of NC_137216.1, from coordinate 14,037,015 downwards.
ATGTCAGATGGGGTAAACAGGCCCAGCTTGCTTTAGCTGTATTTGCTGTGTATTGGGTTAATGATAAAGAAGGGGTTCATGAATGAAGACGTCAGGTCTAAATGCTCTCACACATGATCTCACATGGAATTAGAGCTCAATATGATCCAGCAGCTAGAGATGTTACTATTCTACAACAACAAAAAATGGCATGGTGATTATGTCAATGACAATCATTCACAAAAATGTGGCTTTAATTTGTGTGAGCAATTTGCAATATGACTCAGCACCTGTATTGCACCCCTCTCATTTTAATCATTTGTCAGCCTAGGTCAGGTTATCAATCACTAGCCTAATATCTTTCAAAATTGTCTTATCAACTATTATTATTATTTGTTTATTTTATTTTTTTACACAGTGACCTCATGTTATAGCGTTATTATCTAATCTCCCTAGACTAGACTGGTCAGCCTGGTAGCATTGCACTGCCACCGCAGCCACACAGGTTCCCGCAGTGACCGCAATAGGAACAGGCTTAAGTAGCACAATGCAGACATTATCCTTTCAACCCGTCATAAACAAAAAATCATTCAAGTGTGTAATTGGATAAACAATACCGAAAACCAAATCAATAAGGCTTACCTATCTCAGGAGATTTAGCCCCTAGATCTGTTGCTCGGCAGTGATTTCATACGAGAATAATTCCGCAACACAAAGCTCACCAAAAACCTGGCTGAAAAACAAGAGATGAGACAGCACGGGACTCGTCAGAACCCAGACCCAGTCCTCCTGTAGACGAACAATGCGTCCTTTCTCCATCCACACAGAGAGGGGCACCTCATCATTTCAGCCTCACCGCTTTCTCAAATGATAATTCGCTGTCGGGAGAAAGGAAGACTCCCTCTGACCGCCATTACCTCAAGCTTTTGTTGTCATTGCAATACATACACATTAATTTCTATAAGGCTGATAAGAGAAATTAAGAAGTAAATGTGTTTTTACCTATTCGGCGCAGTGTCTTTCAGTGCAACTCCGGGTCTGTCAGGCAGAGGCTCCGCAGCCTGCATTTACCGTAATGACGGTAATAGTCGCGCCGTTACATTGCTGCGGTGCCCCAGTAATTACGGTGCTATGCTCCATTATAGTTTTTCTTATTTAAGATTAAAGGCTGAATAAAATAAAATAAAGCATTATTTACATTAATCTCAATCTTGGAGTCAATTAGTATAATGGGAACGTAAATTCAACTAGCTTATTTTCACTTCAGCAGCAGAAGCCAGAAGCTCGCTAAATTATCCTGTTTTAACCTGATCCAAATTCCGCAAGAACAGTGAAACAAAGTCATGCAAGTATTCTGTCTGGTCCTGTTCAGCTTCTTGTTGGCCATGGAAAGTAAACCATGGCTTTTACATGATACCCCATGCTTCATTGTCGTTTAATAGTTGACCACAATGCCTAAATGGTTATGTTATTATATTATTGCTGTTAACTTGCGGTATAGAGTTAGCATCCAAATATAAGCTACACTAGCTAGCTCTTAGCATTCTCCAGGACGCCGTTCCTTCCTACTTTTGTACAGTTGTTTCGGCTTTACCCATTTGACTACGATGTTTACGTATTTATTTATTTGATATATTATCTTTGGTATTCATACATATTCTTCGAGTTTATTATTTTAGTTTTATGAATTAAGTATTATATTATTATTATTATTGGTAGTAGGCTAGTAGTAGTAGTGTTGTTAGTAGGCTATTATTATCAGATTTGTTTTGTTTTTTTGGGGGGGGGTGAAAAAAAAAATAGGCTGTTACTTTGGTAAAATGCCAAATGACCTGGCCAAAAAAAGAAGTTTTATCTGTCTGAATCATAGATAGTATATAAAATCTGAATGTCATTTGCCACCACAGGGGATTGTGTTTATGCTGCTCATATCTTTGAAAAAGAAAAAGTAATAGCAGTCTATTTCTCTCTCCGACAGTGAACTATTTCCATTGGTTCTACTCATATAAATTGTATTTCATTTTCCACATTAAGTGGACATTCCAAAATTGATGCAATTAACCTATGCTGGGATGCAAGGGTTTCTGGATTATTTAAATTGTAGTGTAGGCCTACTTTTAAGTGTAGCTTTTCATTTCACCTTCCATATCAACGTACCACTATTATTACTACAGTAATACAATGCAACAGTATACAATCACTTGTAAAACAGTATTGTAGTTATAGTTTTAAAAATTAATCTGCATCCAATGTTTGGTTAATATTTGTCTCATGTAAGAGCGCCCTCCTGAGGGCAACTGCTGTAGTTACATCCATCTATTCAAAATAATTTCAATTGAAGGAATACTTATTTTCCTACAATGTTTCACAATTGTATTGTGTTTAAGTTCAATTAATAATAATAATTGCTTGAGGGATATTCTGAGTTAATGTTGTTAACTGAAGCAGGCCTCTAAGGAGCATTATGGCCCCCATGGGCTAATCCTGCCTACCAGCCATCAGGATGAGACAGATGTGTCCTGGCATTAAGGTGGACCACCTACAGGAGAGGTGAGGCTGCTGGCTCAGATTCACACAGAGATTATATTGACCCAAGCAGAAGATGAGGGGAAGAAACCACCTGTTCATATAAGGTGTTGGCTTGTTGGCAGTATTGAACATTTACATCCCCCCCAGTAAATATGCATTTTCCAAGAACCCAGGAAATACGTACGTTGAATATGAACAGGGAGGGCATCCAGAACTGATTAGCTCGATTAACAGCCAAATCCTACATACTGAAATCAGATAATTACTATCTGCAAATTAATTTTTATATGATTGAGTTTCTAATTCTGTGCACCCAGTCCCTGATCACTGGTATAAAGCAACTGACACACATACACTGAGATGTGAAGGACGACCTTGACCACCATCTGCCCATTAGGCCTCCCGCTAGCTTTGAAGGATATTATAACAGGAGGTTATGCATACGGGACCAAAGAATGAGCTGCTTCAATGGGACTGTGGTGGCCCTAAAAAGCAGTGACCTCCATAAGCCTTAATCATCCAAATCACTGAAACAACCTTCCATTAGTTTGTTAGCCTGTATAAATGACATCTTAAATACACTTGGCATGGTGCTGCATTGGAATTGCACATGACCACAGAGCTTCTGACTGATGAGTGTCTTTGCTTAATGTGTGTAATTGTGTTGCATGTCTAAAAGGCACATCAAATAATATTATAATAATGATAGGCTTTAAATGTGGAACCAGCGATCCCGGAGAATGTTTGTTGTCAGAATCACCTTTTGTCCAAGCAGTTATCTCCTCACGATCCGTAACCTGTCAGTACGGTGTGCGCCCTGAAACGGTGTTGATACACCGCCTAGGGTCTGTAAACTGGTATGTAAAAAAAGGGGCCCACCGTAGCTGGTAACATACCAGTTTACAGAGCCTGGGCTGTATATTAACACTGGATTTAGTTTTCAGCGCACACATTTTTGACAGCAAGCATCCTCCAGAATTGCCGACTTCACCTTAAAGCTCCAATATTGTGCAAATGCACTTTTCCGATGTTTTTGAACATAATTATGGGTCTACGTGTGCCTACAGACTGCCAAAGTATCAAAAAAAGAAAGCTCTCTCCTTTTCTCACTCTCCCCTTTTCTGAAACCCTCCACCTCTCCACCCAATATACTCCAGTCAGAATTCTCCCCGTTTCTGACGTCAAAAACTGGAAAGCAAGAAGCTTCCACTGTGCAGTCCACCCCCCTATTTCTTATTGGTCCACGGCCCCGAGATCCTCTCGAAAAATATTCCTTCACCCCCATGTTGTTTGCTTGTTGCTAAGCGACAAGATGCCTGTAATATGGCAAAACATGATGAATGTTGCATAATCCACTAATTTATCTTAACCACAGCAGCCTCGTTTGGGAGCTACTTGTGCTTTTTTTCAAACAGTGAAACTGAAATAAATGTTTTTATTGGTATTTTTGCCTGACTGGTGTATAGCTATTAGCTTTGGGACAAGCATTCAGCTTTTGCTCATAAAAACATATTTCTATTCCCCACACCAGTCTGGAAATGCCTCGTTTTTAACAGGACAAAGGATTGGAAGGTATACTGAAGAAGTCTGACTTTGAGGATAATTTTTTCACTGATTTTAGTGGTATTGTTAGCGGCTAGCTCCCGAGCTAGCTTCGCAGTAGCCACCATCTTTTGCAGCATTTTTATTGTGAACATGCCGTTTCCATTAGCTTGTGGCTGTCAGTGCATCTGTATGAACATAGTCTTTCATGTAGACAAGGATAGGTCATGTCAAACTGTTCAAAGTGCGTTACTAGCACTAGACTTGGTTCTTCTCATGGGTAGGCTAAACCTAACTGTGCTAACAGGCTATACGTCATCATTGTTTACAAACAGACAGAGGGCGAGGCGTATCTGGCTTCGCTTCCGGACAGGGGGAGGGGGGAGCTCAAAGATTGTATATTTACGAGGGGAGCTGCAGCAAAATAGGCCATTGTGAGATTAGCTGAACATCAGCATAGTACAATAAATTATCTGAAAGTTGTTTTTAGCAAAAAATGTAAGAAAAACTTATTAGGTACCACTAAGACCAAATAATATGGTGTATAATAGAACCGAAAAGTGTATAATATGGGAGCTTTAAGACTTTCAATCATTTAAGCCGTATTCACACATATTTCTTCTATTCTATCCCCAATTTAAAATGAAAAAAGTCCCTGTACTGATGTGTGGAGTGCAAATAGCCTACTTTTCCAAAAGGACTGTCAAATAATCCCAAACCACCGAAATGAAGAGGGAATCAACACAAAAATAGGAGTCAAGGATGTGATCCCTCCAGCGCTTCCCCAGTATAGTGAAGATTTACACGATTGTTAGAGCTACTGTACGCACATGACAGATGAACGCTGGAAGTAATCAGTGGAGAGTGTTCTCACCCAGTGTCAGCTACTTGCCCTGTGCTTGTAACCATTTCAATTAGCAATCAGAAAACAATAAGGTATGAATTCAAGCCATCACATTAAGTGTACTACTGTCAGTGTTTACTGATCACTTTTCTTTAAAAAAACAAACAAAAATGACAGCGTCAACAAACAAAAACAAAACATTAAAATAAAAAATTCACATAGAGGTCAAGTAAAAGTAACATAAATATATGTATATTTTTCGATACAGACTTTTTTAAGACAACTGTGGTAATAAATAGCAACTAAAAACAGAATACAAACCTGAGACTACAATGTGTCTGTGCTGGTTTATGTGTTTTTACATACGGTACCTTTAGTACATTAAAAACCTGGAAACGTAGGAGAATCTACAGTAGTTAGTTTTAACTATTGAGACACAAGTTACAAATATTTAAAAAATTAACACTATTGCTTTACAGTATGGAGCAAATAACATCAAGTCACTGCACTCGTGGAATGTTTTCCCATTGAAGTTCTCCGGAGGACTTTTTTTTCTCTGATCTAGAGAGGAGATAATACAATAATGAATTCATTTAATTAGAACAATTTGAACTTAGGATCAAACACACACCTATGCATTGACCTTTAATGTTTGATTAGATTAAATGACTTAAATTCATAAATTACTATGACTGAACTAATTAATCAATGATGCTTTTGTTAACGACTAGTACATCAATCAATCAATAAAAAAAATATATGTCTCAAAATACGAAACCAGAAATCCAATAGCAAACCAATAAAAAGGGCTATGAATCTAAATAAACATATTAATAAATCACTGCTGGAACACATGGCACATTTACTTTTGGAAATTGGCTTATTAATAAATGCCTTAAAACTGATTAAATTAATAACTTTGAACAGAAATAATATTAACTAAACACTAAATGAATTATGAAAAATCCTCCTTTTCACAGCATCTTCAAGGACTATATATTGAACATACTAGTAAACAAGGAATTCACTGGATTTCCCAACTCACATGCACTGCAGTAAGACACTGCCTTCTCAGCTGCCGTTCGGCGTGGTGCTCTGGCTTTGTCCACCGGGCGGCAGTGTAGCACCAGACGGCCGAGCTGGGGAGGGGAGATGGGAGTTGGAGTTCTTTGATGTGAAGGAGACAGAGCTCCACTCAGACCAGCCTGATGGGACTCTTTCTATGTCCTCAGAGAGCATGGCATCTTCCTCATTCTCGTCCAGAGGAAACACTCGATGCTCCCACGGTGTTTGAGGCTGCCAAAGGACAAAGGGGGTATCATGATAACTGAGCATCTGGAAATTGAAAATGTCTGACAACAAGTGCGACGTGTTTTGGAGTTTGGAGTTCCAAACACGCCACACTTTATTTGGATGGTTGCACAGTTAATATCTGTGCAACCTTCTAAAGACACAGGGAATAAATCAATAAGTCAAATATTGTACTGAGCCTTACATTGACGTAACATGTAAAGCTATAGTGCGTTACTTTTTAATATTAATGAATGATGGTTACATTCAGGCCATTGCCAAATGAGATGACACAAGGTTGATTAAGCCTATCTGCTCCACAAAACTGTCTCTGTATTTCTTAGTATGACAGCGTTTACAAACTAGTGTCGCCCCCCGTCACTGGCGCTCAAGAAGCGCCAAGTAAATGTTTCAGTTGTTGATACTACTGCTAAGAAAAAACCTGGACGTAGAGTAGAAGAAATAAAATCCATTTGCGATCACCGAAGACTTACCTCTTAAATGTGCCAGCAGTGTTGTTGTAATTCCTCAGAATGCCTCATGGGGGCGACAGAAGTTACGCACTATAGCTCTACGCTACATAAAACATTTTACAAATACATAGAGAAATAATGTCTGAAGCCCTTCAAATTGTTCTTCCCATATCAGTCCCTTCAGTGAATGAAGACTTTGAAGCTTGTATCGCAGGTGTGCAAGACTCTGATGCTTGTTTAAATTATAAAATGTGCTTTGATCAGGGTTTGCATGGGCGCTGGAGTGCAAAAGAACTGCAAAGCGGTGAAGTAGCAGATATTTGTAGTGTAGAGAAGGGTTGATTAGGACGGTCTCATTCCTTCTCCAATCAAAGCACAGTGGTTCAGAGCACTGCACTCATAAAATCATCAACATCATCGACAAGTGTCTGTGTGGGCTCTTCAGGATCTAGGCTTACGAGTCACAACTCACCCAGCACTACTCTGAGAATATTGATTAGTCTGCGACCAATTTTGGCCACTGAATTCTCTGCTTACAGTCTCATATTTTTGACTGGAATGTTACAGGAATGATCCTTTTACGCAACATTGAAGGGTTGAAAACATTATCATCTAAGAGTAATATACCGGTACTACCCAATCTCCTCTTTATCATGACTGTAAAGAAAGGGAATTCTTTTTCTTATTTTCTTACAGCTTTGTAAGAAATCCTGCAATGGGTTATTCTGTTTCTCATTTGTTCTTACCGAACTTGCATAAATGACCATGTGAAATAGAGCCACAATGTTGGAGATACAAGTGAATCAATGGTTTGATGGTATTAGATAAGAGCCCATGGGAAAACTGCTGGTAGAGCACGAGTCCCCTCCAGTTATAGTCTATATATTATATTCAAAGTTTGTTTTGGGGGATGTGGGGTGCCAGCTGTGGTGCGTTTGATCTTACCAGCCACTCCTCCGAGCTTTGCTCTTCGTCAGCGTCCAGCTGAGCACAACTGAACTCTACAGAGCTCTCCTCTTCTCCTGATGAGCACATCCCGCCCCCACTGCCCGACAACCTGCTGCCAGATCTGGAGTGAGAAAACAAGCAGACCCCATGAAATTCAAGCAACATTCCACTTTCACACGGACTATATTTACATGCACAGAGGTGAACGCACTAAGTCTGCACTTTGTGAGTGCAGAATGTCAGTTTTGTTTTAAATATTGTTGTATTGTAATAACAGTACATTAACAAAGTAAGTAACAATATTTGGGGAAATGTGTTTGTTTGTGTGTGTGTTTCTACCTATTAGGTCGCCTGCAGCATTTCCTCTTTCCCCAGGATGACCAGCGCAATTTCTCTCTCTGCTCTAAAGCCAGGTGTCTCTGGGCAAAGACTTCAGCAGAAAGATCCTCCACCTGAAACACACAAACACGGGAATAAAAATGATATTTTCTTTATAAAACACAATGAAGTCCCAAAAGGGATGAAACCCTACCTGCTCTTCCTCAATGTCCTCCTCCATCTGTGCATCCCTGTCAATCAGAGATGATGTGTCAACCACCCGCCAACTGCAAAGAAATACGGCCATATAAAAATATATCAGATATGCGTTGTTGTTTTTTACATGAATAATAATTTGTCAATGACTAACTATACAGTCATACATGTACAGTCCTTTCTAAATCAAAAGTTGCTACAGATTGAACAACAAAATCCAAACTGGCTGCAGTAAATTGAAGTGAAAATGTGTGTGTTTCTTTCGTCATGTCATTTTGTAGCTCAAGTTAACACTGTACAAACTGGAAACACAATTCAAATACTTTCCATGTGCTTTAAGTCTGACAATTAGTTTTTGAAAGACTCTTTCACAGGCCAACGTACAAAGACCAAGACCTTAAAAGAAAACTATGGGGACTCCTTGAGAGGCCGTTTTGTTCCATACCTGGGTGTCAGGATGTCTTTGTACTCCAGCTTTTCCACTTTAGCCCCCGACATGGGGATGACAATGTTGTTGATGTTGTACACACTCTCTCCCTGGCGTTTGCGAACAAAGCCCTAAAAATGGAAACACAGCCAAGTTGTTGACAGTTCACACCAATGATTCCGAAGTGTTCACAACTTCTAAGTCATTCTACATCACCGCGTCGCACTGATACAAAGGTTCTCTGTAGAGTGACCAGCATTGAACTGTTGTTTAAGAATTTTTTTTTTTTGCATTAACATATGTACAAGTTTTAAGGCCTTCACCAAAAAAGCCAGTTTTAGGATCAAGGAAGGCTGGTAAGGCTAAGGTTAGGGTTTGATGGATATAACTGTTTATCAAAAGGTTTTCATAAGTATACAAATTCAAAAATACCCGTGAGGCCTGCTTGCGTGAAACCTGCATGTAGCTCTCCCGCAGAACATCATCTGAACTGTCCTCTTGGTCACAGAGCTGGTACAGGACATCTTCCTCATCTGAGTATAACACATACAAACAGGGAGGAGTCCATTGAATATATATATATATATATACAGTATATATATATGTGTTTAAAAAATACATGATATATTTATAGATGTTATTTTGATATGTTTCACCCATAGTAACTGAATGGAATATTTTAGGAATATAATGGTTTAGGATGGCTGTGGTTTACCCGTTCTACTCTTTAGGATCAAGAGCCTTCCCTGTGGCCATTTAATAACAGTGACTGATTTACTGTAAGCTGGGTGAACATACAGTCGCAGGGACACACCTTCTATGAGTCTGTTGATGTGCCTTCTCTTCCTCCTCCTCCGATTGGCTCTCATGTTCTGACTCCGAGCAGAGCCTTCCATCTCTATCGGTGACAGACCCATAACTCTGCTTTTATGATGCCTCGCACGCCGCTTGTATTTGTGACCTACAAAGCAATGCACACACACACACACACACACACACACACACACACACACACACAGTGAGTGAATACACCACAGGAATTTCCTTTCATTCCAGTCTTCCCTTCAGTTCCGCAGGGATTTTACGCTTTGGTTGAAGTTTACAAAAGCTAATCCTTAACCATCAGTCCTATTATTTTGGCAGGGGACTGCCTCTCAGCTTTCTGTTCCATGCTCGCAGCAACAGCTTCTTTCTTCTTTTTTTTATTTTACAGGAAATGACAAGATGAAACAATGCTGCAACCAAGTAAAGAAACTCAAGATTCAGATTATTACTTTTTTACTTGCAGCATTTAGGTTTGTTGTTCCTGTGTGGCAGCTTATCATTTAAGGTGACGTGTACTTGACAGATCATTCTTTTCTGCTATTGACTAAAAGGAGAACAAGATCATTCTAGCTGACAGGAAATCAACAAGAGTGCTGGGTGAGTGACGTCTCCATCAATTTCCAATTTGCCTCCTTTGTGTCTCCTCCTTTACTCTCTCAGTCCCCACTGCTGCTACATCAGTGGTTGTCTCTTTTGTTCAGGTCACCTCACTGTTGTATTTAACACAAAAAAGATTAAATGTCCATCTAAAAGTGGTTTCAGTCAACCCTCAACAGGTGAAAAAGGGACAATTCTACAATCAACTAATTATTGGTTGTTTTGGATCAGCCGTCTACATTTTTGAGTGAAAGGCCACCAAAGCTGCCAGAGGCATGTGAATGCTGGGATAAATGAGTATTAATGAGCTTCAGGCTAACAAACAAGGCTGCATATTGACATTGTTGATTTCAATTCCTTTCTGCTCAGCTGGAGGCCTCATACAGACCCAGCAGGGTATCTGACATGCCAGTTAGTATGGGGAGATAACAAGTAGACACAGCGGTCCATTTTGAAGCAGACATTTTGTATGTGGTGATATTGTTTGTTTTTCACTGAATATGACACACAATTAGATAATCGCCTACACAAGATTGTTATTTTATTATGATTATTCATACATGATGTATAGAAACAATGTAAACGTAAAAAGCCATACACCTATTAGAATTAGAATATGTTTTGAACATACAGTATCTCACAAAAGTGAGTACACCCCTCACATTTCTTCAAATATTTCATTTTATCTTTTCATGGGACAACACTGAAGAAATGACACTTTGATACAATGTAATGTAGTCAGTGTACGGCTTGTATAACAGTGTAAATTTACTGTCCCCTCAAAATAACTTGACACACAGCCATTAATGTCTAAAGTGCTGGCAACAAAAGTGAGTAGGCCTACACCCCTAAGTGAAAATGTCCAAATTGCGCCCAAAGTGTAAATATTTGGTGTGGCCACCATTATTTTCCAGCACTGCCTTAACCTTCTTGGGCATGGAGTTCACCAGAGCTTCACAGGTTGCCACTGGAATCCACTCATTCATGACGACATCACGGAGCTGGTGGATATTAGAGACCTTATGCTCCTCCACCTTCGGTTTGAGGATGCCCCAAAGATGCTCAATAGGGTTTAGGTCTGGAGACATGCTTGGCCAGTCCATCACCTTTTTAGCAAGGCAGTGGTCGTTTGGAGGTGTGTTTGGGGTCGTTATCATGTTGCAATACTGCCCTGCGGCCCGGTTTACGAAGGGAGGGGATCATGCTCTGCTTCAGTATGGCACAGTACATGTTTGCATTCAGTGATCTGTAGTTCCCCAGTGCTGGCAGCATTCATTTAGCCCCAGACCATGACACTCCAACCACCATGCTTGACTATAGGCAAGACACACTTGTCTTTGTACTCCTCACCTGGTTGCCGCCCCATACACTTGATACCATCTGAACCAAATAAGTGTATCTTGGTCTCATCAGACCACAGGACATGGTTGCAGTAATCCATATTCGTAGTCTGCTTGTCTTCAGCAAACTGTTTGCGGGCTTTCTTGTGCATCATCTTTAGAAGAGCCTTCCTTCTGGGACGACAGCCATGCAGACCAGTATGATGCAGTGTGTGGCGTATGGTCTGAGCACTGACAGGCTGACCCCCCCCCCCCACCCCTTCAAGACCTGCAGCAATGCTGGCAGTATTCATAGATCTATTTTCCAAAGCCAACCTCTGGATATGACCCTGAGCAAGTGCACTCAACCTTCGTAAAGGGGTGTACTCACTTTTGTTGCCAGCACTTAGACATTAATGGCTGTGTGTCAAGTTCATTTGAGGGAACACTGTTATACAAGCCGTACACTGACTACTTTACATTGTATCAAAGTGTCATTTCTTTAGTGTTGTCCCATGAAGAGATATAATGAAATATTTGAAGAAATGTGAAGGGTGTACTCACTTTTGTGAGATACTGTATACAACTAAGATTATAGTTTTTAAATGATATTCTAACAACATCTGTGAGTGAAAAATAAAAAAAATTATCTAAGTAGTTCCATTTATTCTCATTATTCCGTGCTATGCCAAATCAAATCAGGACAGAACCACAAGTAGCAGTGAGTCAGTATTAAATTACACAGCAGAGAGTAGTGGATCAAAAGCTTGTGAGGCTCCTATCCGTCACATGAACAACAACATCCTAAATGCAGGTGCAGTATTTAAACATCCTGTCATATTACTCATCAGTTGCATTGCTACAAAGTCAAGTCCATGTAGAGAAAAGAAAAGTAGGCTAAGCAGATCGGAACAGGGGAGGGTGCCATAGAACAGACCAGGGTGTGTGTTATGAAAATAGGCAAAGGGCAGGGGATCTTACTGTTGTGCAGTGGTGTGGAGCTGCGTCTGTTGTAGTGTGCCGGGCTGGATGGTTGGATGTTGACCATCAGAGGCCTTTGGGACCATTCTTCTCTGGCCGTGGCCCTCTTTAAGTGGTGGGATAGTGGGGTGTCTGGAAGTAGACCACTCAATTTTCAGTATTTGGCCAAAAATAATTAGACATTTCTTATAATTACTCAGCACGTTTCGAATACAACTACATACTCAAGGGCAACAAAAACCGGCAGTGTATGACGTGCATCAAAGCAACCACATGCATTTTTTTCTATGCAGGCCCACACTCCAGCACCGGGATTCACCTTTTATATCGACGATACAGAACATGGTGTGTGCCTGTGCTTTACTGTACAAACAGCTACCATAGTTAACTATTAATTAAGGTACGTCGACAGTCATTATTCTACACGTCATTTGTCCATATTTCCATTTCCTGATGGTTTCTTACTGTTAATGTAGTTTAATATTACTTTAACTGCAATAAGAGCTTTGACGCTGTGTGCCAGCTTGTTCTTTTAGGTGACGTTTAACTTGACAGACCGTCGTCTCCTGCTATTGACAAAAAGGAGAACAAGATCATTCCAGCTGACAGGAAATCGACAAGAGAGGCCAGCTGAGTGACCTCTCCATCAATTTTAAATCCACATCCTTTGTGTCTCTTCCCTCACTCTCTCCCTACTTCTGCTACATCACTCCAGTCAATTTTTTTCTATCTAACATTTAAAACAATGTAAGTGTTTTATTAAATTAAAAAACATGCTGATTAGTCATCCTTCCATAGGTAAACAGAGACAATTCAACAATCAACCAATTGATGATTGTTTTGGGGCAAATGACCCAACATGGCTGGTGTGGGTTGCACCTCAGTTAGTAGGTATACCATGGCAAATATGAACTACAGTAGAAGAATCAATGTTACACTGTTGTTTTAAAAGAAAGGAATACAAACAAAATGGCTTAGCAAACAAGTGTTTTCTCCTACCAAATGAGAGAGACAGCACAGGGTGAGGAGCAGTGCTAGAGGCCCTGCAGTCTGGACCAGAGCACAGGGCCACGGGGTCACAAGACGAACAACAGGAACAAGACGAGGAGGAGAGAGAAGAGCGCAGGGTACACGTGGACTTTCCAGAGTTCTGAAGCACAAAGCAGAGAGAGCAAGAAGGGAAATAAAAAGAAATTAGTTTTCACATGATACTGAATGCTCAAAGGAGTTTTCTTTAACTGCTTTGCTTTTCTCTTTGTGATCAGAGTTTGAGTCGTGTGTATTTGAGGGCCCTATTCTCGGCTTGATTAGAGTCATTATGTGGTAAAAAAAAAGAAAAAAAAAGCTTTCACATAATAGTGGTGGCTCTGTGTGTGCTGCCTCTTCGTATAATAGATACTATCCATTCCCCTTTAAGTTCTGTTTAAGTCTTTTCAATTGTTGCTAAGTTTGGATGTCTGATATTTGGGCAGCCTTTGTAAGAATTGTCACTAAGATGAACCCCTTTGACATTACACCAGGTGACGAGCCACTGTTAAAGATAGAGATGAAGAGGTCTCAAAAAGTGGTAATTTTGGTAATGATACTGTATATAATTTCATGAGATCATATAATTCCTTAATAGTGGAACTGCACTGCATAAAGCCAAGCAGTGCCAACCACTTGACACACACCACCTTCCCTGCCCCCTAATTCTACTGGCAGTAAGAACAATGTCGCCTGGCTAAATAAAGGAGAGGGATTTAAAAAGATCACATGCACTTGTTCATTTGAAGCAAATCCAAAAGATATTATAGTTTAATTAAAAGCAGGTGTTCGGCTTTAAACATTAATTCCCCTTTAAATTGAGGAACTATTTTTAGTGATATGGTACTCCATCACTGAAGCAGTTGCTTTGAAGCTACATTTAACATGAATATTTGATTATTTAACTAAAAACACACACACACACACACACACACACACACACACACACACACACACACACACTTTCATAAGCTTTTTAACCTTTATTATAAAACCCAAAATGGGTCTTCAAGTGGGATTTATAAGTGGTGAATTGTAATGTAGTCCACAGAAATACATGCAATTAGGCAAGGTGCTAGTCTCCTCTTTTTAAGTGTCCTCACTGTCACGTCTTCAGAATTTTTAGCATCTATCCATTATCTACACTCGCTCACATTGCAAAGGGACATGATGAATAGACACACATGTATTCCACCGGAGAAATTGATTTGTTTCAGAAGCACAGAGTGAGAGCAAGATAAGAATAATCATATAGTGAGAATTGAGGAGTAAATATAAGTAATAATAAAAACTGGACACACTGCAAAAGGATGTTAACATACAAGTTAATTACTGTTCAGAATATTCCTGCATCACAACCTTTACTTGAAGAGAAATGTGTAGAAAGTGAGCAATGAGCATGTCTCTAAAAACCTTGTTGAGCTGCTCGATTAAAGGACTGCTTTTTTTTAAATTTTGTTTAGAATTTTTATTATTTTTTATCTTATTATGTTATCATACAAGTTTATATAGAATATTCTATATGTTGTTGAAAACATAAAAAGATTGTGTTAAGCTGGGAACATTAGTTTTTAATTTTTTTTACCCAGACATTTCAAAATAACACATTTGAGAGCTGTAATTACAATACTGTGATATCGTGAATTTGCTTAAGGTTATCATACCCATGGCTAATAGGTCACTGCATGTTGGGCCTACCTGTGAAGTGCTGGGGTTGTAGTTAAACAGTCTGGGCTTGTGGTAGGTGACCAGCGGGCGTGTCCGGGCGCACACACACGACATGTCGGCTTTGAAGAGCCTCCTGGTCCCCAGTCTCCTTCTCTTAGAGCTCCCGGGAGCAAAGACATCGCCTCCACTCTGAGCGCTGCGAGGAAGACATGAGACGAGGTCATGGAAAGTGTCAGGGATACATGTCAAGATCACAAGTACTAGCAAGGCAAGTCTTTTCAGGGTGGTGTTCCTTTTAGAGCTTGTTGGCAAATAACTACGTACACATAAACAAGCAGAATGTTTGTTTGTTTGCCTGCTTGTCTTTCATGTGGCTTTCATCTTTACAGCCAGACAGAGAGTTGAGAAGGCAGCAGGAAGGAAATACATGAAGGGATGATTCAAATCAGGCCAGATGGTGGGGTGACTAGGCTCTTTCACTGGTTTATATTACAAACAGCCTCTTGCTTTCTAAGTGATTATCCCCCCGACTTAGGCCAGTGAAAACCACTGATCTCAAGAATACACAAAGAAAAACTGACTGGGTGAACTAATAATTTTTCTGTAACCTGTAACCCAAGACAGATGCGGAATATCCCATTTTAGTGTGTGTGTGTGTGTGTGTGTGTGTGTGTGTGTGTGTGTGTGTGTGTGTGTGTGTGTGTGTGTGTGTGTGTGTGTGTGTGTGTGTGTGTGTGTGTGTGTGTGTGTGCTCTACCTTGTGAAGGCCCTCTTGCCTTTCCAGGCTTGTTGTTGTTTTGATAGCGGGGAAAAGCTGAGAGGAGCCATTAGACTGTTGACAATCTGGCTGAGCTGAGCACTCTGCGATGGGAGACATGATTGAAATACAAGTCACTCTCTGAAGTAGAAGCAAGTGAGTAAGCACTACTACTAGGAAGCCTACCTTTAAACAGCACATAATTACAGTCAATGTATGATGAACACAAATGAAGACAGTCTGTGCTGTGTTGAATTAACAGACGAATATCAGCATGGTGTCACCCACTACAGCTGGAAGGATGAATAAGGTATTTCCCTCTTGAGTAGATTAAATATCCTTAGGCTTCATAAAGCAGCAGGAAATCATTGCATTCCATCTGCAGTCTAATTTAGCGCTATAACACACGGGTCAAACAGCTTGCATAATTCACGATTCATTAGGTTACTCATCTTAGTCTGGCACCTGGGTATAAGATAGGCAGCCTTGACTGATAAGCTGAACGGATTTAAAATGGGAATCCTCCTAACATGGTGTTGATTCTGGACTTTCCACACACCCCTGGTATTATAGAGCAGTAGATGTGTTTGAGTTGCTCCCTCCTACCTGTCTCTCTATGTTGTGCAGAAGGCGTGTGGGGCTGCATGGTTCAGCGTCTGCGTCGGAGGCCGTGCAGGATAACCCAGCCATCTCTCTGAACAGGGTCTGTTGGATCTGTCTGTCAGTCAGTGGCTGGGACTCTGCAAGCACCACACCGCCCTAAAACAAACACACACACACATACACACACACCTGAATTAAAGGAGCAGTAAGTGATATGGTCCTTTTAGCTAACTTCCTGTCAGTGACTAGTTAGCAATCCCCTCCCTCGTCCCTAAGTCACCACCACATGAACACACAGCCGTCTTCATCAGATAGTGTTGCGATGGAGAGCAGTAAGTCATTGTTCACGGGCACAGAGACCCGCCTCTCTATAGCGCTCTGTCTCCTGATTGGATAAAAAACAGCGGGATACTCTAAATTTTAACTGGCAATTACTGCCAAGCTGAATGACTGGGAGACCTGTGTTGTGAACTGTGCATACTGTTTAAGTGATTTCTGAATGAATATACAGTGATTTAACACGTATGTTAATACGTATAGTCGGCCATGCATGGTACCTTGAATATACAAAAAGTACATTACAGGCTATTTTTACTTAAAAATGACCATAATGCAGAAAGACAAGAAACTAATGCATATAGTGTTCACATTCTTGCATCTTTACTAGCAGTCCATGACAGATGTTGCTAACCCTTGCCAATTGGTACATTTAGATAACTGTTTATTGAAACTTTTTTTTTCTTGGTACCTTGTTGGAGCGGATGTGCTTGTGGAGCCCCACCAGTTGTTGCATCCTCCCTTCCAACTCTGCCAGACGCAGCTGCAACCAACTCCATCTGCTGCACAGCTCCGCTCTCTCCTCCAGCCATCGCCTCTCACAGCTGCTGCTGCTGCTGGCAGGACGGGCAAGGGAATGGAAGCCAGAGAGGCACAGTTAGACACGTTCTTTTTTTTTTTGTATGAAGTTGTAAGCACGAGAAACATTGTGTGTGTGTGTGTGTGTGTGTGTGTGTGTGTGTGTGTGTGTGTGTGTGTGTGTGTGTGTGTGTGTCATAGAGAAAAGGAACACAAAAGTAATAAAAAAAACGAGGAGGAGGACCGAGCTTTGACAGACCATTTGTCAATTCACACATTCGCACTGTGGCGCTGTCACCATAAGACCTATTTCACAAAGTGTGTCATTTGGTTAATAGTGTTCTTAGAGCACGGGGTACGGTGGGTTTGCTAAAGCACAAACGCTCTTTCTAGACCACTGACTAAAACACTGCTGTCTAACAATCTATAGTGGGTTCCCATGGCACTAGCCTGTGCAGTTGGCATTTATTTATCTTCTGTATTGTTTGTTTGTGTGTGTGTGTGTGTGTGTGTGTGTGTGTGTGTGTGTGTGTGTGTGTGTGTGTGTGTGTGTGTGTGTGTGTGTGTGTGTGTGTGTGTGTGTGTTTTGTCGGCTGGCCTCAGCAGGGCAATAGTTGCTATGGCAGTGCTCTTGGACCTTGGCTAGGACACAGAGGGACTCTCCCCACTTCAAACAATCTGCTGCAACACACACAGTTTACCGTCAGTGCCCTGCTGCCCATTTTGTATTACTAGGAAGTAATATCAGTGTGTTACAACAAATACAAAAAATACACCCAGACTGTGTCCATATGAAGGAGGACATTGCAAATGAGAACAAGGCCATTGATTGGTTAATGATGGCTTATGAAACAGAACGTTAGACTGATATCTGTCTGTGAAGGAGTAGTCTCCATTTGATTTCCTCCAGAGACAATGAGCAGACCTGGCTGCCCTGCGGCTCTTTCCGACTGTATAATGAGAACATTCCTGGCATACTTGCCAAGCATTTAGGCGAGTCAGGAGGAAAGTACAGGAGATAAAAAGGTTGCTTAAACTGTTAGAGTGCAAGTCAGATCACAAACCACATACTTGCATAAATATTTTTTTAATCAAGGTCTAGCAACCCACTGGCTCCCCTCTGCAGTGAGAATGTCGGAGTTTTTCCAAATCCTGACCGAATATAAGTCCAGCCCCAGCCCAGGGGTCCGGGTTTACAAATTCTCCTGCTTGAATAGCATTTTCTAGGCTCTGGCAGAGGCACTGGGATTTTTGGGCTTGGGTGTGTCCTGTACTTCCAACTTTCCAACAGACTCTGCCTTTCACAAATACTCCCATTCAGTATATTTGAAATTACAGACATACCCAAGGCTGAAAATGAGCAACAGCTGGGTGGTGTGAGTGAAGGACTGCTGCCGATGCAGAAAATGTGAGTGGACACGGTGGTTTCACATGAAAAGTCAAACCATGCCACTGATTTACA
Source organism: Ammodytes marinus (assembly GCF_949987685.1). Taxonomy (NCBI): domain Eukaryota; kingdom Metazoa; phylum Chordata; class Actinopteri; order Uranoscopiformes; family Ammodytidae; genus Ammodytes; species Ammodytes marinus. The sequence continues at coordinate 14,018,356 of NC_137216.1, read as the reverse complement.
GGCTCGTAATAAGAATGTTAAAATGCCAACTGTTTTTTCACATTTTCTTAAAGGAGCGTGACGACCTGCCCCTTCTCCAACAAGGAGATATCCTCTTCAAGGAGGAACCTGCCATAAAAACTCCACGGGGGAATTGAACTGACCAAACGCAGAGCATTGTTCAACAGACGAGTACAAAAGGCAGGCTGACACTTCCAGGACAACTGAAGCTGGCCAAATACAAAAGACACACACACACACACACACACACACACACACACACACACACACACACACACAGCACATAAACACCCGTTCTCATTCCTGTTCTCTGTGCAAAGTAACACTTTTGTACATGGCTCTTAGGGAACCATAGGAAACAAACTGAAGTGTTGAAGAACTCTGTTTGGTAGAAATAAACAGTACTGCACTGAACTTATTAAACAGACATGAACTTATAAACCAGACATGAACTTGAGTCCAAAATGATTAATTGGGTCTCAACAGACTAAAAGCCAAGACCAGCACATTGCCCCTCCTGTGCTAAGGCTGAAGCCACACTGACGTCTACACATTAACCACAGAGCATCTAAAAGAATTAAACCTACCATTTACACAGGTCAAAGAACAGGCACCTTGACAATTGTTCTGGGTTCTTGTCTGTCCATCCGTCTATGTACATCTGTCCGTCCTGGCCATTCTTGTGAACATGATATCTCATGAATTGTTTAAGGGATTTTCTTTAAACTTTGCTCAATGTTCACTTTAATTTAATGATAAACTGATTAGATGTATTAGGTCAAAGGTCAAGGTCACTGTGACCTCATGACTGAAGAGCACTCATCAAATCAATCACAGATGCAGTATTACTGCAAGTATTACTTAACCACTGTCAACATGTTTGAAGTGTTCTGTCTTGTAGCTTGTTCGCACCCTTCAAAAAACACACACATTCAAACAAGATACATTTTTTCATTTTATCCTGTGGCTAAACACACCCCCTTTGAGGAAGGCCACAAGAACAGCAGCGCTGTCCATCCAAACCACGCACTGGCGCAGAGTCAGACGCACTTCAAAAGCATTTTTCACTGGGAAGAGGAGCAGCACAACAGCTCACAAAGCCTGGCATGTTACAGGCTTGCTGGTGTGTGTCTGTGTTTATTTCCTATAGCTAGTGGGTGTAAAGGAACTGACCAGCCTGTTGGATGTGCAACGGCTACAACATGGAAAAAGAATGTGTGTGTGTGTGTGTGTGCAATGGCTAAAAAATGTAATCATCCTCTCCACAGCTGGGAGGACAAGACTTGTGCTTATGACAGCCACACTGGAAACTTCCATGGAGGGCCAAGCAAAATACCGCAGAGGCACAGTGGACATCAGCGAAAAAGCACACACACTCCAAAACCAATAACGTCATCCTGAAATCAGCTGTGGATCTCTTGCGTCATCCTTGACATTTATAGATGTGTTTTAACGGCACCTATTCAAAGCATGTTTAACCTCCTTTAAACTAGTTCCCTTTTACTTTGTTTGTAGTGTCTTCATTGCCCTGAACTGAAGGTTGCCCAGAGAGCGATTATCAGTCTACTTCTTTGTGCTCCCCACAGCCTGAATTTAAAAACCAGGCAAATGGCACCAGCCAGCGTGTGAGCCACAGCTGGGTTCTGGCAAATAGATCCCCGAAAACTAAGCAAAGCAAATGGTTTGGCAGTAAGACAGACTGCAGAGAAGTGTGTGTTTTTTTATTGGTTGTTTTTCTTCAACAGTGGCTTGTAAACTTCAAACTTGAGACAACGTGTGAAAAGCTGTGATTCCCCTCCACTTGATAAGTAAAATACGAGGTTCTTCTGGGCATTTCTAAAGCCTTTCTTTTCGTAGCTTGTTTATTTAGCTGTAACTGTCTGTTGTGAAAGCTTCTGCGCACTTTGGCTCTTAGAAATACACAAAGTTCAAAATGAGAAACAGGCCTTTAAAAGGCAAAACCACGACTCAGGAACTCAAATTTTGAATGTAACAATAAATGAATTAAAAGGGTCTTTTCACTGTCTTCCTGTTCAGAATGTGTTTTGGAACAACAAGCAATACAACCCACTCAACAACCATGATGGGTTTATAAACAAGTGCCGCAAATCAGTTAATGGATGAGTCACACTAAACAGTATATGGCCGTGTCAGTTGTTGCCATTGTGTTTTGAAGAGCATTCAACAATGTTTTCTATAGCATTTGTATGCAATTACTTTCGTTCCTTTCACAGAACACATACAATATATTTAAGTGGCTACAGAGAAATTTCTGTTTTTGTTTATTCTAGCGGCACCATTAGAAAAAAGCAGTAGTGTTTAAGGAAGCAAGTGAAATAGAGAGACACAGGATGCACCGCGATGAGGTTATGTATTTGTATGTGACTAATATGTAAGATTAATAATGGTAATATGGCGATGGTGAACTGATCAAACCTTGATTTAGAACCGTTCGGGAAACACAGGATGCTCCGGTCTGCCTGCCGTAAATCGTTTTATATGTTCCCGTGAAAAATCCCTCCTGTGCAAAGGCATTCATAACAACAACTACATAAAAGTAGCGTTCTTTTCACTGATGGTCTCGTTTGCTGTTTACGGGTCATTTATAATCATCAAAGGAATAATTAAGACTGTTTCGGAAAGATTTAAAAGTTCCTCGTAGTAGGAGCCGGTTTAACTACTTCCACATGCTGTAAAATACTCACACAGGTGCATTCTTGTCTTTGCCTGCACTCCTCTGGTGCCCCTCTAGCTCTTCATCTGAGCTGCTGCTGGCCGTGGCCTCTGAGTCCAGAGCCTCCTGCAGGCTCCTGAGCACCGCCTGGCTGGAGCGGCTGAAGTCACGCAGCTCAGTGAAGGAGGACGACCAGGCTGACCAAGACTCCAGACCGGGGAAATGGGACTCGCTGAAGCCTCCCAACTGTGGAGGCGGCGGTGCACCGGCTTGAGTGGAGGAGTCTGCGGTGCCGCCGCCGCTGTGCCGACTAGAAAGCCCCCCCAGCTGACAGTGCCTCTGCAGCCCCTCCAGCTGCTGGTTGCAGTGCAGTAGAGCGTGTTCTCCCAGCACGGCCTGCAGCCTTCTCTGCAGCCCCTGAGCCCGGCAGTGCAACCCCTGCTGCCTGGAGACGCTCTCCTTCAGAGCCTCCCCGAACACGGCCCTGGGGACCGAAGAAGACGGAGGAGGAGGACGGCCCGTCACTTTGGCCTGTGTCAATGTAGGGTGGTGGTGGTGGTGGTGGTGCGGGGGTGCAAAGAAAGGAGTGGAGCCCTGTTGGTACTGCGTCTCCCTGTGGGAATATGAAGGAGGAGGAGCAGCACTCGTAAGGCCATCACCACCATCTGGCCCACGTCGGGGAGCGGCGCCGCGGCCGTGCAGCAGACAGGCCTCTTGGCTATTGTACTCGGGCAGAGGGACTAGAAACATGTCGGGTACACCTGGGAAGACCACCTGCTGATGGGGATCTCTGAGGCCCCTGTTGAAGGACAGGAGGCTGAGGAGGGAAGCCGGGCTGGGGAGAAGCAGCGTCTCCTGGCCGGCAGACGACGCCTGCAGACACGGTGCAGGGTTGAGGACAGCAGGGAGGTCCACGCCGCCGGGGCTCATGGGAAGACAGCAGTCCAGACCGGGAAACAAGGAGAGGTTGAGCCACATCTTCTGGAGGTCGGCTTCGTCCATGGTCGTCAACCGGCTCAGCTGCTGCGACTCCGAGTCCATTCTGACGGAGGCAGGGGGAGAGGACAGGTGGATCCCGTGGCCATCTTTCAGGATTTTGGTCAAGGCCGGGGCCATAACCTACCCTCTTTTCAGAAACCACTGATGATCCAGGAAGCCAAGGCAACAGAGCTCACAAACCACCTGACAGTGTGGGAGAGGGGAGAAAAAACACAAGATGCTAATTCAGAACCTTAAAAAAGTAAAGTTATCCTACACAGATACGTAAAATAGTGTTAGTCCAGGAACACGAATTAATTACTGAGACAATAGAAGTAAAACGTTGTAGGATAAGATATTTTTATTCTTAACTTAAAGGTAAAGTAAGTTTTTTTTTTGCCATATTTGGGTTTATAATTACCCCCCACCCTCACTTTTACTTTATTTTGCTTTTTACTAGCTATAACGTTTACCTAACTAACGGATAAACGCTAACCGACTAGTTAGCTAGTTGACGTAGTAGCGCTGCTGTTTTCACCGCACGTTCGTCTTTATAAAAGTCAAGTAATAAAACAGCTATGAAGGGAAAGGGCTGGAAGTTACGTTACTACCAATAAGTTGACAAAACAGTGACACACGTTGACTGACCAGGTAGGAGTCGGGAAACGGCGGGTTTTACACACCGCTATGCTCATTCATCACTGGTTAAACGCTAAAAGTACGCTTAGTTAGTTGAAATTTCACGGTCACTTAAACTGTGTGAATGTGGGAGAGCCAGACCAAGCCGTGTCCAGTAGACGGACGCAGCCGTGGTTAACGCTCCATAAAGTCCCCTCGAAGTGAATCTAACGCCATAACGTTGACATTTTAGCCTACTCACCTGACCGAGAGGTAAACCGTTGATTTGACATCGTTTATTCCAGTAAGATTTACGGATGGATATGTCAAATTAATTATTCTTCCTCTGTTGATCGTTTCAGAAGATCAAATCGGTTTGGTTTATCTGGCTGTCCAAGTTATTCAACGGTGACATTTTCTATATATTTTGCCCGGAATAACGATATAAAAGCTGCTGTCTCTCTCTTTTGTAACTGGTACTCTTCTACCTCCTTCACTGTCTCTTCATCAACTGCCGAGAAGACGAAACACATCTGAGCGAAGAGGGGGCGGGACTGGACTACAGTCGTGATGCCTTCAAGACCTCTGCAGAGACTCAGATTTGTGAGCTTCATTTCCCCAAATGCCTACGGCAAGAACAATACGGTGTGATTGTGCCTGGACCAGCCCATTTGTGCTCTAAATTGTGTTATTTAATGTTTCTATTTGGTTGGATACGTATGTTATGTAGGTGACAAGTGCACTGCATTGGACACATTGAAATAAATAAATAACTTGCAATTGAGCAATTAGGGACTTTAATTTCAAAATGATGGCAAAACAACTTAAATGTCAGACTTGCCTACTATATCTCGTTATCATGAAAATGCAGATCTCATTATTATGATAAGGGTAAGTCATCTCCTGGTCTCACTTTGTCAGACATAGGCTTTATCATAGATTTGTAATTCTTTATTCATTGTGTGTCATCATAATAACAAGATAAAGACCGTAATTGTGACATTTTTAAACTGAATTATGTGATAGAGATAACCTACGGTAATAACACAACACAAGAAGTCACACACAAAAAAGGGAAAAATGTTGAACAAGATCAAGGCTAAAAAGAAGCAAAAAACTGTAGCACTTAAGCCTACTGTATGTACAGCATATACAATTATATAAAACAATTGAAAAAATACCTTTGCCGCTTGTTCAAATAGTTTGAACAGATCAGCACACACACAAATTGTGTGTGCTTTTTTCATACATTCTGTGAGTTGTTGGTGACAGTTTAGTCTGCACTGCAACATTTCTGAATGATCATGAAGGTAACATCTTAGCATTCGACCTCTGCCAACATCAAAGGGCAAAATCATTTTAACATAACCTGAGAAGCATGTCGTCACAAATATATCATAAGTGTAAATAAGACCTAGATTAATATTATGCCAGAGTTAACAGAAATATGTCTCACAAAAATAGCAAACAATTATAAATACAGTAAACCAAATATCAAATTGTCTGTTGCAAAAAAGTTATGATGAGGAAATGAGAAAATGTACAGCACTTTGATTAGTAAAATTCAAAAGAATCCAAGCCTCGGTTGAATCAGTAACACCTTACCAGTTTCCTACTGTTCTGGTTAAGGCATCATTGTCATCCATTCCTACTCAGACTGGACTTTAGGTGTGTGTCAGCAGATTGTTACAGAAGCCAAATCCATCAAAAGAAATGTCTAAAAAGCTGGAAGTAATTCAAACAAACTGAGTCTCTCTGAAGTGGACGTACCATGCAAAATAATTATGTAAAATGCTATAGCCCCTCGAAATAGTGAGAGGCTCATCAAGTCAGACACATTCTTTCAAATGTATTCTGATTCACATAGCCTATTAAAAGCATAAATCAAGCGTTTGCAGAGCAAAGAAAATATATTGGGATCATTACTGGGATAGCCAATCTAAATAGTCAATTTTGCCCTTTTGAGTCCACCCAAAATAACATGATTAAGATAACTGAATACAAACAGAGATATCTGTTATTGCAAAATAATAACCCTTAGTGAGAGTGAAAAACAGTATTGTCTGCTATTATCCTGCAATAATTGCATCTTATGGAATTTATTCTTAATGATAATTAGATGAACGGTAGGACAAATTACGGTTACACTGACATAGTTTTTGTTGCGTCAGTCCGGCAGATACAAGCTCACAGTTTATCGTAGTTATCATATCAAATCAAATCAAAAACCTTTTTATTTGTATCGCGCTTTTCATACTGTAGCTCAAAGTGCCTTACAAAGATTAAAAACAACAACAGAAAAATAAAAACAGCAAATAAAGTGAAGAGAAGAAAATCAAAAGAACCAAACCCTCCCACCCCCACAGACATGCACAGAGACATATACAAATACATACACACTCATACACACACTCACACATAGACACGCAGACACACAAACTCACACACTCACACTCTCACATACACTAGCTGTCACTAAAGAGACATGGCTGGGCAGCGAGACCTGAGATGTGGAGGAAGCTTCCTTTGGGAGGCCAACCACACTGAGAGCGATCCCGGTCCAATTGGCTGCAGAGAGCGCCGCCACAGGGATATGTCCCATCTGTGTCCCCCTCTTATGTCAGTCATACTGACAGAAAAACAAATCCACATTTTCCTCTTGACCACATTTTGGGTTGATTGTAATTCATAAAGGGCAAACGGCGTACATTATGTGCCTGCACTGTTTTCTTGGTCCAAATCTGAATTTTCTTTTGTACGTATGTTTTTTTTTTGTGTGTTTTTTGTCCCCACATAGTATAACCTGAATCATGTGCACAGATTTATAAATCTGGCCCCTGGTTTCCTGTTCTAGCTTCAGTATCATCCTCCTTGCTCTGGCCTTTGCAGAACTGAGACGCTCTGAGCCAGAGGTCTGCGGCTCTCTTCCTGAATACACTCTGACCCACACCCAGGCTGAACGTGGTGCCTGCCATGTAGAAGTTGAAGACAGTGAAATCAAGGCATGACATCAGTACCGTAGAGGTAAGTTGCTCAAACAACGTATTTAAAGTCCACACAGCACAGATCACATACAGGACTCCCTGCAGGATGCCAGTGACAGTGACCCTCACCTGGCTCCTTAACTGTGGACAGGTGAGAGGCAGTCCATTTGCTGCCATGTGACGCATGTGTCTGCACAAATAGACTACAGTAGAACCGCTGGACATCACCATAACGCACAGACAACAAATGTATTGGGCCCTCAGCATGTGAGGTGCAAAGTCATACACAAATGGTGTTTGTGAATATACCGTGTCATCATGATGCATTGTGAAATTGTAACTGAAACCAACAACGAATGGATTTAAAATATCATTGAAATACATATATTCTGTTACCACCATACAAATATCTAACAACCTCTCACAAAGGCAAATGCTGTAGATGATGGGTTTGATATTTGTCTTAATCCAGATGAAGAGAGCTGTCTGTGCCGGTACAATCTGGGTGTAGTAGAAGAAGTTCAGCCAGACAGAAGAAGTCAAACTAGTGGACAAACACCAGGCAGACACCAAACTTATGGCTAGTATGAACCTCAAGTTGTTAAGATAGGTCACCAAGATAGCTGACACCATGAAAGTTATCGTGCAGCAAATCAAGGACCAGAGGAGAATCTTCAGAGGTTGCTTGATCCTTTCTCCATGAAGTGGTTGGACCATGCAACAGATGAAACATACATTAGCCACGATGTTAAGAATAACAAGAGGCCCGTTAATCAGTCCACATGTTAGATGGTCCATAATTGTTTTTACACTGATTCGTTCAGCAGTGATGTTGAAAAGTTGGTTTTGTTTGCACTATCAAAGGCTGCAGATCGGTCGGTGTGCCCCAGTCCTTTTTTTCACTCGACGTTTGCTGTCGTTGTTCTGGTTCCTTGCACTTGATTCGACTTCTCTTTGTTGGAAGATGCAAACAGCACAACAATTTTAATCCATCTTAAGTCTGTGTGCTGTGTCCACTTCTGTATCCTCTAGCCTTGTGGAGCTCTCACAGACAAAACCTGGGAGGTAATCCAACTTTAGCAAATCTGACGTATTTGCATCCCATGCAAATAAAGCCATATGAAACGCAAATAAAAAGCTATAAAGACATCACCATGTTTTCACGCCATGTGTTAATCATCTTTCACATCATGATAATATCATTATTTGGCTCAATGCTGAGTTGCTCGTGTGTTGCGCTTTTATAGAGTTGGGGAATTCACAGAAGATAGATTTGGTTAATGCATGGTCAGAATCAAAGCAGCAGAGGCAGAGATGTCCAGATGCCATGATCTGCTGAATACATTATAGAACTGTTTGCACAAACTGAGTTGGACTCCTCATGATTAAAAAGAAACTGATAAACTGATCTCCAAAGGAGGAGAAGAGGTCAGAACGGTGGAGACAGTTTATAACAATAATATATCATTTAGATCTGTACATATCGCATCCATTCTCCCAGTTTACAGTATTCTCCTTCATGTAGCCTACAGTATTTCACTTCTTTACAATTATATTAATTTTAGATTTTTTTTTATATAGGGTAGAACGGGGTAATCTGAGCCACTTTTTACATTTGCTCCCCTCTAAGGGAGCTAAAATGATTTATCACTCAAATTTACACATTTCCCATTAATTCAGGATGTTTCCTAGAAACGGGCATTAGCAGAATTTTTTAAAGACAAAGGGCAGTGAAAATATGATTGTTTTAAAAAAAGTTGTCATGTGGCTCACTTTACCCCAGCTGTGGGGTAAACTGATCCACTTACTTTTTCCACTCTGAAACTACCATAACAACACATATTGTAACAGTAAGAATCCTGAAAGCTAGCCACACATTCCAGAACTAATGTTGGACTAGTAAAAGAATGATGGGGTTTGGTCAATTAAGCAAAGCACATTTTCTAAACACTTGAAAGTAACTCTGAACAAAATCAAATACAATATATTATAATTCAAAAGGTTTTAATACGATTCAAATGACAGATAGAACCAGTTAGATTAGAACACAGTCTGGGGGTCAGAAAACAGGACCCTTAGAGCCAGCTAGTGTCTGGGGGTCAAAGCATAGGAAAATCAGAACCAGCGAGAACAGCCTGGGACTCAGAACACAGGAGAAGACCCAACTGGATTATAACATCAGCCTGTCATACTCTACAACTAGGCCTACTCTACATTCCAGCCCTGAAGGTTACAGGGAAAGATGAGAAGGTGCTCTTTCTGTGTGGTTGCCCCAGGTCGTCTTCCTGGTGTATTTCCTTGGCATGATGGCTTTTCTACAATGTGTATGACATTAAAATAAAACATATGTTATGTAATATTACATTAAAATATGTTTAAGACTAAACTTAACTTGTGCCTCATGGTGGGGGAAAGTGAGACAGTGTCTCACTTTCCCCCACAGCATTTGGCTCACTTTCCCCCACCACCACAATTTGAGAAAAAACTACCTCTCTTAGCATTTCAGGCTAATCTTCAGTTATCAGCATCACATGGTTTCATATGTTGGTAGTTCATCAACACGTATGATAGAAGTTTTTCTACGTGAATACATTTGCTTAGCACCATGAGGTCCTCTCTTTCAGGGCCAAGGGGAAATGAGAGGGGCTTGAAAACATATATCTCACATGACCACAAATGTTTTCCGTTGCCTAGATACAGGGGGTGGCTCACATTACTCGATGCCTCAGATTCCCCCGTTCTCCCCTATATTTTTTTTAAATATTTTAGCTTTACAATTTAAATTGTATTTGCACTATGTCTCTATTGTGCTATGTACTGTGTTGAGTTTATTTAGGATTCAGTTGGCTCTCTCCACTTCTGCATTCGTCTTCATACATTTTTCTTTTCTTTCTTTTATGTTCCATTATTGAAGGGAGCCGGAGACTCAAGAATGGCATTGCCGACAACTGCTCCTGTCCTTGTGCATATGAAAAATATTTTATTACTTTTGAAAGGGCATCTGACATTGTATAACATAACCTGTGTGAGGTATATTCTCTCTTATAAATCAGTTGTGTAAATAAGACCTACAGTAAAAATGTGCCTGAGTAAACACAAGCATGGTCAAATTAATTAAAAAAAATTAAATTGTTAAGAATGTTGCAGTTCAATTTGTGTCGGCAAGAAAAATTATAGGAAAAATTTACAGTTCTCTAATATGTAAATAACAAAAAAAATCCTGATTAAATTCATCATTATTTTATGTGTGCAGGTTTCAGGGGTAGCTTGCACTCATTTAGGTTCATAAGAACAGTTCTTGTATGTCATGCACAGTATTACCACTTTTTGAATCTGATCCAACTCTGAATGTATAAATAAAGCATTTTACTGTGACATTTCCCTTAATAAAATAGTGCAGACATTACTCTGTGTTTTTGATGGATTGATAATGTTTTACAGCATTATTTGTGACTCTTTTCACAAAATATGAAAAGTTAAAAAAATGCAAAAACAATTCATAACATAAATCAGTGAAAACTAACAATAGCAGAGTAATTTGAGTTTCAAGGGCCAACATCAGGCAAATGACCAGTATTTGGTGCCTTAGTCTGAGTGGTTTTGGCACCTAAAGGTGACAGGAATAGCAATAAAATAATAAAATAAATGTTGACTAAAGCAGGAGCTTGTAGTTATAGGTTTATTAAGTACACATGTAACACAAAAAATTGAACGTCAAAGAATGAGGATACATATGAATCAGACATGTTATCAATGCTAAGTTACATCTTATATGTTATCATTATATCCATTGCAATTTTTCCAAGATGTTGAAGGATTTTACGTGTTTGCATCAAAGGGTAAAACCATTGACATAAGGGTTTGGTATTGTTAGCATTCTTGATTGTTTACCCTTAGATTGCTTTAAATGTGATTTGGAGGATTTGCCAGCAATAACCAAGACCTTATGAATGATTATAAGCAGTGGAAGTCTGACTATTATGTCTAAAAGACATTCCGGTAACATTATTTATTCAGCATAAATAAGCATTATTCAAACATTTAATACAAAGTTTATAACACACTAGTAGTACTTCAGACATACAAGGTACTTTTAAATATTCACTAGTGTACATTATTTGTAAACAATTATAAAAATGAAGGAATGGTTTATATTGTTATAAATGTGTTAACTAAATTGTCCTTCATCATCTTCTACACCGGCTGAACTTCCATTCATGGATGCCCAGTTGAGGATTTATAGTTATTGACACATCAATAAAACATTTAGTAGCCTATATCTCTCTACAAATACATTACAGTGGGTTGGAAGCTCATTACACACTGTTTACAAATGCTAAAATACATAGCATACTTACATGTTATGGACCATCTACCTAACATTACACAATCACTCATATACATCTAAGGTGTAAATAATGAAATCACACATATTTTTCTGAGTAAATACAAAAATGGCATAGATAATGTGATCAACAGAAAGTGAGATAAGGTCAACATGAGTAAATATTTTAGATATATTAAATAAAAGCATGGTCTACAAAAACAACTATATAGATTTTCGTTGTAGAAAATGTACAGTATTTTATTTGGCAGTGTTTTTGGTTTTGACCTAAAGTACAAAGTACCAAATAATCTATGGTTATATATCATTTTAATAATAAAGCTAGTTTGACCTTCAAAGCATGAAAGCATAATTGTCTCAGAGCTACCATAATATGCCAAGTGCCGCCGGGATCCAAATTTACCCACTAGTGGATGTTTGCTGCCCTTGTCTTTGCTCCTTGCATCTGATTCAGCTGCTCTTTGATGGAAGATGCAAACAGAACATTTTATTAATCCATCTCCATTTTAAGGGGTGTTTCCATCTCTGTAACGCCTCCCTCTAAGATCTCTTACAAAGCCTATGGAGTAAACCAACTCTAAGCATTGTAGCAAATCTTACTTATTTGCATCACATGCAAATAAAAAATGCAATTAAAGCGTATTGGTGTGGAAGCACATAGAAAAAGTTATACAGACATTACTGTGTTTTTGTACAAAATAAAGAGATACATGATGATATAGATTACATATATCGACATTACCCAACTGTTTGCACAGACCGAGTAGTTCTCTTCGAGATAAGTAAACTGACCTTCACATTAAAACCACATTCGAATGCTCTTTTAAGGATACACAAACAGCATTTTTTTCACACCACCTCAATCAATCTCCACACCTGCTCACAATCTGATCCTCATCCATTTAAAAAAAAAAATTGATCCTGTACAATATATGTGTTTACATGCCATCACTGCAATAACTGTTAACTGCTGAGAATGTTTTTTCAAAATACAACATATTGGATTCAAACGTTAAAATGTTTTGGTTATTCCACAAACCATAAAACATATTAAAATGAAACTTCACACGGTAAAATGATGTCAAGAAAAACAACTTTTTCATACAGTCAGTACAGTCAGTCCAGTTACAATGATGACATTTGAATTTCAACAGTTTGAGCAATTTCACCTGATGTCGTCTGGCTGGAACGTATTCTCACATCATGTGTTACCCTGCCAACACCTAAGAGCGCTTTAAGTGTCTTCCAGATATGGGCTGCCCTTCGCCTGAATATTGCCTGACCGATGCCCATGTTGACCGTGGTGCCTGATATGTACAGCGTGGTGGCCGTGAAGATGACCCAATAGCTCAGGTAAAAGTGAGGGGAATAAAATAGGCTGAATGAATCAAACATATAGAAAGTTTCATAGAGGAAGTAGAGCACTCCTTGAGAGATCCCACTGATGGTGACTCTCATCTGACTTTGAATCCTTGGAGTTGAGAAGCACTTGCGAGCCTGTGCCAAACTTTGTATGTGTTTATGCAAGTAGTGCACTGTGGAAAAGCTAGAAACCGTCATTATACACAGACAGAGGAAGATGTGCACTCTGAGGATGTAAAAACAGATGATGTTTGACCAGTTCAGTGCATCGCTGGTTTGTTCAATCCATGTGCCATTGAAATAAATACCGGAAGTTGAAAATATTTCATACGCAATATTTATGGAAGTATTGAGGGATAAAAGCATCCCGTCAAGAATCAAAGCCGTGTAGATGACAGACCTGATGTTCTTCTTGATCCAGATGAAGAGAGCTCGCTGTGCAGGGACAATCTGGATGTAGTAGTAGAAGAAGAGCCAAACGGAGCACGTCATGCTGTTGTGCAAGAAGATCAGAACTATCACCAATGTTACAGAAAACATTACGTCGCTTGTCTGTTCGTTGATCGCCTGATAAATTAAAGACAAAGAGATGCAATACATAATTGAGCATGCGACAATAATGCCCAGTAGCATCTTTAAAGGCTGCTTGAGTCTTTGTGTGTTCCGCAGGGGGAAGATCAAGCATAACGCATAGAAGATGTTTGCAGCGATGTTGAGGAAGACCAGAGGACCGTTGATTATTAAGAAAGCCTGCTCACTCATATCAATGACTTGTCGTTCCATTGTTGGTTTAGAGCACAAAAGTGCCTCAGTGTCTGTGCTCAGGTCTGAGGTTGAGAAAAGCAATGAAAATAGATGTAATTGTAACCCAAATGTCCTGTCGCTTCTCCACACACCCTTGGACACTGTGAAGGGTTTCTTGTGTGATGGGGTGTTATGCCGAGTGTTTAGACGCCCCTGACACTTCATTGGCTCCTGTTTTGAACTCAAAACTCGTGCAAGGTTTTCTAAATTTGAGGGTACGTATTTCCATATTCCATTATGTAAGTATGCTTGTTAATGTTTTGTTTTTAGGAAAAGATTTCCAGGGTAACTGGAGCCAGCCTGCACTGGTTCGTACCCAAGTACCCAAATGTAGTGGTGAGCCATATGTTGCTTAGCCAATGGCTACACATCACCCTACACTGTAGGGGTGTCAAACTCATTTTCACAAAGGGCCACTCTTCGATATGATAATCACACTAAGGGTCAGACTGACATACCTTTTAATCGAAAAAAAAATAACATATCTAAGTATTTGTATTTGTATTTTATTGGGATCTCCATTAGCTGAGGCCATAGCCAAAGCTATTCTTCCTGGAGTCCACACAACACCTTTGCATCTATACACTGCAGTGCATAATTACATTAAATAATGATCACCATGACAAAACAGTGATAACGGAAATGGTAACAAAAGTAATAAAAATAACTCTACAACAGTCAAAATTAAATAAAATAAAAATAATACAAAATTAACAAAACACAGGACCTAAATTATTCACAGAAACATAGAGATAAACTTATATAAACATGACAGGTGTAATTGATGGTCAGACCAGACAAAAACATATATAAACAGAAACAATTAATGATGATTATACTGATGGGAGTGGCATCATTGGTTAGATATTAGCCACTGCAGAGAGCTGCTCGACTAGTAGATGTTTTTTAAGTAATAGTTTGAATCGATTTTTGCAATTTTCTTGAATAATATGTCCAGGCATGGTGTTCCATTTACTCATGGCTCTATATAATGCTGTACTCTTCGCTCTGTTTGTTTTCACCTTAGGTAGTGTGAATCTTCCTTCCATCGCATGCCTGGTGTTATAATTGTGTTTATCAGAACTGAAACTTAAACATTTATACAATACCCTCGGCAATTTAGTCACTGAAATTTTCCTCGTAAAATTAAGCAAAGAGGCAGTAAATCTATTCTTAACACTTAACCAGGATAGAAAGTTGTGCATTATTTTCACATTACTCCTATAGGAACACCTTAATAAACAGCGTGCAGCCTTATTCTGAGCAATTTGCAATTTTTTTATATGTGACATGGCAGCTCCTGACCAAACCTCTGAGCAATAGTCCAGATGAGCTAAGACAATTGTTTTAATGACATTTCCCATTATATTCTTTGGTAAAAAATGTGAACATCTCCGTATAACTGAGAGACCTCTGCCCATTTTAACTACCACCTTACCAATGTGTTGAGCCCAGGATAAATTACTGTCTACAATTATGCCAAGAAGTTTGGTCTTTTGAACTTGTTCAACTGCCATACCCTTAATGTACAAATTCAACTTGGGATCATTTGATAACAGATGTTTTGTCCCAAATACAAGGCTTTTTGTTTTAGAAACATTAAGAACTAGTTTGTTATGTGTTACCCAGTCCAATACTAACTGCAATTCATTG
This sequence comes from Ammodytes marinus, assembly GCF_949987685.1. Classification (NCBI taxonomy): domain Eukaryota; kingdom Metazoa; phylum Chordata; class Actinopteri; order Uranoscopiformes; family Ammodytidae; genus Ammodytes; species Ammodytes marinus. Next base: position 14,002,938 of record NC_137216.1, on the reverse strand, counting down.
TTCAAGACATTATTAAGCATTTCAATTGTGGACTCTGACACATATATTGTTGAATCATCAGCATACATCGCTATTTTTGCATTTGTTACAGTTAAAGGTAGTTCATTTGTAAATACAGAAAATAGCAGTGGTCCCAGGCAACTTCCTTGTGGAATTCCACAGTTTAATGATTTGAACTCAGAGAAATGTCCGTTGAAGTACACTGTCTGTTTCCTATTAGCTAAGTAATTTCCTAGCCAGAGTATTGCAGTTGAATTGAAACCATATCCTTTAAGTTTTTGCAATAGCAGATTGTGATCAATTATATCAAAAGCTGCACTGAAATCTAACAGTACAGCACCTACTAAATTCTTGTTATTGATTTCTCTATGCCAATCATCAGTCATTTGAATAAGGGCTGTGCTAGTGGAATGCCCGCCTCTATAAGCAAGTATATAAACTGTGTACAATGGCTAGTTTTCGCTTCAACATTTTCGGGGAAAAATTATATGTGGGGGGTATGGGGTACTCCCCCTGAAATTTTTGAATGTCAAACACTTAATTTCCTGCATTCTGGTGGATTTTTATCCACCGATCTGTGCCTTTTCGGCATAAATTTATGGTGGAAATGTCTTAATTTTTGTAAAGGAAAAGACAAGATTCAGGTTCCTGGTGAAACAATTATAAAGGACTATAATGCAGTAAGGCTTTCAGGCATTCTGGATTGAGTCACAATATTTATTCTCCTGGATTTTTCAAAACTTTCTGCACATTCAAAACATATCACGTTTTGTTTTTTTTAGGAATCATGACGCAGCACCAGTGTTAGCTATTTATGACACTTTACATTGGTAATGAAATGCCAAGCCACCATTGGAAACGAAAGGGGCTAGCTCAGCAGCTAGCTAACGTTAGCTAGTTGGCTATATTGTAACTTAAAGCAAAAGTTAGAAACCAGATGATTTTGGCATTTATCCTTAGACACTTGACACAATCAGTCATCAATATTAGCATGCTATTTAGCCACATATATTGGCCTATTTACAGCCCTCAGAAAACTGACAGCTCTTCTTAGATGCAAGTTCATCAATTCATGGCTTAAAATCCTGAGCTGTGGAACTTTCAGCAGACATTCCTAGCTGTAAGCCATGTAAGTTTCCTAACAGTTGGGAGTGTATGCGACGTGCGGATATGGCACAGGCTCCTTGAATTTTTTTTATTATAATTTTTTTTTTCAGAATTGATTCAAATCGGCCGAATTGATTTGCGGGCCGGATCAAAACGTGTCGCGGGCCAGACAGGAAACAAATGTTAATGGTCCAGAATAAGGACACATAGAACATTGGAAAAAGCTTGCCTGGACTGATGACACTCGATTTCAGTTGCGACATTTAGATGGTAGGGTCGGAATTTGGCGTAAACAACATGAAAGCATAGATCCATCCTCCCTTGTATTAACGGTCAAAGCTGGTGATGTAAATGTGTGGGGGATATTTCCTTGGCACACTTTGGGCCCCTTAGTATGAGCATTGTTTAAATGCCACAGCCTACCTGAGTATTGTTGCTGACCGTGTCCATCCCTTTATGAACACAGTGTACCAACCTTTTTATAGCTATTTCCAGCAGGATAATGCACCATGTCACAAAGCTCAAATCATCTCAAACTGGTTTCTTGAACGTGATCATGAGTTCCCTGTAGTCCAATGGCCTGTACAGTCACCAGATCTCAACCCAATTAAGCCCCTTTGGGATGTGGTTGAATGAGAGATTCGCATCTTGGATGTGCAGCCGCCAGATCTGCAGCAACTGCGTGATGCTATCATGTCAATATGGACAAGAACCTCTGAGGAATGTTTCCAACACCTTGTTGAAAGTATGCCACAAAGAATTAAGGCAGTCCGGAAGGCCAGACGAGGTCCTAACTGGTACTAGCAAGGTGTACCCAATAAAGTGGCCGGTGAGTGTATTTGCCAGAGGTTAATTTTGGAGTACATCAAGGATCTTTTCTTGATCCTCTGTTTTTCTCTTTATGTATCTCACCTCTTGGACAAATTATAAGCATTTAATTTATACTTCTACGCCGATGACACACAGCTGTGCGCCTGTACAGCCAGACAATCATATTCAAATTGCTAATTTAGAGACCTGTTTGTCCGGTGTGAAATGTTATGTAACTTTCTGATCCATAATTCTGATAAAACTCAAACTTGGGTTATTCTTGGCCCTGCTCGACAAAGTACCAGTTTGATCAGCCAACAGTAACTCCTGCCAGCTGGGTTATACCCCTATGGCTGCATGGCTTTCTCTTATCCAGCTCATTTCCTTTGGAATAATGTACCTGCATATGTCTGCATTCTGACTGTTGAGATTGTCAAACCTAAACTTAAAACTCCTCTTTTTGCCTTGATATTCATTTAGTGCTTATTCTTTGATACTTGTTTGACTCCCGGAGGGATGGTCTCTGGATGTGTGTAACCACAGTACAAACATGATGACAATCTGTAACTTATCTGATTTTGATACATTTATACGGCAAGCTATGTGTGTCTATGATGTGTTTGACTCACTGGTTGTCCATCTGTAACAAAATAACAAATCATTTCCATTCATTTACCTCCTCTTATGAGCATTTTTTATATCAATTGCTCCTGTCCTTGTGCATATGACGAATATTTTATTACTTTTGAAAGGGTATCTGACATTGTATAACATAACCTGTGTGAGGTATATTCTCTTTTATAAATCAGTTGTGTAAACAGGACCTACAGTAAAAATGTGCCTGAGTAAACACAAGCATGGTCAAATTAATTTAAAAAAAAATTGTTAAGAATGTTGCAGTTACATTTTTGTCTGCAAGAACAATTATACAGAAATGAGAAAATGTACAGTTCTTTAATATGTAAATCAGAAAACAAATCCTGTGTTATGGTTACGATGCTGGACCCAAGAGCAGACAGAGACGAAGTAGGATTTATATAAAAAAGGTTTATTATATATATGGTGAGGGGAAGCAGGTAGTGGGTGAGGGAGCCAGGGGGAGACCAAAGCCGGGAAGCTGGAGAGAGTGGTCCGGATACACGGTAGCGCATAGGGCGATCCGGCGCCAACAGCAAGGAATCCACGGGTTATGAAGGGGAGTTGATTGGAGGTGAAGACCAGGTGAGCATGATTGCAGATGAGGACCAGGTGTGAAGTGAGACAGACAGGGGGAGTGGCAGATACAGACGAGGAAAACACAGCGGGCTGCTGTGACCACAACAGTACCCTCCCCTCAATGGACGCCTCCAGGCGGCCTAAGCTTCTCTGGATGAGCCAGATGGAAATCCCGGATGAGGGAGGGGTCGAGAATGAGACCCCGCGAAACCCAGCTCCTTTCCTCAGGACCGTAACCCTCCCAATCCACGAGGTACTGATGCCCTCTGCCCCGACGCCGAATGTCCAGCAACCGCCGGACGGTGTATGCTGGGTGGTTGTCAATCACCCGGGGAGGAGGGGGGGCAACGGCCGGGGGGGAGAGAGGGCTGGTGGAGACTGGCTTTAGACGAGAGACATGGAAGGTTGGGTGGACGTGCATGGCTGGGGGCAGCTTGAGTGTGACCGCAGAGGGGTTGATGACGGAGACAATAGGGAAGGGCCCCACAAAACGAGGGGTTAACTTCTTAGAGCCAGTCTGTAAGGGAAGGTCCTTGGAGGACAACCACACCTGCTGACCCACCCGATAGGCAGGAGCGGGAGCCCGGTGGCGATCAGCCGTGCGCCGGTTCTGCTCAGCGGAGCGCAGCAGAGCGGTGCGCGCGCCCTTCCACACCCTGCGGCAGCGGCGGAGATGGTGCTGTACTGAGGGAACGGAGATGTCGTCCTCCTGAGCCGGAAACAAGGGCGGTTGGTACCCCAGGGAACATTCAAACGGGGACATGCCGGTGGCTGCACAGGACATGGAGTTGTGGGCATACTCGATCCAAGAGAGATGGTCGCTCCAGGCAGAGGGGTTGCGGGCAGCCACACAACGCAGCGCGGTTCCAAGATCCTGATTCGCTCTCTCCGCCTGCCCATTAGTCTGCGGCTGGTACCCTGATGACAGGCTGACAGAGGCCCCCAGCGCACGGCAGAAGGCTTTCCACACCTGGGAGATGAATTGGGGGCCGCGGTCGGAGACGAGGTCCATGGGAATCCCGTGGAGGCGGAACACATGCTGCACGAGCAGCTGGGCAGTCTCGGTGGCAGAGGGGAGCTTTGGGAGGGCAATGAAATGAACAGCCTTAGAGAACCTATCCACAACTGTGAGGATGACTGTATGGCCATTAGAGGGGGGAAGACCAGTGACGAAATCCAGGCCAATGTGAGACCAGGGCCGACCAGGAACAGGAAGCGGGCGAAGCAGGCCGGCAGGGGGTTGATGGGAGGACTTGGCCCGAGCACAAACCGTGCAGGCCAGCACGAAAGCCCGGGTGTCAGCGTCCATCGCTGGCCACCAAAAGTACCTCTTAAGGAGTGACAGGGTGCGACCCACGCCAGGGTGACAGGCAAAACGCGATGTGTGACCCCACACCAGAACCTGGGAGCGCACCGAACTGGGGACAAAGAGGCGGTTAGGAGGGCCGTTGCCCGGGTCTGGTTCAGTGATTTGGGCCTCCCGGATGAGGGACTCTATCTCCCAGGTAACCGCAGCCACCCTGAGACAGGAAGGAGAGAGGATGGTGTCAGGGGGACCCGGTGTGTCCACAGTGCCAAACTGGCGGGAGAGGGCGTCTGGTTTGACGTTACGGGAACCGGGCCGGTAGGTGAGGGAGAAATTGAAACGCCCAAAAAACAGGGACCACCGGGCTTGGCGGGAATTCAATCGCTTGGCTGTCTGGATGTAAGACAAATTCTTGTGGTCAGTCCATACCACGAACGGCTGTTCTGACCCCTCAAGCCAGTGCCGCCATTCCTCCAACGCCAGTTTCACAGCCAGCAGCTCTCTGTTACCCACATCATAATTCCGCTCAGCAGGAACCAGCCGGCGAGAGAAAAAAGCGCAGGGGTGAATTTTCTCATCAGAGGCCGAGCGCTGGGACAGGACCGCCCCCACCCCAGTGTCAGATGCATCAACCTCCACAATGAACTGCCTGGAGGGATCCGGTTGGATGAGAATGGGGGCAGACGAAAAAAGCTCCTTAAGCCTAGAGAAGGCAGCCTCCGCTTCAGGCGTCCAGGCAAAAGGGCGGGCAGGGGAGGTGAGATGAGTGAGAGGGGCTGCCACCCTGCTGTAGTCCCGGATGAACCTCCGGTAAAAATTGGCAAACCCCAGAAACTGCTGCAGTTTCTTGCGGGAATCGGGGATGGGCCAGTCAGTCACTGCAATGACCTTCTCGGGGCAGGTCCTCACTTTCCCGCTCTCAATGATGAACCCCAGGAAGGATACAGAGGTGACACTGAACTCACACTTCTCGGCCTTCACATATAGCTTGTTCTCCAACAGCCGTTGAAGAACTTGCCGGACATGCTGGACGTGTTCCTTCTGATTGCGGGAAAAAATCAGGATGTCGTCTAAATAGACAAAAACTGAGCGGTTGAGAAAGTCCCGGAGGACGTCGTTAACCAGGTTCTGGAACACAGCAGGGGCATTAGTTAGGCCGAAAGGCATGACGAGATACTCAAAATGGCCGAGGGGGGTGTTAAAGGCCGTCTTCCACTCATCGCCTTCACGGATGCGCACCAGATGATAGGCATTACGTAGGTCCAATTTGGAGAAGACTGTGGCGCCCTGCAGTGGCTCGAATGCGGAACTGATGAGGGGCAACGCATACTTGTTCTTCACAGTAATGTTATTGAGACCCCTGAAATCATCACATGGGCGAAGTGACTTGTCCTTTTTGGCCACAAAAAAGAAACCTGCACCAACAGGAGAAGAGGAGGGTCTCATGAGGCCAGCCGAAAGAGAATCCTTAATGTACTTCTCCATGGCCTCCCTCTCAGGACGGGACAAGTTATAAAGGCGACTACTGGGCAAAGGGGCGCCGGGGAGGAGATCAATGGCACAGTCATAGGGGCGATGAGGAGGCAGGGTGAGCGCACGACACTTACTAAATACCTCTCCCAGGTCATGATAAATTTGGGGAACCAAGGAGAGGTCGGGAGGTTCCTTGGGCAAGAGAACATCTCCCACTGCCGGAGACAGGGCAGACTGTAAGCAGGTGGAATGACAAAACGTGCTCCAACTCACCACCTTGCCAGAAGACCAGTCAAATTGGGGATTGTGAAGCTTGAGCCAGGGGTACCCCAGCACCAGGGGAGTGAGGGGAGACAGGATGACATGAAACTGAAGTATCTCGTGGTGATTGCCAGAAACAATTAATTCAAGGGGCTTAGTACGGTGGGTAATAAGGGCCAGGTGACGGCCGTCTAAGGCGTTAGCATTTAAGGGAGAGGGTAATTGTTCCAATTTAATGCCAACCTGAGACGCGAAGCCCGCATCAATGAAGTTCTCATCCGCTCCAGAATCCACCAGGGCTGACACAGGAAAGGAATGCCCGAGGGACAGGAGAGTGGCATCCAGCAGTGAGCGAGAACAGTGAGAATCGGGGACGGAGGGGGCGTGGCTCAGCAGGGCCCCGAGCCTCACTGCCGAGCCCTGTCTTTTGGCAGTGACGGACAGGTGGAGATGAGATGCCCGGGCAGCGCACAGTACAGACACACTCCGGTCTTAATCCGATGAAGCCGCTCTGCCTGGGTGAGACGTGTGCGACCCAGCTGCATGGGCTCCTCTTCAGTGACAGCACGCGTCACGGGGGCAGAGAGGGCAGTCTTAGGGAAGAGTGGGGAACAGGAAGCAGCGAAAACCGGAGGCACGGAGCTGCCCGCCTTCTCCCTACGCCGCTCGCGTAGGCGATTATCCAGCCGGATAGAGAGGGAAATTATTTCATCGAGAGTGTCAGCTTCCTCCCTAGTAGCCAGCTCATCCTTGATTGTCTCACTGAGACCGGAAAGAAAAAGCCCACGTAGTGACTTGTCGTTCCAGCCTGACCTGGCTGCATAGGTCCTGAACTCAACGGAGAACTCAGCTACACTGCGGGAGCCCTGACGTAAAGAAATAAGCCGCTTGGCGGCGTCCCCTCCCTCTACTGGATGGTCAAACACTTTCCTCATCTCTGCTACAAAAAGGTCAAAATTGTCATTAGCTGGGGAATCACTGTCCCATAATGCTGAAGCCCACGCTAGTGCATTACCCTTAAGTGACCCCATAATGTAAGCGATCTTAGCCTTTTCTGTGGGATAGGTGAGAGGCTGCTGACTGAAAACTAGGAAACACTGAATCAAAAAGTCTCTGCACGTACCCATGTCCCCAGCATAGCGCTCTGGCGCAGGAATAAATGGCTCACGAGCTCGTGGCAGGTGTAACGGGGAAGTGAGAGCAGGCGGGGGTGCCGCTGGTAGTGGAGGCGCTGTGGTGGGAGGTACCAGTAAGTCCAATTGGTCACCCATCTGTGTGACTCGGGTAGCGAGATTCTTAAAAGCCTCCATAGCGTCCCGGAGAGCTTGGCTGTGCTCCGCCACCTGAGTGCCTTGGGCGGCGAGAGCTCCACGAATGTTTCCGATGTCCGCTGGGTCCATCTTGGCCGGATCGTTCTGTTATGGTTACGATGCTGGACCCAAGAGCAGACAGAGACGAAGTAGGATTTATATAAAAAAGGTTTATTATATATATGGTGAGGGGAAGCAGGTAGTGGGTGAGGGAGCCAGGGGGAGACCAAAGCCGGGAAGCTGGAGAGAGTGGTCCGGATACACGGTAGCGCATAGGGCGATCCGGCGCCAACAGCAAGGAATCCACGGGTTATGAAGGGGAGTTGATTGGAGGTGAAGACCAGGTGAGCGTGATTGCAGATGAGGACCAGGTGTGAAGTGAGACAGACAGGGGGAGTGGCAGATACAGACGAGGAAAACACAGCGGGCTGCTGTGACCACAACATCCTGATCCTGATCCTGAATTGATCATTATTTTACCGCGTGCAGGTTTCAGGGGTAGCTTGCACTCATTTAGGTTCATAAGAACATTTCTTGTAGTCATGCACAACATTACCAGTTTTTGAATCTGATGCAACTCTGAATGCATAAATAAAGCATTTTACTGTGACATTTCCCTTAATAAAATAGTGCAGACATTACTCTGTGTTTTTGATGGATTGATAATGTTTTACAGCATTATTTGTGACTCTTTTCACAAAATTTGAAAAGTTTAAAAAATGCAAACATTGTCCATAACATACATCAGTGAAACTAACAATAGCAGAGTACTTTGAGTTTTAAGGGCCAACATCAGGCAAATGCCTTAGTCTGAGTGGTTTTGGCACCTAAAGGTGACAGGAATAGCAATAAAATAATAAAATAGATGTTGACTAAAGCAGGAGCTTGTAGTTATAGGTTTATTAAGTACACATGTAACACAAAAAAATTGAACGTCAAAGAATGAGGATACATATGAATCAGACATGTTATCAATGCTAAGTTACATCTTATATGTTATCATTATATCCATTGCAATTTTTCCGAGATGTTGAAGGATTTTACCTGTGTGCATCAAAGGGTAAAACCATTGACATAAAGGTTTGGTATTGTTATCATTCTTGATTGTTTACCCTTATATTGCTGTAAATGTGATTTGGAGGATTTGCCAGCAATAACCAAGACATTATGAATGATTATAAGCAGTGGAAGTCTGACTATAATGTCTATAAAAGACTATAATTCCGGTAACATTATTTATTCAGCATAAATAAGCATTATTCAAACATTTAATACAAAGTTTATAACACACTAGTAGTACTTCAGACATACAAGGTACTTTTAAATATTCACTAGTGTACATTATTTGTAAACCATTATAAAAATGAAGGAATGGTTTATATTGTTATAAATGTGTTAACTAAATTGTCCTTCATCATCTTCTACACCGGCTGAACTTCCATTCATGGATGCCCAGTTGAGGATTTATAGTTATTGACACATCAATAAAACATTTAGTATATCTCTCTACAAATACATTACAGTGGGTTGGAAACTCATTACACATTTACTGTTTACAAATGCTAAAATACATAGCATACTTACATGTTATGGACCATCTACCTAACATTACACAATCACTCATATACATCTAAGGTGTAAATAATGAAATCACACATATTTTTCTGAGTAAATACAAAAATGGCTTAGATGATGTGACCAACAGAAAGTGAGATAAGGTCAACATGAGTAAATATTTTAGATATATTAAATAAAAGCATGGTCTACAAAAACAACTATATAGATTTTCGTTGTAGAAAATGTACAGTATTTTATTTGGCAGTGTTTTTGGTTTTGACCTAAAGTACAAAGTACCACATAATCTATGGTTATATATCATTTTAATAATAAAGCTAGTTTGACCTTCAAAGCATGAAAGCATAATTGTCTCAGAGCTACCATAATATGCCAAGTGCCGCCGGGATCCAAATTTACCCACTATGGACGTTTGCTGCCCTTGTCTTTGCTCCTTGCATCTGATTCAGCTGCTCTTTGATGGAAGATGCAAACAGAACATTTTATTAATCCATCTCCATTTTGAGGGGTGTTTCCATCTCTGTAACGCCTCCCTCTAAGATCTCTTACAAAGCCTATGGAGTAAACCAACTCTAAGCATTGTAGCAAATCTGACTTATTTGCATCACATGCAAATAAAAAATGCAAATAAAGCGTATTGGTGTGGAAGCACATAGAAAAAGTTATATAGACATTACTGTGTTTTTGTACAAAATAAAGAGATACATGATGATATAGATTACATATATCGACATTACCCAACTGTTTGCACAGACCGAGTAGTTCTCTTCGAGATAAGTAAACTGACCTTCACATTAAAACCACATTGGAATGCTCTTTTAAGGATACACAAACAGCATTTTTTTCACACCACCTCAATCAATCTCCACACCTGCTCACAATCTGATCCTCATCCATTAACTGTTAACTGCTGAGAATGTTTTTTCAAAATACAACATATTGGATTCAAACGTTAAAATGTTTTGGTTATTCCACAAACCATAAAACATATTAAAATGAAACTTCACACGGTAAAATGATGTCAAGAAAAACAACTTTTTCATACAGTCAGTACAGTCAGTCCAGTTACAATGATGACATTTGAATGTCAACAGTTTGAGCAATTTCACCTGATGTCGTCTGGCTGGAACGTATTTTCACATCATGTGTTACCCTGCCAACACCTAAGAGCGCTTTAAGTGTCTTCCAGATATGGGCTGCCCTTCGCCTGAATATTGCCTGACCGATGCCCATGTTGACCGTGGTGCCCGATATGTACAGCGTGGTGACCGTGAAGGTGACCCAAGCGCCCAGGTAAAAGTGAGGGGAATAATAATAGCTGAATGAATCAAACATATAGAAAGTGTCATAGAGGAAGTAGAGCACTCCTTGAGAGATCCCACTGATGGTGACTCTCATCTGACTTTGAATCCTTGGAGTTGAGAAGCACTTGCGAGCCTGTGCCAAACTTTGTATGTGTTTATGCAAGTAGTGCACTGTGGAAAAGCTAGAAACCGTCATTATACACAGACAGAGGAAGATGTGCACTCTGAGGATGTAAAAACAGATGATGTTTGACCAGTTCAGTGCATCGCTGGTTTGTTTAATCCATGTGCCATTGAAATAAATACTGGAAGTTGAAAATATTCCAGACGCAATATTTATGGAAGTATTGAGGGATAAAAGCATCCCGTCAAGAATCAAAGCCGTGTAGATGACAGACCTGATGTTCTTCTTGATCCAGATGAAGAGAGCTCGCTGTGCAGGGACAATCTGGATGTAGTAGTAGAAGAAGAGCCAAACGGAGCACGTCATGCTGTTGTGCAAGAAGATGTTAACTATCACCAATGCTATAGCAAGCATTACGTCGCTTGTCATTTCATTGAACACCTGATACAGTAAAGACAAAGAGGTGCAATACATAATTGAGCATGCGACAATAATGCCCAGTAGCATCTTTAAAGGCTGCTTGAGTCTTTGTGTGTTCCGCAGAGGGAAGATCAAGCATAACGCATAGAAGATGTTTGCAGCAATGTTGAGGAAGACCAGAGGACCGTTGATTATTAAGAAAGCCTGCTGACCCATATCAATGACTTGTTGTTCCATTGTTGGTTTAGAGCACAAAAGTGCCTCAGTGTCTGTGCTCAGGTCTGAGGTTGAGAAAAGCAATGAAAATAGATGTAATTGTAACCCAAATGTCCAGTCGCTTCTCCACACACCCTTGGACACTGTGAAGGGTTTCTTGTGTGATGGGGTTTTATGCAGAGTGTTTAGACGCCCCTGACACTTCATTGGCTCCTGTTTTGAACTCAAAACTCGTGCAAGGTTTTCTAAATTTGAGGGTACGTATTTCCATATTCCATTATGTAAGTATGCTTGTTAATGTTTTGTTTTTAGGAAAATATTTCCAGGGTAAGTGGAGCCAGCATGCACTGGTTCGTACCCAAGTACCCAAATGTAGTGGTGAGCCATATGTTGCTTAGCCAATGGCTACACATCACCCTACACTGTAGGGGTGTCAAACTCATTTTCACAAAGGGCCACTGTACGATATGATAATCACACTAAGGGCCAGACTGACATACCTTTTAATCGAAAAAAAAACAACATATCTAAGTATATAAACTGTGTACAATGGCTAGTTTTCGCTTCAACATTTTCGGGGGAAAATTATATGTGGGCGGTATGGGGGTACTCCCATACCCCCCCACATAAGAAATGTTTGAATGTCAAACACTTAATTTCCTGCATTCTGGTGGATTTTTATCCACCGATCTATGCCTTTTCGGCATGAATTTATGGTGGAAATGTCTTAATTTTTGTAAAGGAAAAGACAAGATTCAGGTTCCTGGTGAAACAATTATAAAGGACTATAATGCAGTAAGGCTTTCAGGCATTCTGGATTGAGTCACAATATTTATTCTCCTGGATTTTTCAAAACTTTCTGCACATTCAAAACATATCACATGTTTTGTTTTTTTAGGAATCATGACGCAGCACTAGTGTTAGCTTTTTATGACACTTTACATTGGTAATGAAATGCCAAGCCACCATTGGAAACGAAAGGGGCTAGCTCAGCAGCTAGCTAACGTTAGCTAGTTGGCTATATTGTTACTTAAAGCAAAAGTTAGAAACCAGATGATTTTGGCATTTATCCTTAGACACTTGACACAATCAGTCATCAATATTAGCATGCTATTTAGCCACATATATTGGCCTATTTACAGCCCTCAGAAAACTGACAGCTCTTCTTAGATGCAAGTTCATCAATTCATGGCTTAAAATCCTGAGCTGTGGAACTTTCAGCAGACATTCCTAGCTGTAAGCCATGTAAGTTTCCTAACAGTTGGGAGTGTATGCGACGTGCGGATATGGCACAGGCTCCTTGAATTTTTGTTATTATTATTATTTTTTTCAGAATTGATTCAAATCGGCCGAATTGATTTGCGGGCCGGATCAAAACGTGTCGCGGGCCAGACAGGAAACAAATGTTAATGGTCCAGAATAAGGACACATAGAACATTGGAAAAAGCTTGCCTGGACTGATGACACTCGATTTCAGTTGCGACATTTAGATGGTAGGGTCAGAATTTGGCGTAAACAACATGAAAGCATAGATCCATCCTCCCTTGTATTAACGGTCAAGGCTGGTGATGTAAATGTGTGGGGGATATTTCCTTGGCACACTTTGGGCCCCTTAGTATGAGCATTGTTTAAATGCCACAGCCGTATTGTTGCTGACCGTGTCCATCCCTTTATGAACACAGTGTACCAACCTTCTTATAGCTATTTCCAGCAGGATAATGCACCATGTCACAAAGCTCAAATCATCTCAAACTGGTTTCTTGAACGTGATCATGAGTTCCCTGTAGTCCAATGGCCTGTACAGTCACCAGATCTCAACCCAATTAAGCCCCTTTGGGATGTGGTTGAACGAGAGATTCGCATCTTGGATGTGCAGCCGCCAGATCTGCAGCAACTGCGTGATGCTATCATGTCAATATGGACAAGAACCTCTGAGGAATGTTTCCAACACCTTGTTGAAAGTATGCCACAAAGAATTAAGGCAGTCCGGAAGGCCAAACAAGGTCCTAACTGGTTCTAGCAAGGTGTACCCAATAAAGTGGCCGGTGAGTGTATTTGCTAGAGGTTAATTTTGGAGTACATCAAGGATCTTTTCTTGATCCTCTGTTTTTCTCTTTATGTATCTCACCTCTTGGCCAAATTAAATTATAAGCATTTAATTTATACTTCTACGCCGATGACACACAGCTGTGCGCCTGTACAGGCAGACAATCATACTGTTTGTCCGGTGTGAAATGTCATGTAACTTTCTGATCCATAATTCTGATAAAACTCAAATTTTGGTTATTCTTGGCCCCGCTCGACAAAGTACTAGTTTGATCAGCCAACAGTAACTCTTGCCAGCTGGGTTATACCCCTATGGCTGCATGGCTTTCTCTTATCCAGCTCATTTCCTTTGGAATAATGTACCTGCATATGTCAGACATCTGACTGTTGAGATTGTCAAACCTAAACTTAAAACTCCTCTTTTTGCCTTAATATTCATTTAGTGCTTATTCTTTGATACCTCAGTGCTTGTACATGTTTGACTCCCGGAGGGATGGTCTCTGGATGTGTGTAATCACAGTACAAACATAATGACAATCTGTAACTTTTCTGATTTTGATGCATTTATACGGCAAGCTATGTGTGTCTATGATGTGTTTGACTTACTAGTTGTCCATCTGTAACAAAATAACAAACCATTTCTATTAATTTACCTCCTCTTATGAGCATTTTCTGTAGCTGTCAACTGCATTGTCTTCATCACTGTGCAACATTTTTTTTTAAATTTAAACTAAAACACATAGGGGAGAGTGGGGTGAGTTGTGCCAGTGGGGAAGTTGTGCCACCCCTTGTTTCTATAAAACCATAGAAGAAATTGGAAATGTGACCACATATTTAGAAGAGCCATCCATGTGACTCATCCTGTAAAGAAGGGAGAAAAATGGAATAAGATGTTGCACATTTAAGCTCAAAAAACAGTTTTTTGCCTTTCAAAGTAAAATTTCCATGTTCAAGGTTTTTTGATTATTGTGTCTGAGCAATTATAGACACGTTTGAAAACATTTGACACATGTTTTAGTGCTTTAGTATGCTACACTTTGTGTCTAGATAGTTAGCACAATGTCAGCCCTAAACTGCTGCATCATGCTTGTTATCCAAAACTCTGGGGTTGGGTTGATTTGTGCCAGTTAGTTAATGGGGAGGAAAAACCAGGATGTACAGATGGGTTTTGAGCCTTGATTTAAAGGAAAAATGGAGGGGGAATCGCATATGCCAGGTGGCAGTTGGTTCTACAAGGGCGAAGAAGCTAGTGCAAAGTAACTTTCTGAGAGTTGTGCCATTGGCATGGCTGTATACGCTGGTCACCAAAAGAAAGTGATTGTCTACAGTAGCTCAAAAGAGACTGACATTTCCATTCCACTTAACGACACCACTGATGAGAGTTCAGATGGCCAGAAAGATGATGATGGTGACTTTGTCATTGTGAGCTTTGCAGGTAAAACCATTAAATCTGCTAGGCCTTGCTTTAAGAAAATGGTCCTTCAATCTTTGTAAAATATTTACTTTATATAAACCTTAAATAAGTGGAGTTGTCTTGCATTACAGTTTATGAGATATATATCAATGGCACAATTTACCCCATGGTATTCTCTCTTGTGGCACAACTTACACCACACCGGGGGCAAGTCGTGCCACAAGACAACTTTTTTTCCAAAAGCTATATTTCTTAAACAGTTTATTTCAGATCCAAAGTTATTGTTGCCAGGGATGCACAACACCCTGAAATATATGTACATATTTGAGTTGGAGACTTTACTGTCAAGGCCTCACTTTAAAGTCACTTTGAGTAAAAAAAGAGAGTTCAGATGGCCAGAAAGATGATGATGGTGACTTTGTCATTGTGAGCTTTGCAGGTAAAACCATTAGATCTGCTAGGCCTTGCTTTAAGAAAATGGTCCTTCAATCTTTGTAAAATATTTACTTTATATAAACCTTAAATAAGTGGAGTTGTCTTGCATTACAGTTTATGAGATATATATCAATGGCACAATTTACCCCATGGTATTCTCTCTTGTGGCACAACTTACACCACACCGGGGGCAAGTCGTGCCACAAGACAACTTTTTTTCCGAAAGCTATATTTCTTAAACAGTTTATTTCAGATCCAAAGTTATTGTTGCCAGGGATGCACAACACCCTGAAATATATGTACATATTTGAGTTGGAGACTTTACTGTCAAGGCCTCACTTTAAAGTCACTTTGAGTAAAAAAAGAGAGTTCAGATGGCCAGAAAGATGATGATGGTGACTTTGTCATTGTGAGCTTTGCAGGTAAAACCATTTTATCTGCTAGGCCTTGCTTTAAGAAAATGGTCCTTCAATCTTTGTAAAATATTTACTTTATATAAACCTTAAATAAGTGGAGTTGTCTTGCATTACAGTTTATGAGATATATATCAATGGCACAATTTACCCCATGGTATTCTCTCTTGTGGCACAACTTACACCACACCGGGGGCAAGTCGTGCCACAAGACAACTTTTTTTCCAAAAGCTATATTTCTTAAACAGTTTATTTCAGATCCAAAGTTATTGTTGCCAGGGATGCACAACACCCTGAAATATATGTACATATTTGAGTTGGAGACTTTACTGTCAAGGCCTCACTTTAAAGTCACTTTGAGTAAAAAAAGAGAGTTCAGATGGCCAGAAAGATGATGATGGTGACTTTGTCATTGTGAGCTTTGCAGGTAAAACCATTAGATCTGCTAGGCCTTGCTTTAAGAAAATGGTCCTTCAATCTTTGTAAAATATTTACTTTATATAAACCTTAAATAAGTGGAGTTGTCTTGCATTACAGTTTATGAGATATATATCAATGGCACAATTTACCCCATGGTATTCTCTCTTGTGGCACAACTTACACCACACCGGGGGCAAGTCGTGCCACAAGACAACTTTTTTTCCGAAAGCTATATTTCTTAAACAGTTTATTTCAGATCCAAAGTTATTGTTGCCAGGGATGCACAACACCCTGAAATATATGTACATATTTGAGTTGGAGACTTTACTGTCAAGGCCTCACTTTAAAGTCACTTTGAGTAAAAAAAGAGAGTTCAGATGGCCAGAAAGATGATGATGGTGACTTTGTCATTGTGAGCTTTGCAGGTAAAACCATTTTATCTGCTAGGCCTTGCTTTAAGAAAATGGTCCTTCAATCTTTGTAAAATATTTACTTTATATAAACCTTAAATAAGTGGAGTTGTCTTGCATTACAGTTTATGAGATATATATCAATGGCACAATTTACCCCATGGTATTCTCTCTTGTGGCACAACTTACACCACACCGGGGGCAAGTCGTGCCACAAGACAACTTTTTTTCCGAAAGCTATATTTCTTAAATTATTTAAGAAATATGTGTTTTATTAATAAATATATTTCAGTTTATTTCAGATCCAAAGTTATTGTTGCCAGGGATGCACAACACCCTGAAATATATGTACATATTTGAGTTGGAGACTTTACTGTCAAGGCCTCACTTTAAAGTCACTTTGAGTAAAAAGTGGCACATCTCACCCCACTCTCCCCTATTTAAAAAAAAGATAATTAACTCAGAAAAATCTTTATTTACTTTTTCCTTAATAAATGATATTCAAATCTAATTCTGTAATAACAGACTTAGATTCAGGCTCAAACTGTCAAATAAAACAAATTGTGTCTCAATTTGAAGAAGAATAAAAAAACTTCCAGGGATAGGTAACACTGTTGTGCAAAGTTTTTATTTAAATAAGCACGTCTGACTAAAACGCCAGAATCAACAGATCATATTAACACAAAGAAAGAAAAGAGTCACATAAAAATAATACTCCATGTCAGATAAAGCAAACTAATTATGATACATCTTTACATTCAAACAATCATTGGCAGTTAAGGTCCTTCTGGTTAGACAGATAGTTACTCCTCAAAACATATACACACACACCTCTCTCACACTCACACACACACACTTAAAGCCATAGGTTTATCCCTCTTACATATGCCAGAGTGTTTGCATGAGATGCATGAGTCCATTATGCTACAAGTCAAGAACTCGGACATACAGGGAATAAATAAACGTTGGCATCAGACTTCAGAGTCATTCCTCAGTTTCTATTGGCATAGAACTGAACTTTGTGCTTCCTACAGTGGTTTGCTATTGTCTTGTTCCATCAATACCTTATTTTCAAACTATTATCTATAAAGAAACTGGTTATTTTCAATAATCACAGCAGTGGCACGCACATTCATATTTCAGCACTTAAAAGGAACATATTAATGTGTTTTTTTGCATGTTCTAGCCTTGTTTTGCTCCAGATCACACATGATGTCATGGATGGACTACCTCGAGCTCGTTTCTGGCGTCCGCAATTTGTTTCTCGTCACACAATGGGGTAAACGAGGATCCGGTGCTGTGCGGAGAGGCACGAAAAAACATTAGCAAAGTCTTTAATGCATGTAATGTGTGAGCTGAAGCAAAAACATGCAAAAACACAGATATGGTCGCACAAGAAACACTGTCAGAAAATATTTTACTTGCAAAAATGGCCACATCCATAATATGCAGGCAAGCAGGCACACACACACACACACACACACACACACAAACACAGACGCACACACATTTACATAAATAATGTGCAGCCCTGAATGAAGATGGTCAAATGGGCTCTCCGAAACAGTGCGGCTCACACATTAGCATCTTCACTGTGACGGAAAAAGCGTCATTAACACATCACAGTTGTCAGCAGAAGAGACGGTAAGGCATGTTTGTTCACTTAGAAGTAGTCTCTTCTTCGTGAATCATCACTGATGAAGGAAGGGTTCCACTGGGCCGGGTAGATGCATGAGTGGCGAGAGCCCGGCAGGCCTGTGAACGGGTACAGGCCGTTCCTCTCCAGGTCTGAGTTCCGCAGTGCAGGCTAAAGGAAAGGACATTGGAAGAGAGAGAAAATGTATTTATCAAGATGTATTTCAATTAGCATTCTTCCACCTGCCTTACATAGACATGTTACACATAGAACACGGCCTTAGCGTGAACAATGAAGGACAAATGGAGGAGTGCATGTCTCCTTACAGAGTAGTAAATGTCAGTCATCTGCAGCAGGTTCTTGGTGCTGCCGTTCTCCTGCATCTCTATGGTCTCCCTGCCCCACTCCGTGGATATGCGGTTGCTTTTGGGGAAGTCTGCGTACGGGGACATCTGCAAGTCTCCGCTCTTGAAGATGATCTTGTTGATGTCATTCTTGTCCCTCCTTAGAGATCAAACATAAAATTAAATTTAAAAAAAAATAGTGAGGACATTGTGTTGGTGAACTGATACTTGCTCTTTAAATGTTCTGCCAACAGACAAATACATTTTTTTGTAGTCAAAGTTTATTTTTATTTTTTTAAGGATTACTGCACTGATACCAACAATAGCAGCAGCCTTACTTGCAGCAGGTGACAATGAGAGCGATGACGAGGATAAGGAGCAGAGCGCCCCCTGCAGGCGACACCACCACTGCGATCAGCTTGTAAACTGCAATGTCAAAACAGCATCAGAATCACAAGTAGCACATTTAGCAGCATATGTCTACTGAATGTGTCATTGTGTGAGTGTTCAGGTCTTTTTCATGGCCACTTACAATTTCCGCAGTTGAATCCTCCAAATCCAAACATGCACCTGAAAAATACAGTAGAGAGCGGATGTGAATTTAGAATGTCGTCTAAAACCTTTCAGTGTAGCTGGGTTAATACTGTAAGCAAGGAGGAAAAAACATATATAATTTTGTTGCACTTACGGAACACAGGTGTTATTTTCCAGCTTGTAGCCGTCCCCACATTCTGAAATTAGAGATTTTGTTCAGAAATTGTAAGACATTTGCCGTTAAATATAGAAGAAAATCTGCTTTTGGTGAAGGTCTTCTGTAACACCTATTATTTTTAATGTGTAAACATTTCAATCAGGTAATCAGTGGCTGCTGTATTCAGTCATTGGACAGTTGTCTGAGCCAGCAGCACCCTTTGCGAAACAAAACCACACACGTACCTAAGCAGGACAGGTCCTCAGGGTTGTGTTTGTAGTATCCTTGAAGACACTGGCAGTTGGCTGTGCCGCTGCTGTCTGTGCAGGTGGAGCGCTCTGAATCACACTGAGTCTTCTGGGCAACGCACAGACTTTCCACTGGAACACAGCGCGGACACAGTTAGTCATGAGTATAAAAACACAGGACTCTGGGTCATGACTTGGACAATATGATTAAATCAAGATGTCAAGGAAATGACAAAACATTTGTTTTGTTTCCCTCAATTTGCTATCAGGTTTTAATCTCAGTAGGGAAGAGGACTTTTAACTAAACTCAGGTTCACAACAGTAAAATCCCTACTGCATGTGCGTTCATGGTGATCTTATTGTAGTGTTTTAATGGAATATAGAGGCTTGATGATGAAGTTGTTGAGTTATGTAATGATGAAACTGTGTTATATTGTCACACGTCAACGCTGCACCTTTCATGAGGAAAGCATTTATGGCTAAATTGGGACCTCTAGTGGCTGTAAACAGAATCACAGCTATTTGTGTTAGTCTGAAAGTAGGTTAAAAACTATATTAAATTAGATTATTATGAGAGAAATAGACATGCTGACGTTCATTCTGATCCCTTGCTGTTATGTATCTACCATGATAAGTGAGCTGGTGGTGCAGGACCATGCGGCAGTGGGCCAACGAGGAGCTGCAGTTGGTGAGAGTCATCTGAATGCTGTTGTAGACCTCGGTGTGCGTCACATCGGAGGAAATGGAAAACATGTTGACAGCTAAGATGTGAGCCCCGTCCTCTCCTCTGTGAGGGAAAGAGGTCAGAGGTCAATAGAGAGGTTGACGCTGACAAAATGTCCATCAGCCTAAAGCGTATGGCAAAAAAAAAATCCAGCCCTTTTCACATTTAAGTTTTCTGTAAAAAAAGATTTTAATTAAAAACAATTGACGTTGTAGTGTGTGTTTTTTTACATGCTAGATATACTCTATATACTCAAAATGTGCTGTATCATGAGAGTAGAAAATATATAAATATACAGTATTTTCAACAACAAATAACAGGGAAATGATTAATTGGTTTAGTGATGGCAAGTTAACTTACTTCTTACTGAGCGTAGAGCGGCTGTAACCTCGGAGGACTGACAGCGAAGCATTGAGCTGAGGTGAACACAGGAAGAGACAGTGTCGCATCAGATGTAATACAAACTAAAAGGAGATTTCATAGACGGCACAGTGATGTGGACTGCCACTCACCAGCTGAATGATCTCTCTCTGGATCTCATGCATGGTGGCGCTCTTGAAGACAAAAGGGTCATGTGGCAGCCTGTTCACACTGAAGGTTCCCAGAAACGCCTTTGCTATTGAGGGGAGGGGGGACATAATGCTGCCAGTGACTCAAAGGAAGGCTTTTCGAGAAAACAACTGGGACAAGAGAATTTATATAAAGACTTTATGCTTGTATATCTTAAGAATCTGCTATTGAATAAATGTTCTATGGTTATGTATCATAAGGGGTTTTTACCTCTGGTGCAAGTGCGTCCGTCCTCCAGGTCGAAGCCAAGCGGACATTCACAGCTGAAGGAACCTCGCGTGTTCACACACCTGGACCCGACGGGGCAGGGGTCCCTCTCACACTCATCCATATCTGGACACACAAGTACATGCAGGTGTTAGAATTAAGAATCAATTCACTTAATCTATTAACCTGAACATAGAGACAAAACTATATTTAAAGGTGCACTATGTAACTTTGGGTGTGTCAGAGAAGCGAACATTTTCTAAGGTATATTCTCATAACTGAATAAATCTTTCGTCACAGGAAAAAAAATAATAAGTTACTGTTTCACTGATGTTGTTCACAGCAGTAGGGCTCACAGTTTTGTTTACAAACATATTCTAGTCTTACGTTTGGTTCCAGGTGGCTCAAAGTAATTTTGTTTTGATTTATGATGGATAGAATTATTCAATGCCAAGAATAACATAATAGAGTAAGTAAGTTTTGAAACTAACTGCAGGATCTGCTAATGGAAACAAATCCCCCTCCCCTGAAACTGCATAGTGCACCTTTAAATTTCAATATTTGTCATTGGTAGGTTTACGCTTTGGAACACAAAATGTAAAGTAGAAGCTCACCCTGGTTGCATGTTGGTCCTGTCCATGCCTGCTGACAGTGGCAGGTGTATTGATTCCCTTTATAGCTCACACACATCCCTCCGTTCATACAAGGGTTTGACACACATGGGTTTCCTGAAGTTCAGAGAGAAGAGCATGCATTTTACTACAACATTTAAAAAAAAATCTAATCATTAAAACAGATAGAAACGGTGCTATCATCTGGTAATGACAGATTTCCATTTATTATCCTCATAAATGTCACATTTTGTTTTGGTTCCAATGGCTACATTCACACTGCAAGCCTCTGTGCTTAATTTGGATATATTGCTCAAATCTTATTTTCTTTTGTTTGGCTGTTCACATCATATTTGTAAAGGTAAGCATCAGAGTCCAGTGTAAGTGTCCTGAGCTGAACTGACCAGCAAGCCCAAAAGAATAATTACAAATACGTCACAGGCAGCACGCTGTACAGTACCCCAGTAAACATAGAGGCCAATACAAACAACAAGAAAGATACAATTATTTTAATTATGGCTTTTTGTGGAGCAATAGCTGCTATTCTCTACGGAGTTGAGTGTAGCTGTGGTTTCAGACTTGGAACCAGGAGTGGTTGGATCGTAACCTGAGCTGTGACAGACTAAGATCACATTCCAAAAAAAAACATCAGACCTATAACAGATTAAGGACTGCATAAACAGAAGCCCAAATCAGAATTGTCAAGAAGAGATTCCATGCCATCTGGGCTGTTCACGCTGTCATGAATTTTTTTTTGAAAAACCTTTATGTAACCAAATGAAAGAAACAATATTTTTGTATACATTATTAGACATTCTTGGAATCATATTGGATTATACTGGAAAGATGATATTTCTTTTTCACAGCTTTGTAACTACCACAGATACCACTTTT
Source organism: Ammodytes marinus (assembly GCF_949987685.1). Taxonomy (NCBI): domain Eukaryota; kingdom Metazoa; phylum Chordata; class Actinopteri; order Uranoscopiformes; family Ammodytidae; genus Ammodytes; species Ammodytes marinus. The sequence continues at coordinate 13,980,754 of NC_137216.1, read as the reverse complement.
AAAAGCAATAATCTGCTAAATGTACATGTCCCTAAATGTGTGGCTTGGTGTTGTCTATCATGCGATGACACAGAAAAAAAAATTGTCCAGTATTGCACTCACCAGTTACACTTTTACTTCTACTAAAATAAAGTAAGCATGATGAAGCACAAACAGCAATAGTCACTCACCACAGCTGAGCTAACCAAAGAAGAAAGAGAGAGAAACATGACACAACAGTTTTGCTTATCTATAGGGAAGATTGTAAACCACTGACCTGCTGGTGGTGGTGGTGGTGGTGGCTTGAAGTCAGAGGGTGTTGTCTTGGGCATCAGCTCTGTAGTGGGTTTTCCGGTGGTCCTCGGAGCCTCCGTACTCTTGGTTGAGGTTCTCTGGGTAAAGGTGGTTGTGATGTGCCGGCTGTGAGCTGTGGTGATCCCCATAGAGCCTGTGCTTGTTTGTATCTCGTGGGTGATGACGTCTGTTGGGTTAGCCACCCCGGTCGAGGGCCCCTGGGTTCTGCTGGGTGACACGGGGCGAGTTGGGTGTGCCTCAGAGGTCTGCAGGGCCAGAGTGGAGGCTGTGGCGGTGGAGGAGGAGGGTGTGGTGTACAGGGTGGTGGCCTCAGACAGTGAACCCGGAGTGGAGCTGCTAGCAGTGCTGATGAGCCTGGAGGACGAGGTTGCAGGTAGAGGAGGGCTGGTAGAAGTGCTGATGGTGGTCGTGGTAGTGGAGGCAGTGGCTTTGAAAGTGTCTGTTATCTGAGATCTGTTCAAGAGAAACATAATAGGTTAATTAAGTCTCACACAGATTTTGAACCATCTTTCAGAATGCAATTGGAAAAATGGATTATAAAGCTGTCAGTCATTCTGTCTGTTCTAAGATTAATATGTCATTTTACAGTTTAATAGACTTAAATATTTCATTTAAAAAGTTATCTTAACATACACAATGAATTGCCCAGGACCCAAACTCTGAGATTACAGCTAATGTTACCATGATCTTTATTTTCCTTAATTTATTTCTAAATAATAATAACATAATATAAACTTTATAATGATACATTCACACGTGCCAGTGGCACAGTGCATTAGTTTTGGAAGCCAGTGAAAAAGAGACCGCAGGATGCACTGCGATGATGTTATGTATTTATTAGGGCTGTCAAACGATTACAATTTTTTATCTGATTAATCACAGGGGAGCTGTGGATTAATCACGATAAATCACATTCGAAATATGCCTGAAAAATTCTCATTTTCTCTGTATTGTTTTAGAAACGGAAAGATAAATGACAAAAAGTGGATACTATACATTTAGCATTTATATCTTTATTCATGGCAAATCCAAATGATGGTGTTAAAGCTCCCATATTATACACTTTTCGGTTCTATTATACACCATATTATATGGTCTTAGTGGTCCCTAATACGTTTTTCTTTAATTGTTTGCTGAAAAAAACTTTCAGATAATTTATTGTACTATGCTGATGTTCAGCTAATCTCACAATGGCCTATTTTTTAAAAAAGAGTTGCAGGTCCCCTCGTAAATATACAATCTTTGAGCTCCCCCCGCCCCCTGTCCGGAAGCGAAGCCAGATACGCCTCGCCCTCTGTCTGTCAGGGCCGTGGACCAATAAGAAATAGGGGTGTGGGCTGCACAGTGGAAGCTTCTGGCTTTACGGTTTGTGAGGTCAGAAAAGGGGATAATTCTGACTGGAGTGTTTTTTGGGGGAGGGGTGGGGGTTTCAGAAAAGGGGAGAGTGAGAAAAGGAGAGATTGTTATTTTTTTTGATATTTTGGCAGTCTCTAGGCACACCGTGGACGCATGGATATGTTGGAACACATTTAAAAAGTGCATTTAGCATAATATGGGACCTTTAATACTGAAAAATAAAGTGTGCGTGTGTATAATAATGGTAATTTGATGAGTAAACTTTGATTTAGTATCCTTCGGGAAACAGGATGTTCTGGTCTGCCTGCCATAAATCGTTTTGTCTGTTCCACAGTGATTGGATCTGATCAAAGGCATCAATGAAAAACTATATAAATTGGCATTGTTTTCACTGATGGACTTGTTTGCTGTTACAGGTCATTTATGATCATCAGAGGTCAAATTTGACTGTTTCGTCAACATTTAAAAGTTCCTTGTAGGAGGTTTAAATAAATAAATGAATACCTTTCTGTAACAGTGACAGGTGTTGAGGTGAAGAAGACCTCAGTCACCAACGCAGGAGAGTCTGTCAGAGAGCGGTCCAGCTCAGATGTACTACTGCTGACCATAGGGGGCGCTGTGGTCAAACCCAAGCCCACAGTGTGCTCCCTGGTCTGGGACGAAACTCTGTCAGTGCCCTCCTGGTTCTGAGTGTTTGAGCTGTGGGCTCCGGTGGAAGACTCTGTGAAGGTGCCGACACTAGAGCCCGACCCTTGGTCCATCCCAGAGACGTTTTTAGGACCCTCTGCAGGTGAGGTGACGGGAGGTGTGGAGGAGGCCGACACTTCAGATTGATCAGTACTGGGCTCCGTCAATCTGATAGGTGGCGTTGAGTCAGAGGTGTCCTCCGATGTCGAGTTGTGCTGGTGCTGGGTGGCATTAGGTTGTCTGTTGAAACTTTGCGTTCCTCTGTGAGCCGCCGGGCTCCCAGTCTCTGAAAACCTCTCCTTGAAGGATTGGGTCATGTGCTGGTCCGTTGTGTCCCTGCCATCAGTCCTGGTGGACAGGGCGCTGCGGGTGTAGTCCTCAGTCTCTGCAGCCCTAGAAGATACACCCAAGGTAGAGGGGGGCTGATGGGAGTCGGAGTCCCCCGTGAAAGCAGAGGAGGTGCTGGTGTTGCTGGAGCGGGAGGTGACAGAAAGCAGGGTCCTCTCCCCAGCTCGGCTGATGGTGGTGGACGTGTAGGTGCTGTCGGTGTGGACGGCCGTGTGGGACATGGAGGCTGAAGGGTCTCCAAGTCGAAGGGTGGTGCCCGGGCTGTCCTGGGGCAGTAAGCCGTCCTCTGTTGACATCCAGGAACTAGCCTCCCAGGACACGGCGGGGGAGGCCACTGGAACCTGGTCGGTGTTAATAAGGTCCTTCCAGTCACTGCTGCTGCTACTGTCGCTGCTGAGACTGCTTGCTTCAGTGGTGGCTTCCACAAAGGTGGAGGAGAGTGGCTCAGTAGACAGACTTATGGCCTCTAGTGGTGTGCTGCTTGTTTCCGTGAAGGTTTGTGTCTGATCTGTATCTGTGAAAATAAAAAAAATTAACTAGTTTTAGCACCATGCATCCTTGCTGCCAATAGCTCCAAACATAGGTATATATTTTGGGGAGTAGGCAGGGGATATGTTCAACTTCAGGCCCGAGGCTGAGACTCAGTTCTCCAAAACAATGTGCCCACTGCCCTATAAGCAATATTCATGATCTTAGTGTTTTTCTGTTCTACTCCTATTGTAACTCATTTCCAGCTGCTGCCACTAGATTGTGCTCTCCAGGTTCTCTGTTGCCTGTACACAGCTCCAGAAAGGGGGGGTGGGGGGGTGTATGCTGTCATTAAGTACTGATGCCTGCTGCAGAGGCAATGATTTTGGGTGGAGAACAATTGTCAGCCATGCTTGTCTCCTCTAACAAAGGCATGGGGTCCTAAATATGGCCGTGACTGTCTCCGCCGGGAATAAGCCACTTCCTTCCTAAAGCTGAGCGAGCACAAGGCACTGGCAGAGAAACCGTCAGTGTGGATCTGGGTGTGTTTTCATGTTCAGTGTGAAGATTTTTTTTTTGTCTGGCTCAAAATTGTTGGGTATAGTCATGAACATGCATAGCATTAGTATTAGCCACCTGATTGATTTCAGAACCATAATTAATCTCCGATAGCTAGTTGCTGATGCTCTAGTCTAGAAGGTAGCGTAGAGATGGATTATCAGAGGTTTTTTGTTGTGAAAACTGCTGCCAGCTGGGAAGGATGCTATGAGAGTGGTTGCAATGAATCACATTAAGCTTCCCACCGCAGAGTTGAGGGGAACTGGCCCTGGGAGAATTATATTGGTTCATCATTGCAAGAGACATAGTCCTATCATCCATCGTTTAGATAAAAAAAAAATTGACGAGTTCAGCTTTAATTGCATAACAGCTGAACATCCAAACGAAATATAAAGCATCCACTGACTGAACCCACAAGTCATCTGTGCACTGAGTCTGTGTGTGTGTGTGTGTGTGTGTGTGTGTGTGTGTGTGTGTGTGTTTATGATGATGAACTAGCCTTTTCTCCTCTGCCTATCACTGTAGCTGTGTCTGTCTGACAGCCTGTCATCTGGCCGGCTTCCAGGAGCGCTAGGACTAGAACAACAGCCCTCTGAGGATGGCCGTGGGCACTGGAAGGCATCCTGACGGCCAACCACGCGGCGTCAAAAGCAGCCACCGTCCAAAAGCAACGGAGGGGAGAGTTCAACGGCAGAACAGAGCCGTCCGCTGGGAGTCTGCGGGGAGAGAGCTGGGCCCACTCCGGCTCTATTTTCCTCTCTCACTTCCTCTGCATGTGTCTCTCTCATTATTTCATTTTCTCTCCCTGCTGGATCCAGGCCGGGGCAACAAAAACTCAGACTGGAACGTGGTGTTGGCAAACGAACGGCGGACACTCCCAGATTCTCTTGCTGTTAATCTCTCATCTCTTCAAGCTGTTAAAGTAGCCGTTTGTTTTTTTCACTGCTATAAACTGAAACGCTTCGGCTGAGGCTCGCTTCCATATTAATTTAGGCAAGTGCAGTGCATATTAATGATGACGTAATGGCGGCGTAGCAGGGTTGTGAATGTTATGGTTGCAGTGACTGCCAACAGACCAAATAGGTCATTTGTTGTTGTGGGCTTTTTGTTATACTCAATATATAACTATGACCAAATCTTGAGGTGGTTTTGAAGGTTCACAGCACAGCTATAAGTCTATAGGTTTGGTCACCAGATGACTGAGACCCAAAGACCTAGTGCAGGACATTAAAGGTGAATCTGGGTGAAATCAGGAGGAAACCTCAGGGAATCAGTTTAACTTTATCATTCTTCAGTAGCAGCTACTCTTGTCTGTATTTCTTTTATTTTTATAAATTGGCTATAAGGTAAAGAATAGTAAAATACGTATTAGTACAGCAGTACCGATAGTGAATGTTAGTATCTATATGCGGCTGCATTGGAACTATTTAAAAGGTTATAATAACCTAAGTATTCATATGTTGAACTCTATGTTTTTAACTTAGAGAAAAGGTCCTACTGCTGTCTGTGTGACAGGTGAAAGTCCCAGCCATAATCGGATGTTTTATGGTACCTTTTTTTGTAGATATTGTGATTGGCAAGAATTGTTTCATTATGCCATTGCTTACAGATATTTAAAAATCAATTTCTGAAAATTATTCAACCATACCCCCAGAAGAAGAATATCTCATTCTTCCCTCAGGCAGGGGTCTTAGTTCAGATGCAGGGCTTCCAGCACCTTATTCAAGGAATACAATGATTAACTATACCTCTGTGATTAACTATACCTCTGGGCTCTTCGAATTAGATATCAATTAAAGCTTTTGACTCTGCTACGCGTTAAGCCGATACCACATTGGTGTATAGGGACATAGCACAGGCCATATGACAAATGTTTTCTCCCTATAGCGGGATTATGGATAAAGTGCCTTGTATACTGTAGCATACTTGGTTCAGATGGGTTTCCCTCAGCCCCCTAGTGCACTACATTTACTAGATAGTTCAGCTATAACATACAGTATGTATTGACTCAAAGCACAAGCATCACAATCCCATCCACTCTACAGGTCCATATATTGAACAATGTGTTAAGATACATTGTTTCAGGAAACTGGAAAGATGTCAAACAAATCTGGATAGGTGTGATACATCTGTGAAATAGATATAATAGTTCTTACTATATTACATTTTTTGGATCAACTTAACATGTTCACTTTATTTGCAAGGCTTGTCAGTTTTAGGGAAAATGTTTATTCCAGAAATCCATGTAATCTGCCTAATCATGGGTTCACCCTCCTATACCAGAACCTACCAGAGCCACTGAAGCACCAGCACCAAAGGTGTACTGCTGAGTAGCCTAGCCTACTTTGGGGTTTTGAAAGATAGTGCAGTTGTATGTGTCAACTTTGGCATTGGGAACTTGTGATGGTCCTTTCTTACTATTGTTAACCATGCATAGACCAGTCAATCAAGGAACAAAATAAAATGTGTACATCTTTAATGAAAATAATTAATTAAAGAATGAGACTAATTAGGCAGCCCTATGCTGAAGGACACAAATAGAGCGATGCACTTGTTTCGCAAAGGATGTGCATCACTTGAATTCAATGTTATGCAACCTGTGGCAGAGCTCTGTAAGAAGAACCATTTTATTTTAATTCATAATGTTCAGGTTACTTCACACGAGGATGCAACATGGAACACTTCAGTTTGTCATGTTCATAAGATGTATAAAGTTGTAATTAAGTGATGATTGCTATCCTACAAAAAACGTTAATATAGCCTATATGCATCTGCTTCACAAATGAGCCTTGCTGCTGGGTTTCTATTGTAGCCTTAAAGGATGTCCATCATAACTTTCGGTGTAACACCCGCAAGCCTATATAGACAGAGGTGTAGACATTTATAAGAACTTTACAGGGTTAATTAAGTTCTCCCGCGGGATAGTAGCCTACAGAGCACTTGCCGGTGCAGGCCGCATTGACAGTGATAGGCTACTTACCAAAGTTTCCAGCAGCAGCAGTGCGTGTGAGCAAGACGTTCCTCTGTGATGGTGATAAACTCTCGCTGGAGTATGAAGTTGAAGTTGCGCTGTTTTCCATGTTATCGAGTTCATTTGAGGCGGAGCTCGAAGAATAAAATCCCGCCGTTACCGGCTCCGTGCTGTTGCTATTGGGGGTCCCTGCCCCGAGGGGCCCCGGTAGATACAGCAGCAGGACCGACAGAGACAAACCGAGGACGTGATTCACAAACCACGTTTCCATGATTTTCAAGACCCCAAAACGGTCGCCGATAGTTTCCGTAAAGTCGAGTAGAGTGCGGGGAGTCTCCCGGGGACACCATGGGAGGAGCGCAGCGGCTTTTAGTGAACTTTCAGGAGAATCAAATAAATCCTGGTGCAGGTCCGGGGGAGGTCCGCTACTCGGGCGGCGGGGAACGGAAGATAACAGAGCCGAGGCAGCAGTGTGTTATCACAGCCCGGGCTCCTCCCCCTCCTTCTCCTGCAAACACATACACTCACTCGCGCACGCACAGACAGAAACACACGCACACACACGAGCGTCGAAGGTTTTCACTTGGTCCTGTTATTCAACCCTGGGGCTGCGCGTTTGCTGCCTTCAGGTAGGCCTATCGTCGGAAGTCCTGCGGTTAAGAAAGCAGCAACACACACAAAAGAAATCGAGGCTACAATCAGTTGGCTAAAAATCATATAGGCTAATTTACAACCAAAAATTACAATGAGAATCTCAAAATTGCAGGTTAAGTCAATAGAGTAATACATATTTTCATATTCCAGCTATGCCTAAATTATGTAGCCTAGACTGCGCATTCACCCCATGATTTCCTAAAGTCATCTGTTGTCATGGTGGGAATGGGCTGCTATATGGGGGGGGGGGGGGGGGGGGAGTTATTCTCTAATACAGTTAAGGAATAAGGCTATTATGCAAATGTAATAGAGACACTATAGCAATACACTCCAGAATCTAGAAATGAGTCTGAATAAATTCATAAAATTGCTGCAACAGTCATGTAATGCAATTATTTTAGGCTTCAAAGCAAAACAGTAGGCAATTATTATTGGCAATAAATTGTATAAATCACTGCTCTCAGTGACTAGCCCTCAGCCCTCACTGTACCACTGTGATGCCCACAGCATTAGCTCAGCACTTACTGATCTGGTGATGAGTTGATGATAAGGAAACAATTGAGGTAGGCTACCAACATTGTCACGTGGCTGTTGGTAGGTTGCAGTTCTGAAAAGCTATAAGCTAAGAGGAAGTGGTTTTCAAAGCTTTGCTGTTGAGCCAACTTTTTTAAACCTGTGGCAACTCACAATGCACCCAACATAGGCATTACTGAATCACACTTAAAGTACAATGTAACTGACATGCTGATCTTCCTCAAATTTGAATATCTGTATTAAAAAAATATTTGAAGGTGCTGGATCTTTGAGACAGCAGGATGATAGAAACACTGGACGCTCAAAGACTATTAACAGCACTTATGGGTTTTTATTAAACCCACTTTAAAGCTGGTATTTTTAAACAAGGCACATGTTGCTTTGTAATCGTCATCTGACATCACTGGTCTGATTTTGATCAAATTTAAAGAAAGCATCTTTGGCAAAGTGTTCCAGCATTAAAACAGTTACAGGTTAATGGATGTGCAATTATGGTAAATGTTAATAATCCCTCATGTAAAATCAACAAACAATCTACACATCAGTATATAGGGGGGAACTTGGGAGTATATAGGCTGTTGATGCATCTTTAACTAAAACATTTTAGAGAGATCTGACAAGAAAATTTCAAGGATAGTGATACTTCAAAGTCAAAGTTACAAGTACAAGGTACTGTATATTAAAGACAAGAGAAAGTATATTTTACTTTTAATTCAGTTTGAGAAGGATGAATGTCTCAAATACAACGTGCACAGTGTGGCAACCTAAGACACTGTTTGAGGCAGAAAAGTTTCAGACGGTCAGCTATGACGTGCCACAGAGTTAGTGGTGGTGTTTAAGTCACAGTCAGTGGAGTTGAGGTTGCACCATCTTGTCGGCCTTGATGATTGAGGATTGGTGATAGCGGTGACGAGAGGCAAAGTCAGCGTTTTCCTGTGTGAGCTGCTTGGTTTTCAGCCCGACCCAGGACAGAGAGGGTGTGACTATGATCTGGTCGCGAGGAGAGCCTTTTCTCCTGAAAGAGGAGGAAACAGAACAGAGAAATAACTTTCATGTGTAAATGGGGCATGGGACATACACACACACCTGCAAAAAAACAAACATTAACAGATACAATTTCTTATTTTACATTATATGAGTTGAGTTGGTAATGAAGAACAAGAACCAACAGAGTATGGTATGGACAATGGCCTTAAGTTCAGTCTGTGCTTTGTCAATGATGTTGATAGATAATTGAACTAAGAAATTGCATTCATGAAAATTATTTATTATTAATTATTTATCTGCAGCCCATTTGTTTATGTAAAGTGCTGCAACCGACCATAAGACATGAAAGCACACAGTACCTGCAAATGCTATTCACTGTTGATTTGAGCCACGAGAAAAAGCTGAATCTTGCTGCAATACCTGCAAATATCAAAACTAAAAATGTTATCCAAAGAAATTAGCAGAATGAGTTTATCAGCTAGAGAAAACAGGTAGACATGTTATAAATATAATTTTAAATGTACTATGGAGCCCCTTTTTATTGTGTCCATATGAAGTGCACGGAGTGTGTTGTAACAGCCAGCATCACCTCAACCACCTGTGGGACAAGTGTTTCACACTTGCAGAGCTCGTGCTCAGAACTGTCGTGAGTCAGACAGCCGTGGCACACAGTAATGTGGTGAGTTTAACGCACAGATGCTGAGCGTCTCATCCAGCTATTCTAGAAATCCTAATCCACAACAGCTGCCGGCTGGCCAGACAAAAGGGCCGCAAGCGAAACTCCAAGCAATGTGCCTTACGTACATTACGGGTCACATAGCGACTGACCACATGGGGTGGGGGGGGGGGACAAATCTAAACGATTAAAACTTACACCGCAAATCAGGACAATTTCTGTTGGAGATAATGGGACAATCTAAATGATCTCATACTAAATAAAGCAAAAACACAGGAATTGTGTTTCAGGCTATATAAAGGCCTTATGTGTAGACTACTCCTACAGTCATAAAAGTTTATGGAAGGACCTTGTAAACGTGCAACAAAAATAACAACAGGCTTAAATACGTATTCTCGTTTCAGCAAACAGATTCAGTAAATAACAAAAACAGAGACAGTGTATTGAAATATGTTCGTCAAAATTGATCAAATGCAATGTTTCTGACTGGAATTTGGTGATGAACTGACCAAACATGAATGCAGACCTGTCTTACTTTTTAAAATCAAACAGTTAACTGAATGGTGATCAACAATTTAGTGCTTACTTAAAGCTAATTCAAGAAGAGTCTTCTATGCACAGGAACAATTTCAGTTTTTTTCAAAATGACATTTTCGTATGTCCACTATTTGCCCTGGTCTATTTGGGTTAACTGATCACTGAACTTCAGATCAAATCAATCCAGAGCTGTAGTGGACTGGAATCACACTCATTCCATCATAGGAAACATCCATTGGTCACAACAGCAGCGGACTAACATTTGCTGTGAGCTCAGCGCCTGCTGCAGTATAGTGCCAAATTTTGCAACTGCGCCTGTGACCAAATCAGCTTATGTCCAAAGTTCACTTTCGGCATACCAATGCTGGCAAATGCTACACAGGTGCAGTTGGTGTATATTTAAAAGACAGCGAACTCCCGCTCTCCCAGATTATATAACAGAATTTAACCAACTTCTATTTTATCATTATTAATTTCTCTCTTGTTGTGGGTGTGAGAACAGTGGCTAAAAATGCGATACTGTCCTGACCAAGTCGGGCCATTTGATCTCCCTAACACAAGCTTGCCATGAAGTCCAAGCTAAGTGTCTCTAAAACATGAATTGGTAGAAAAGCACCTATATGTAGTCCAGGACTTGTTTTCCCGATGTAGAGGAAGAGCAGCAAAGCGACGACTATGTTTGCCAAGGCATAAACCCACTGAATAACAAACATGATCAATATGGAGGTCAATGCCTGTAAGAAAAGAGATGACATATTCACATTATTCATTCAACCCTGTCTATAGTATCTGTCAATACGGTCAGAGAAAAAACTTTGTGCTGGAATAAATGTGTAACCTACCCCGATGAGAGCGACCCAGTGGTTTAAGAACTTTGCGTAGATTGAATCCGGCACGGGTTTGATTTGAAAGCTCTGGTGCTCTGCTTTACCTCCCGCACCTGAAAGAATGAATAAAGCTCAGGTTAAGAATAACGTCAACTAGCGACAATGATCTCCTATCCTGTCTAGTGTTTGATGGTAAAAGCTGATCACCTGTGCTGTGACTATGGGAGTCAGCAGACAAGTCCTCATCAGCATGCTGTGTTTTAGAATGGCTTTTGTCTTGTGGTGGTTCTTCTCCATTCCTCGGCTCCCTGCCTCCGCACTGCTCCTCAACGTCCTCACACGGTGGAGCTGAACTTATCTGGTCTCCATTTTCCTCTGAGGACATGCTGCTGTTTAGGTCTAAGCCAAAACTATGCATCAGCTTCTGCTTGGCTGTGACATTAGCCTTTTCGCCTTTGCATCTACTGCTACCCAGCTCTTGAATGGAGGACTTCCTACTCTCAGCCCCAGCAGCGTCCACGTTTGATACCGGGGGAAAGATCTGGTCCATGTCCTTGGTGAACTCCAACAGAGTGCCTTTACCCTGCGGACTCTCGCCCCCGCTCCCATAGTTTGGTAGAGCGGTGTTGATCAGAGGCCTAGAGTTGTGCCTAGTGGTTGACCCGCGCTGGTTTCTTTTGTAGGGGATGAGGGTGTTTCTCTCCTCTTTGGTCTGCAGCTGGAGGGTCATGGCCACGCTGAAGTAGGAGTAGTCGATGAAGCTGTACGTGAGCATGAAGTTGATGCTGACGATGGGGGCCAGCACGTTGACCCCGCCGATGAAAATGAAGGCCATGGTCAGCAGGCTGGTCAGACAGATAGCAGCCACCGGAGTCCGGTTTCGGCCGGTCTGCTCCAAAGAGAGTGGGAGAGTGTTACGATAATGAAAGGGACAGCTGAACTGCACACGACAGTCATTGTTGTTCAACCTGACATGATAATTTGGCGAGTCAAAAAATGTCAGATAAATTCAAAAGGTCTATGCTCTCTTACATTGGTTGAGAAGTACTTATATCATTCTAAATTAACAATTTAAAAATCCACCGTTATCTGAAAAAGTTTGAAACAGAAATTTTTTTTTAATAGACTCAAGAAAGGATGATGTTTTTGTGATACTTGGGTCCTTAAGGAAAGTGAAGCTATGTAAAAATACACTTAGCATGTGCCCTTAAGCCCACACAATGCGGCTGGAACAAAGAAGATTGTCACTCCCTCCTAACTAAAACTGTGTCACTTATGGACACAATGGAGAAAAACCTACAAGGAGTGATGGTATTAAAGTGAACTTAATTGAGATTATTTACAGATATATCAAACCAAACCAGCAGAACGTTAGCAATCCATCTAGAGATCTCTTGCTTCTCTTGAGCCTTTAATTTTTTTTTTCAAATATTACCTTGACATGATATTTGGATTTACCAACAAGTAGCAATGGGACGATTGCGTATCCAAAACTAATTTTTCACTAAAACACAGCAAAATAAACCCTTCCACAAAATCTTCCCATGACTTTATCTGGCCTCTCTTCGGTCAGGGGCCCTGCTCAGTCATTAGTCACATATGCAAACCTGACACTGGACATCTGAAAGGCCCATTAGAAAGTAGGTTCCACTTTAGTATGGATGCTGTTTTCTTCATTAAAAGTATACGCCTACAGTACGTGTTCAACATGAAAGTTTCCTTTCCACAACAAAAGGTGATGGGTGATTTGGCTTGCCAATCTGATTATCATAAAAAGACTAAATGTAGTTGAGGTTGAAACCCCCCTCTGTAGCAGGAAGACAAAACTAATGCCAAAACAATAATCCCTTTCTCAAAATGGATACATTGTTTTAACATGTGGTGTGTTAAGCAGCTTGCTTTCACTTCCCAGGTCCTATCAGAGAGTTTAGGGAGCGCTGCTGTGTGCCTGGCGGGCCTCCAGAGCACACAGCGGAGCAGGGCCCTGCCCGTCGCCCTTCCTGCGTTTGTTCTGAAGCTTTGATTTGGGCCAAGATGTCTAGGGCCTCATTCCAGCCCGCTGAGAGAGGTCAGACACTGCTGCCATCCGGGGAAGTCTGAGGAAAACTGGGGGTGGACGGGGTCAGCATGTCAACATGACTTAGTGTGTGTGTGTGTGTGTGTGTGTGTGTGTGTGTGTGTGTGTGTGTGTGTGTGTGTGCTGGTTGAATTGTGAAGCAGCAGTGAGTCCCAACTCATTACCCGTATGCAGTCAGTTCACTCACTTCTATTGAGTGGAGTGCACTCTATAGTTAGGCAGTCCTTTAGCCGTTTCCTGTGGAGTTCACCTACCACACCCCCTATACATCCAGGATACACACACTTTCTTAGGTTGCAATACTCCAATTACTGCAGGTAATTAGAGAAAATACTACTATAATAACATTGTTGTAAACTTTGTGTCACTTATTTCAGTGATTATGCAATAATTTAAAGATTAAGTTCAGTTACTGGAAAATAAATAAAAAAAAAAAGTGTCTGGCTGCCCCTTTATGTCCAAATGCAGGGTGTAATTCTACTGAATGTTGGGGTTATTTTATATTATTCAAGTTACTAGATGTCTATGTTAATCATGCCAAAAATTAAAACAAGTATACAGAAAATCCTTAGTTTTATAGCAAATGTATTGTTTCATAATGACTTGATCACCAGAGTAATAGGTTTATTTGCTCCTAGGTGAACCATTCAAGTCCAACCAACTCCAACAATCAAATGGGCACGTTTAGCTTTAGACAGATTGCTTGGATGTGGGTCAAGTTTACTTATCCTGATGATGGAGGCAGGTTGTGTATACGTCCTGGGAGGTGCACTACCTGGTAAATTCATCTACATTTCTACAATAGATGCAGTTGTCTCAGTTGCCATGCCATTGGCATACTGTATGAGCTCAGCAGCTGTTTATGATTTCATCTTTTTGTGTGCTTAAGAGATAAGCATTATAGCTCAGTAAGTTGTTACTGTTAAATTGTTTTTTATCAAAATGCTATTTCCAAGATCAAAAAATTAATAAATAAACTCTCATACCTGATTATGTTGTTTAAAAATACCATGCAGCCAGTAATCTTGTAGAAGCTTTACAGCGTGATGCTCTACTTTTGAGAGAAGCTGCTTCTTGGTACCATAGACGTCATTAACTGAACTAATCTAGGCAAATCTCTCCAACTTGCCCAACTGAAAATAGCAACTATTTGTTTGTCAATGACCAGAGATGCAAACAGGTGCAAAAAATAAGTTCTCACTACAGTAGTAAAACGTCTATAAAAGTGGCGTGTTTACCAGGCTCAGCTTACTTTGATCATTGAATTACTGCAATCTCGGTACATAAAGTAAATTATGTCAATAGGACATTTTAAATAGTACTAGCACAGTGTCACTTCAAAAGGGTTTAAGCGAACGTCATTCTACTGGTGCATAAAGCACACACCCTCACTCAGTAATCTGCATTTACATCATAAGTGACGCCAGCTAATAATTTTCAAGTACACTGTCCATGTCAAGAGATCCCCTCCATTTATGGCTCCATGCATCCATCCATCCATCTATTTATTTATCCATCCATTCACCCACCCCTTGTCCGAGGAAGGCTAGAGCGGGGATGACCCTCTCTTGGGCGATGCACTGGAGGATCCTGGGTGCTCCGTACAGGCCGCCCATGCAGGAAGCCAGGGAGGAGATGTAGAGGCCCAGCAGAAAGAGGAAACCCACCAAGGAGACCTGGAGGAAGAAGGAAAACAAACAGAGGGTGGAAGAGGATGGGGTGGGGTCGGGAGCCGCACAACAGCTACACCCAGTTCAGTTCCGCTGCAGCCAGCCCCTTATGAAAACAATGAGAAACTCAGCACTGATGAAGACGTCAAGGATTTAGAAAGTAGTCAGTGATCGGCTAAAAATAAAAAAAAGTTTTAATACGAGAGTGAGTGAGTTAATAGAACGTTAAAACACTGGTTGTACACACAGTGTCATATAGTAAACACTTTGTTCTTAACTGGAGGTCCTTATTGCACCACCTGCTGAGTCCTGGTTGTTGAGTTCACAAGAACAATCCCTGATTCACATGTAGTTTAGCCCTAGAAGCAGATCTACAACACAGACTGACAACTGGCAGAGAGCTGCGCTGCATCAGACACCAAACTGATCTGATTCTCACCACAGGGCAATCGCCCACTCACACTTCTTATGGCACATCACAACGCTGTGAGCAGCTTGGGTGTTGTTGGACATGAAACTATAACCTCAGCTCTACTTTGCAAAAACTAAAGCAATCATTCCAAACATTAAATCGACATCACGTATGGACCCAAACCCGTAGTCAATTCGGCTGAAGGTCCAAATGTCACACCTCTGCACTATCTCTGTCAATGACGGATTTCTGTCACTTGACACAAGACAATAAAGTTGTTCTTATCTCGTCTTACCTCCATTCAACAGACATGTTGTGAACACTGTGTGTGAGACTGCTTCAAATAGACCACCCTCAAGGTATAATAAAAAACATGAGAAAACGATATTTAATTACTCATGCACCTCAAATTGAGTATGTGCTTCCAATTAGGAGTAAACATTTTTTTCTTTAGTCCTTCAGTGCTTCAATATTACATTTTCCAATGTTTGAATTCAACTTGAAACATGCCATGTTAAGAAATAAAATGATAAACTGAGTTTAGGAATGAGATTGTTATGCTTTTGAGTGCCGCTACTCCAGTTCACACATGTGAAAACTATTCTGTACACTCTACGTGATCAGTGGGACAAACTAATATATAACTTATCATTGAAAGGTAACGTCAGTGATCCATCCAAAACCATGTCTCTTTAACAGGAACAGATCTGAATACATTGCACAGACTGCTGGTGGGGAAGCCTAAGAACATCTCTGCTGTATACACAATGACTAAAATAGCTTCAGTTTATCTGGCTCTTTAGTGTTTGTCCTTTGTAAATACATTTTTAACCTATAGCCATTTTACCTTTCATGTAGTATGTACTTCACTCATTAAACTAAATACTTATAAACAAATATAGTTTTCATATCAGTAAATCAAAATGCATGGGTGAGAAAAGTTGAAAAACAGTCAAACAAATGATCTGCCTGACAAAGATCTTTGTCAACAGTAGGTCTGTCCAAATACTCAGGCTTGTGGTATTTCAAGAGCTTACAGAACTTGTGCAATGTATTTAGGTTTATCAGAGCTCACCGGGACATAATACAAATACAGTACATAGCAACAACCCAGCTACTAAGATTTGTTGGAACAAAACATCCAAACATTGTGCGTCTGAAAACACAATGTTCAGAACCTGAAGATTAATACAAGTAATACAGCTAATACATCGGGGTGATTTGAAAGCATGTAGAGTACTTTAGGGAGACCTGACATGATAACATTTTGAAAGATTTCTGCCTGATTATTTTTTGAAGGATGGAATATCTTTGATAAAATCTTGGATACATGTTATGAATTTAAACCTCATGTCTCTTGATTATTATTGGTCCTAAAAGCTTTACTACATACAGCTGGACAGGTGTGGGATTTCAGAGCGCAATGAAATATGGGAAACACTTTGTTTCCAAGCAGTGTTATTGTTAGTGGACTGTGTGTTAATATTTTTCCACACTTAACTTGTGCGTGAAAGTGCACTTAAGTGCTCAAGACTACAGGTAAGGGTTTTGGTGAAAACCCCAGTATTTCTCATTTACTTGAATGTGTACCTAAAGTAATTTCTCAGTATTTCTACTTGAGTGAAAGAAATGTTCAATGGATCGTCATCACCTTGAACCTGGGCTAACCACACCACCACATCAACTAAGTGAGCCAGCGTGGGGATGCCCCTTCACCTCAGCCCCTTCTGTTGAGAGCACCGCCTCTCTAACCTCTGACAGGGCGGCATGGAAACAATGAGAGGAGGAGTTTACCTTTTCTGCGATCAAGAAGTCATAGCGCAGAGCTTCTCTGGTGCAGATGGCCCCCAGGAGGAAGACAAAGACCAGATACAGGAACCACCTGTGGGTCACCGGCAGTACACCACGCAAAATATATTAACAACTGCAGCTTTCCCCACTATTAATAGGAGAATTGTGTCATGAGTCATGATAACTTCAAATGTGAGTGTGGGATAGGGCCGTGCGGGGAATGTTGGTTTATTCAGAGTATCTTTTTCAAAATCACCAGAGAAAACATGATCTGAGAGCACTACAAAATTGAAATCAAAACATTTGGAAAGTACCCTGTTGGTTGATTCATACCTCGAGGGAGATGCCCAAACTATCTTTGTAGAATGATAAAGCACTACTTGTAGGACATAAAATTATTACATTAATTCAAATAATTACATTTACTGACTTTTTTTTGTACAACTTGGTACTACAACACCTACTTCCACTGAAGCTCAGTCTGCATTATTTCCATATTGCTGTCTGTTTACATCTACAATCACATTCTGTTTGCTTTATTTGTTACTGTAGAATTAGCTTCACTGTTATTTGTTGTTGTCTTGTGGAATTCTCTTTTTATAATATTGTTGTGTGTGTGTGTGTGTGTGTGTTGGGATATTTTCATACGAGGTGAGGACAGCTGCTAGCGTTCCCACAGGGATGTTTTGTTCAGGCCGCTGAAGGTCTGAACTCATGTTGAAGCCTGCCATAACTCCTACAAACACACACACACACACACACACACACAAACCACAAAAATGTGCACAACATACTCCATGTATTTTTGACACTGCATATAGGGGTGGATAAGCTGTTCTTAATAAATACTGCATATGTGTACCACATGCTGAGAACTTTCACACTGTATTAAAAAAAAAGACGAGATGATGGGCGGCCTCCTCACCCGTAGCCGCAGGGAAGAAGACCCCGAAGACGGTGAAGAAGGTTTCTCCTGGGGTGTAATCTGGAAATATGTTACTGTTGAGCAGCCCGGATGAATAACCAATGAAGCCATGCTCTGAAAGGGGAGACAACGACACACCAAACACATCAGTGCCAGGTTCAGCAGCATGTTTTCACTGATTTTAACATTCAAAAAGCATCAACACTATAAACATATCAACTGCCAACATTCTTGCAAGTCAAACAAAAGGTCCAGTTTTTCATCCAATCTTGTTTTACAAAACACTGGCAAATGTAATTTATTACAGCACCATGTTAACAATTATTGTCTGCAATTATTACCTAACAGTATGAAGCACGCACAGATTGTTCTGCATTGGTGGGGGCCATTTACACAGCACAGTCTGACGGGCCCGCCTGTGTTACAACACCAGACATTTCCCCCTTGGTTATCTTGCGATGGGAAAGAATGTGTTCTCTCAGATTAATGACATGTTTATCCAAAAGGAAGTCACCACCCTTTTCAGAAGCTCAGCAGCTTCCAAGTTTGAGAGGAAGAATGAGAGCCAGTGAGCGAGAGAGGGAGACAGAGAGTGAAAGAAAATGCACACAGTTTTTGTTTGAGACATAAACCAAAACCATAAGGGCTGGATAAACTACTTATTCCAACTGTACTTGTTCTTGACGATAGGAATGTAGCAAGACTGTAAAAAAAACTGACATCAAATGAAACCAGGAGCCCAAAATCTTGTTCATTCTGTGACCCGGTGAGGCCGCCCTCTGTCCAAACAATCAGACTCTAACAATTCCAGGGCAGTCGGTGTCCATGTCTGCACCATGAGCTCCCCACCCATATTGCAACATCTTCCTCCAACATCCAACACTGCCTGCGAGTACACAGGGCGTTCACGTATTTCTAAGGCAAAACCATATGAACACAAATTCATTCAGATACACTGCTAGAGGATTTGATCACAAGAACAATGGACAACAACTGCAAACTATTTGTCTCGGTTAAGATTCTCTCACAGGTTCCTAATTTTCTGGAGGAACCACACACTCACATCCCTTCTACACTGCTTCTTTGTAAGGCATGGTCAGATTAGCCCAAGGGCAGACATTTACTGTTGGGGCCCCACTTGCCTTCAAGTAGAGTGTACACCAGCAGATCATAATAGGCAGCTTCATTATAATTGGCCAGGTATGTAAGTTAGTTAGTGGTGGTGATGTGATGAAAAACATCTGTATCTAGTTATATGGACCTTGTGAACGCATTGTGAAATGTAGTAATAAAAAAGTGTGCCTCAACAGATTATGTGATAATAATGTAAGCACCCTGAAGTTGTACCTTGCCACTTCCCAAACAACTTTGCTTTGGGGACCCCTAGGGGTCTGGATCCATGTTGCACTTGCCTGTTCTGACTGGTTGGTAATTCAGCCTTGAAATATAAACGTGGTATTGGGTTTTAGCCATAAAGTAGTGGCTCTAAGGAAGGGAATGCTGGTTTATACAGAAACTCAGTCTCCCATAGTCAACATTTCAATATGATGTATTAGCAAACACCTGCACAGCGGAGATTCCCATGAGCCTCAGCTGTACATTGTGTTAAGAGCTAATAAGAAAATGTTAGTGTGTTAAACTGAGAGAGTAAACATTGTTAACATGCATGTTTGTAAACTCTTAGTGTCATTTAGTAAAAACAGCTATTTAGTTACATGTTGGAGGTTTCTTAATAACCACAGCAATTTTACATAATGTGTTATGTTCATCATAAGTGTCTGGACAAAGCTGCGTTGAAAGAGTTCAGTATTTCAGTACGTTTATTGTCTGAAGAGCAAGTGTACAGGCGGAGTGGGGCTCCTTTCTGAACTCAGCCTTCCTCGTATAAAGACTGGAATGTGTAGTCAGATTACATGAGTGTCTGAGGCCTCTCCCTCCCTCTGTCTGAATGACCTCTTACTCTCCCCACAATAACCAGTCCAAAGTGCAGTGCATTGAGAACAGATCAGGCTGTGATGTTACAGAGGTGGGGCAGGTCCCACTGGGATGATTGATACAGCGCTATATATTAGAGAGCGGATCAGAGATGATGAGGCGCTCTCAGGGGAAGCAGCAGGCCTCAGATCTCAGTTCCGGCTTTCTCACTTTGTCATTTTCCAAAAATGTGGGTGAGTCTGGTTAACACCCTTAAACCCCAAACTCAAACAAACACATTATGGCTTCCTGGTCTTCAACTACAGGGACTGGGTAAGATTGTCAGATTGTATGTCATCCGGGCACCGCAATCAGAAAGTTTGGGGTTTGAATTGTTTGGCTGAAAGGGAAAATACGCTGGCCAAACTATAACATTGACTACACTCAAAGACAACAATTGGGAAATGAATCGCACTACCATTACGGTTATATTGGAAATATGTTGAGGTGACTTATATGCTGCAGCAACTGCAGGAAGGACTTGTCATACACAGTCACTTCTAGGTCATTCTTCAGATGCCAGTTGATATAAAATATAAATATACAATAATAATACCCCTAAATCTTTGTAAACATTAAGATAGTTTCAGAGAATGTAATTTGAAGGAGTAAGGTAGATGAATACCAATACATGCATCAGATTAAATGGCCATGACAATTTTTTTTTTCAACTTTTCATTTTTGTTAAGCTCTTTACACCGTTTTGGTTTGTATCCCAAATAAACAATAATCCAATCCTTCCCTTCAAATATTCTTGTTTTTGGAAATCAAAGGCCATTGAAACTGCATCAAAATCAGGGGAATGGTATCAATGAAACCCAGGATGATAGTGCCAACAAAAACAGAAATACATACAGATTCTTGCATACAGTATCTCACAAAAGTGAGTACACCCCTCACATTTCTTCACATTTTTCTTTATATCTTTCCATGGGACAACACTGAATAAATGACACTTTGATACAATGTAAAGTAGTCAGTGTACAGCTTGTATAACAGTGTAAATTTACTGTCCCCTCAAAATAACTCGACACACAGCCATTAATGTCTAAACTTCTGGCAACAAAAGTGAGTACACCCCTTAGAAAAAATTTACAAATTGGGCCCAAAGTGTAAATATTTTGTGTGGCCACCATTATTTTCCAGCACTGCCTTAACCCTCTTGGGCATGTAGTTCACTAGAGCTTCACAGGTTGCAACTGGAACCCTCTTCCACCCATTTATGACAGCATCACAGAGCTGGTGGATATTAAAGACATTGCGCTCCTCCACCTTCCGTTTGAGGATGCCCCAAAGATGCTCAATAGGGTTTAGGTCTAGAGACATGCTTGGCCAGTCCATAACCTTTACCCTCAGCTTTTTTAGCAAGCCACTGGTCGTCTTGGAGGTGTGTTTGGGGTCGTTATCATGTTGCAATACCACCCTGCGGCCCAGTTTACGAAGGTTGAGTGCACATGGTCAGCGTCGTACACAGAGGTTGGCTTTGGAAAATAGACGTATGAGTGCTGCCAGCATTGCTGAAGGGCTTGAAGGGGTGGGGGTCAACCTGTCAGTGCTCAGACCATACGCCGCACTCTGCATCATACTGGTCTGCATGGCTGTCATCCCAGAAGGAAGCCTATTCTAAAGATGATGCACAAGAAACCCCACAAAAAGTTTGCTGAAGACAAACAGTCTACGGACATGGATCACTACAACCATGTCCTGTGGTCTGATGAGACCAAAATACATTTATTTGGTTCAGATGGTGTTAAGAGTGTGGAGCGGCAACCAGGTGAGGAGTACAAAGACAAGTGTGTCTTGCCTAGAGTCAAGCATGGTGGTTGGAGTGTCATGGTCTGGGGCTGCATGAGTGCTGCCAGCACTGGGGATCTACAGTTCATTGAATTCTAACATGTACTGTGACATACTGAAGCAGAGCATGATCCCCTCCCTTCATAAACTGGGCCGCAGGGCAGTACTGCAACATGATAACGACCCCAAACACCCCTCCGAACGACCACTGGCTTGCTAAAGAAGCTGAGGGTAAAGGTTATGGACTGGCCAAGCATGTCTCCAGACCTAAACCCTATTGAGCATCTTTGGGGCATCCTAAAACGGGAGATGGAGGAGCGCAAGGACTCTAATATCCACCAGCTCCTTGATGTCGTCATGAATGGGTAGAAGAGGGTTCCAGTTGCAACCTGTGAAGCTCTGGTGAACTCCATGCCCAAGAGGGTTAAGGCAGTGCTAGAAAATAATGATGGCAAAACAAAATATTGACACTTTGGGCCCAATTTGGACATTTTCTCTTAGGGGTGTACTCACTTTTGTTGCCAGCAGTTTAGACATTAATGGCTGTGTGTCGAGTTATTTTGAGGGGACAGTAAATTTACACTGTTATACAAGCTGTACACTGACTACTTGACATTGTATCAAAGTGTCATTTATTCAGTGCTGTCGCATGGAAAGATATAATGAAATATTTGAAGAAATGTTAGGGGTGTACTCACTTTTGTGAGATACTGTAAATACATATGCAGTGCAACTAACTACTATTTTCATCCATGTGATTAATGTGATTTGAAATAAAAAACAAGTGAAAAAATTCTTATCAGAGAGTCCGAGGTGAAGACTTTAGACTTCTTATTTTTGTGTCATCAACCCCAGCTCACAAAAATATCCAGTTTACAATAATATAAAATACTAAATAGAAATAGAAAAGCAGCAAATGCTCAAATCCAGAACCAGGAATGTTTGGCATTCATCCATTACTCCAACTATAATTGACGATCAAGCGCTCTAAATTCCTTTTCAGAGAATGAGTATTGAATCAGAGTCCTGTATTATATTGACTTAGCATACTGACACGCTTATACATCCTAATAGGACTACGGCACTACAGACAAACTAAGGCAGTGATGCAGCATGATGTCTGAACTTGAAGTCTTACCACTGTGACAGCTTTGCCAAGTGCACAAATGGGATGCCTTATCAAACTGTGACCACGTGATTTCGGCAGTGGCTCCTTTTCCTTCAGGATGTGCGGCCTCTGCGTTCAGTGAGCAGTGCAGGCTAATCTGGGCTGTTTTAACCAGCTAGGGGACCTGCTGTTCCTCTGCCAACCATGAGGTCACCACATCACACACACACACAGCAACTCTTAATTGGAAAAACCTGGAGGAACCATTATGGCTGGTTCTCCCACGATTGTTCAGGACTTTAAACTGGCAAGAGGCTGGAGGTTGGGCGTGGTGGAGGAGTTAAAGTAAGGTAGGATTATATTAATTTTTTTAATTTGTTGTTATTTTACACTGGATTACAGGAAGCTTCAATGCCTAATGTTGCAAAAACTAGCAACTGCCAAAAGCTGGACCAGTTACACTGAATTCCCTGTGGTTTGCAGGGAAACAGTAATAACTATGTTGTGCCTGTGACGTCCTATTCACAAGACTGGCTTGATTCTGAAATGCTTTTTTCTCTTCCCACTGGACAGGACGTTGACAATCAGTGAGAACAGGAAATGGTGGGGAAGGACTTCCTGAAAGCCAGCAAAAGAATACAATCCACGCAAAAATGTCCTCACTCACCACAAAAGAGAAAAAAAAGAAAAATCTTCTCAATAAACACCCTGCCTGTCTCAGACTTGGCTTGAGCCACAATAGAAGGAAAACAGTAATTTACAGTGTTTTTTCTAATAAAACAAGCAGTGACTGACAGTAAAGAAAGAAAACAAGTTTATCCGGCAAACAGACATGGGTAAAGAATGTATCAGAAAGGCTGTTACATTGACCCCAAACTCATGAAGAAGTGAACTGTAGAGATGCAGCCTGGTTAGAATACTGGACTACTAGTGAAAATAATTAATTATACTACAGTGACACCTGCTGGCCTGAACAGGTCACAGACATTCCCAATCCGGAGCTTTTTTTAACGAAATATATCACATATTCCTCCATGAATAAAACATAACAGCACTCATCAACCTATTAAAATACTGGGGATAACCAGGAACAAAAGAAGCTGAGCTTAATTTTTAGCTACACGTTTCTGATGTGCAAATAGCCTGGTAATGTATTCCTAAAAAAAGTGCCATCCCTCCCAACTTCTCCAACCTGACTTAAATGAATTTACATATATATAATTCGGGGACGAACACTGAATAATTAGAGGATCATTCTGTCTTGAAAATATCCATAACGAGTATTATAAAAACAGTGAACATTGGCACTAATAAATGAACTCAAAACTAATTCAACGTTTCCCTACATGTCTATATTCACAAACCCCAGCCGGCTGTACCTGGGTCAAGGTGTGAGAAGGTGCCAATGACAAAGTCCAGCGTGGAGACGGCCAGCACGGCCAGCAACAGCAGCTGGAGTCTGACGATCCACTTGACCCCGGCCAGGTTGATCCCCAGCAGAGCCAGCAGCACTGCGATAGACATGCCCCGCACAGCCCACTGGCTCTGTAGACCCAGCAGCTCCGCCACAGACTCAGAGAAACCTGTGATGTACATGGCACCAGCAACGCACTGCAGCACGGTACAGGAGACAACAACGGAAATGTGTGGATCTGTATCAAATCCTTCAGTCGTATTAAAAAAGAAAAAAAAAGAAAAAGGATTTATATATCTATAGACGAGACATGGCAGCCAAAAACATTGTTTCTTACAAGCACTGGTCAATCTTGATTTTTTTTGTCCATTTTGCTTCCATAACATGTCTTCTTTCATGCTAGTATAAATGAAAAAGGTCCAAAGTTTACATTTACGTGTTTGTTTCACTAAAACCTCTATATTTCTTATACAAGTTTATAATGCTTAGTATACCATCATGGTTAACAGCCATTATCTCAAAATGTCTTTTAACTTTAACTCTTGCTTTATCCAACACAAAATATATTTATGTTGGAAAATAGATGCAAATGTATACATAAGTAGTTAGATATTTCCAAAGGTGCATATTTATTCAAACATGTCTGGAAGAATTGTAAAACAAAAAAAAAATATTACTTTAATCTTCAACTGGTAAAGTTTCATGATAGAGGTTCAAAAACCTGTTCACCTGCATTGTCTCCCCTTAATCAAAATGAGTCACAAATAAAGTGAAACTAAAAATATTTATATTACTCACTTGTCCAAAGACGTAGAGGAGGCCCACAGTGCCCCCTACCCTGCCACCCAGGACCATGGAGATCATGGAGTAGATTCCTCCGCTGCCGATCCCGCAGTGCTCACACACTCTGATGCCCGACATCACCGTCACCAAGGCAACCACCACCACCAAGGAGACCAGGAGCATCCCGAGAAGCACGCCCGTGTTCCCCTGCATGAAGGCAGGACACAAAATGACACACGAGTCATCGATACACATGTGTTCATCTGCAGCATGCAAGTTATCTACAGCTCTCGATTCAATATACTTTATAATGTATTACAGCTGCCTTGAACTAATACACGTCCTACTTTCTATACAGTACATGCTGAATGCTTTATATGTGATCCTTCACTGCAAACTTTGTATACATGCTTGTAGCTTTGCCCCCCCCCCCAACAGGTTTTCTGTTCATATATGTGTGCACATTTTTCTTTACTTTTCTCTGTCTGCACAATCAGTCCCATTAAACCAGGGAAATCTTGCACGCTTTGCTTTGCACAATTAGTAATGAGGGAGCCAGTAAGATGCATGTCAGTCTATATGGAAACCCTGTCTCCCACAAAGCAAACTACAATTTAGCTGTCAAGCTAAATCCAAATGGATGTTGTAATTAAGATCGCACACTGTGTCCCGTGATGACACATGCACATTAAAGTGTTTGGGATGAACTGACAGGCTGACACGTACTTAATGATGTAGCAAGAAATCAAAAGCTTCAATACAGCTAGATATTAACATTCAAATGAACAGATATGGGGCTGGATATTTTAGTGTAAGTCTAAAAATGAAAATAAACATAACATGCAAAAAAAAAAATTCACCCACACGCCAAGTCCTATCATCCACCAAAAATAGATCTTTTACATTACAATATCAAAATAAGTAGTCTGCAAGTGGTGCTCAGTGCCCCATCACTTTATCTCATCAATAAGACTGCACTGTTTTCATTGTAATGTAAATTATGTAGCATAGGCTCAGCTGCCCTACATTCCCAGAACTAAAATGACAACCATAATAGAGTTTAAGAGTTTGCTTTATTGATTAGTGGGTAGTTTGTGTGTAGATGGGAAAACTGTATAAATAGGAATGATTAAATAATTTGTTTACTTCATAATACTGCATGAATGCACCACTTCAAGCTTAATTTTCGTACATACTTTTTGTATCCACTTTCAACAGCTTTTCAACACACAATTGAAATAAGATATACTCATGCAAAAAAGAAAATAAATATCAGTAGAACACCATCAAAATCAGATTTGTTTTTGTTTTTAAAAAGATGACAGAGCTAAATAAAGTTATCAGATCTAAAACAATTGTTACAGTATGGAGGGACTAGTGTCACGAGATACAGCTCTGGGAGAGAAATTCCCGAATTGACACTTTTATTTCATATTTAGGTTCAAATTAAAAACGTCAGTTATGTTATTTTGTCTCTGCTTCGAAAACGGATTTCCTCAAATGTTTGGCTTTCGCATTAATGCATTTATGAAGACAAATACAAACACAGTAAGAAAGCAATTTCATCTACATATATGGATATGGCTCTGCAAATTGCCATAACAATCGCCGATTAACAACAGTTTCCCACAAGAAGGACTTGTTAAAGTGGTCTCGCACAGCCAGACCAAACTACAGCTAGTATGTTAAAGAAGGTGTATTGAACTCTGAGATCCTATGTAGTATAAATGTGCATGTGTATACATTTTTTAAATCGGTTCATCCTAGCCTGAGAAAAGGCAGAAAAGTGTTTTTTTATGGTATCACTGTCTGACCCTACAGTTTACAGATGTGACATCACTTCTGTAAAAACGGAGGGTTAGGATTAACAGGACAGCTGGGCCAAGGGAAGACTAAGGAAAGACTGAGGGAAGAAAAACCTAATTCATTATATTTTAATAGCGATTTTATAATGATAGAACGCCTGTTCCGTATGGGTGAAGTATTCCTTTAAAGAGAAGAAAGGGGAAATATTTAGGTAGAGAAAGCAAGACAGTGCATAGCCTACTAACCACCAGGTAGCCGGTACGTAGAAACAGCACCACGCCGAAGATGTTGATCATGCAGGTGGTGAAGACGCCATCCCAGGTACCGAAGAGCACCGGCTCCCACACAAACAGTTTGATCCTCCACCACGGCTGGCTGGACTGCTGGAACCCCTGACCCCAAAGAAACAGTAACGTTTAAAGCAATGGCTGATACAAAGACACTCTGTTTCAACATCAACAAGTCATTATCATATTACATTTTGTGACATCTGAAAAATTTCACAACCAATTACTGCAACAAAAACAAAAAAAAATCATTGCAGTTAATTTGTTTACAAATGTATCCATATAGGCAGAGGTTAACTAAAATCCCTCAGAAAGCTTAGAGGTGCACTATGTAGCCTAACTTTGGGTGTGACAAGTGAACATTTTCTTAAGGTATATTCTCATAACTGAATGAACAAACTTTCCTCACTAGAAAATCCCATTTAAAGTTAGAAAGCTTCCTGAAAAGTTGTTGTTTACAGCAGCAGGGCCAACAGTTCGGTTTACAAACATATTCTAGTCTTACCTTTGGTTCCAGGTTCCTCAAAATAATTTAGTTATGATTTTTCATGATGGAATTATTCAATGGAATCACATGTAGAGAAAATGTTTTGTAAACCATGTGCAGGCTCTGCAAATGTAAACGAATCCCACTCTCATGAAACTGCAGAGTGCACCTTTAAAAAAAAATCAGAAATCTATTTATCTTCTTTTTCACCCTACCTGTGCATCTTCATGAAACAGATCATGGACATGTGTGTTGGTGTTGGTGTGGGGGGATGCTGCTGCCGCTCCCTCCTTCAACCGTCCTGACTCGCCTCCCTCCTGCACAGTCCAACCTATTGGCGGGGATTCCATCGCAGCCTGCGGGGTTAAGCAGTTGTGTTTAGGCCCTGTGTTTGCTACAAGTTAATCATGAATGTAACTGAAAAATGTATCATTAAGAAGTGACCACATTATTTTGCCCTTCTGAGGATGTAGGCTGATTTTTTTTAAGCCATTAGGTCAATAGGCCTACAGTCTATGGACGTAACTGAGCATACTGGTCCTGCCTATCCCGGTTAAACAGCAACAGGTGCAGCACGAGAACACCCGGATACAGCAGGGTGTGTTGGAACGATGCTGAAATTTCCCCTAAAGCTAACAAAATTAATCCCTCGATGTTTACCTATGGGAGAAGGCGTCACAACAACGGATAACCGGTTTTTAGAAACAGTTTTACCCACGTCTATAGTTGTAAATGTAAATTATACTGCTTAAGCGCTGTCTGTTTCAAAAAAGTATATTTAGTTGTAGAAAGAGTAGTCGTGTGGTGTCACTCATTGACAAAACCTCGACGCTCGCGCCACTACAAACAGTCGAAACTAAACCTAATGAACAAACATATCAATTGAATCTTGCAAAAGTAGGCTACAATATGCTCGAGCGCCTTCTGTGAATTATTCGGACTCACTCTCATAAAAGGCAACTACTAGGTTAATATGGCGACTTTAGTAGGCCTACGTCTAAATTTGTATTACATTTTGCCAAGTTTATCAAAAATAATTGCTTGTTAGAGGGCTTCGTGAGCCAGATTGAAGGAGCACCTTCAGAAAAGGTCGCATTTAAAAAAGCAAATAGGCCTACTTGAAATGGCTAGGCCAATAGAAATGGACATTTTTAATTAGTTTTTTAATTGTTTGCTTGACGTCGTCTCCATTGCGCCCTCAGCCAAACGCCTGTGTCTGAGCTAAACCTACCTTTCACAGAGTCCCATATTATTCCATGCTGAGGGAGAGAGAGAAAGAAAGAGCAATAGCCGGCTATGAAAATGACAGTTTGTTATTCCATTGTGCCCCAGCGAGGACTGCAGTATGTCAGTGTGAACAGGACTCTCTCTCTCAGCTTCTCCAGTTGTTAGCAACTTGTTTGATGAAGACGTCAGCAGGTAGCTTTTGACAG
This sequence comes from Ammodytes marinus, assembly GCF_949987685.1. Lineage (NCBI taxonomy): Eukaryota > Metazoa > Chordata > Actinopteri > Uranoscopiformes > Ammodytidae > Ammodytes > Ammodytes marinus. The sequence continues at coordinate 13,951,896 of NC_137216.1, read as the reverse complement.
ATCATGGTCACTGGTTACCTTCCAGGGTGTGTTGCTGCTTTGCACAAGAATCCTGTGTTAGTTTTGGCAAGCCCTGCAGTAAGCAATGTTGACTAATGATTAAAGCCAATGAAAAAAACACGTAGCACTGAATATCCTTATCTTTTTATTTTGGGAATTTTTTCCTAAAACATGTTTTGACTCCAGGAAAATAGATTATGTTGTGGGCTGTTTGTAGGCCTATAAAAGGATGTTTCAAATGTGTCTGCCAATCTACAGTTTAAAATAATTGCAACCATTTAAATGTACAATAGCCTATATATTAAATAACTAATTTCAAGCAAAAACACCAGCTATTTTCTAATTCCACATGCTCCTATGTGAGGATTTATAGTTTTTCTCTATTTCATGATCTTAATGACATTTCTTACACTAAAAAAAGAAAAAGTCAATGAAATATGAACGAAAATGATCCTTGCATATCAAACACAATTCAAGGTCAAATACTGTGAATTATTTTATTTAAGGACATGACACACAACAATCAAAACAACAATTTCATCAGATTGTTTACAAATCATAATATATTGCAAAAATCTAATCGTATGGGTTACTTGACTGAAATTCATCAGCTACAATTAAAGCTGCACATTATTCATAAAACAAGTTCACTCGACCCAACAAGGTAGAAGACCATGCAACTAAACCTTACTGTCTAAACTGAAGATCGGCCTTACAGAGAAGCAGTACGGCTTTTCTCGTCGTGTTCTTTGAAAGTATGAAAATGCCAAAGGTCAAAAGGTCAGACTTGGGAAGGAGACTCCTGTCTGCATTTTGAGAGATCTTGACACAAACGACTTGTACAGAGATAAGCGAGTGTAGCAATAGTGACTGCATATGATATACTATACATATCAGTGCCTTAAACGACATGTTTCAAAAATAGTTCTTATCAAAAAATTCATTATTCTGATCTTTTTAAAACAAATATTTTTTCTAGCTTAAATAAAAGGACACTTATGGCCATGTTACTGACAATAGTTAATTGAAAAGGAAGCAGAAAAAAAAAACACCCTGGTACTGCTTATGTCATTCATGAATCTCCATCAACTGTGTTGCATTTTAAATTGCTTCAATCAATTTAAACTTGAACATAAACAATTCATTGGGTGAAATTTTTCTGTAGCAGAATAACCCATCTGCACTGTGCTTTTAACAATCGCCTACAACGAAATGGGTCACTAGTGAAATATTTCAACCACCAAATTAAGTTGTTAGTTGTGCTCCAGACTGACATGACTTCAAGCTGACCACGGCTGCTGAGGTTAAATATCTGATAAAAAAAGATATTCATGATTATAACTGTATAACTTTATCTTGGGGTGCAGACTTACCATTACATCATTACAAACAGTTGTATACAGTACATCATCTCATAATGCACCCTCAACTGCATACACTTACAAACAAAAAGTAAGAATAACATAAAAAAATTGCTTTAACCAGTCATCAATAAAACTGTAAGAGAGGTGTCAATGTCCTTCTGGTAACTGTGGCGAGTTATATACAAACATCAGAAACCCACATCTTGTCAGCAAGTGAAATGGATTCATTATTGAATGTATTAAATGCTGGACAAACTAATGAATGTGCCTTCCACTGACATAAAAAGGGTCTCCTGCACAAGACTAGTCTCTCTATTGACACAACGATCTAACAGTACTTCTCAGAACATAAAAATATACAATGTATTTACAGCAGGATAATTTCTATACATTCTAATGGGAATGATTAATGCGGGAAGAAAAGCATTGTATGATTAATGTAGGTGCTGTCTGTCCCTGATTGTCGGTAGATCTGTAACAAGAGGGAGCCTCATGTTGAGTTTTGAACATAATTTGATGGCGCACACAAAAACAGTGTTTTACACAATAGCACCTAAGACATTACAGACATGAACACATGGAAAACAATCAACAGTGTAATGAAATACAGAGGGGACCCCACTCAAACTATTTTTTCCCCCTCACAAGGTCTGGACAGATGTGGCTTACTACTGATTCCTATAGGCCATAATTATCAAAACTCTGAAACATGATTCTGTACTTGTGTGCATCTACTGTAGCACTGTCAATGACAATTTCCTTTCAACAGTATCTATATAATAGTCTGAGAACATACATGGTGCTATTTCTTGCTATATCTCAAACATAATAAAATATGGTTAAAATTAAATAAAGCTCCCAGATCTCAACATATTACAGACCGAATAGGTTGATAGCTTATGTGTTTTGCTGTTATTGTGCAAGTTAACTAAGTTGCCGCAGAGAAATACATATACAGGAATGTGTAAATGAAAGACTGGTGTTAAAAAAAAGAAGAAGAAAGGCACCGATGCAAAACCAACAAAAAAAGAAAAGAACCAAGAACCTCATTTCCACATGTACTGTCTTCCATAAAAGACTCAATAAAACTTTGATATTCAAATCAATACAAGGGGGTCCAATCACTTTGTTGTTTCCACCAAAACATGTGTATCTTACAACAACGACAACAATCAAAAGTACTATAAAACTTCAGCTACAAGTGCTGCATTAGAAGTGACTAAAGCAAAGGGCATCGTGTGCTATTTCAAATAACCCAAATCCGACACACTGTCTAATGGGTCAGTCCCAGAAATCTCTTTTAACAATACATTGCCTTTTAGGTAAAGGTGTTCTGTAATTCCTCCACTGTGAAAGTACAAACTACATTCTCTGTAGTGAAAAATGTGCAAATTGTGCAAAGGTTATGCACAATCCTCTTAAGTTGTTTCACTACAACTCACCTATACTTCTGAAGGAAACTAAGAGTTATCCTGCAAGCATTATATGTCTACAGCTATGGATCACCCAAATCTTTCTTTTTCATATTAGAAGGGGGGAGGGCTTTTAAAACTTGTAATTCTGATACAGCCCAGTGTTTTTGCTGCACCAGAGTTACAATAGTTACTGAGAGATAAGTGCCAATACATTAATCCACTAAATGTTATAAAATGTATGTATGAAACTATATGATGATTTTGGACATCATACCAACCAAATTAGTCCCCATCCGTAAATGGAAAAGTAACTAGATTCCATTTTAGACCATTACAATTAGCTAATCAGCTATTTTCCTGTAGCAGTCATAACATATCATGTGGAAACACCCATTTCAGGTGAGAGTAAAGGGACTTAAACATAAAGTGAAGAATCAGTTATGATCAAATAGTGGTGACATTTCACCAGACAATTTTACACAGCTGGAATAAAAAGAGAGAATATTTCAATGTCTCTTGCATTAAACTTTGGTCACTTCATCTCTCAATGTACATTCTAGAGCAAGAAATGTACCCACAATTACAAAGGATTTTTTTTTTCAATGGGGGAATTGCCAATTGTGATTGATCAACTTTCAGTAATTCCTTTCTATGAGGTTACACTGAACAACAACAAAAATATGTTAATATGTTATTAGAACAAAATGCTTTGAGAGAAAGAACATAGTTGCAATGCGACTCATTTTGGCAACAAAAAAAAAGGAGACATAAAGTGCCGCTGAAATTATTGACAGAAATGAACTTCTTCAGCCAAAGGTTTCGCTGGATGAAACATCAGGGGAGGAGTTCAGTTGAGACCTGGTCTCATTGACTCTGACTAAGGGGAACTCGGAGAAGTCTGTGCTGTGTCCCCGAAGACTTCCGTTGGCAAGGGTAAACTGAGAGGAGGATCCAGATCTTGACGTCTGGAAATGAGATTTGAAGTTCTGTTCGAAGGAGCTTATTTGAAACGTCTGCAGGATGCCTTGTGAAGGAGAGTCCGTCTTTTTGGAGGGCGAGACCTGCTCCAGAAAGTCTTCGTTGGCCGGGGACACCGCCGGGGTGGTCTCATCGCCTGAAAAGGAAAACGAGTGCTGGGAGTCCCCGACCAGCAATCCGAAGGGGGGCTTCTCTAAAGTGGACCTCAGCGGCGAGCTCATCCCTGATTTGAACCTGCTGGGGGAGGGAAACTGTTTCTCGGTGGAGAACAGGGGTTGTCCGGCTAGGGGGAGGTTTTCAGAGACCAGGCTGAGGCTTTGGCTGGTCAGGTAGCTGTCGTTCTGGCTGGTCCTCTCCAGGGCTTGCTGGAGAAACTTGGAGTATTCTTGCAGGAGGCTGACCTTCTCGGTGGCCGGCTGAGCCTGGGAGCCACCGGATGTCCCCAGAGCCTCCACGGGGCTGCTGTCCGAAACATCTGAGGAATTAATGGATATGCTTGAGGTCACCTCTGTGTCCGCCACGCTGAAGGAAATGTCTGACTGCCCATTGGCTTTGTTGGAGTAATGGTCCAACAGCGTCTGAAGAACCTCGTCCGGCAGCACGTTCTTGTCGTGCGTGGCTTTAATGATCTCGGCGGTGACGGGCTGGGGCTCCAGGATGGTGGCGGGGACGGTCTCGTCGATGACGGTGGACACCACGGTCTGTGTGACGGGCGGCTGAGAAGAAGAGATGCTGCTCGTGTTCAGGCCGTAATCCCGACTGCTGCTGTTGTTGTTGTTAGCCATGGCAGCCTGGAGATAGCGTTTCTTCTTGAGGAACTGCATGGCGTCGTCGTAGTTTGTGCTGCTGGCCGCTGGCTTGGCCGGCCCCCCCTGGAGAGCTTCCACGGACTCCAGCTCGGTGTTGCTCTCCACCTCTAAAAGGCCTTGCTTCTCCACGATTTCAAAGGTGTACTGCGTGACCTTTGTGTTTTCCTCAAAGGAAGACAGAGTGGACAGGCCGGGAGGAGTTGGGTCACTGGACTGTATGAGACTCCTCTTGTGGACTTTCTTCAGGAGCAGTTTAGGAGGAATGGTGTCTTCCGACGACACTTCTCCCTCTTGGTGTTGGCTGGCCGCCTCTTCCGGAAGCTCCACAGAGTAGTCGGCGATCACATACTCATGTTTGACTTTGGAGGACACAGCAAAGAGAGGTAGACCTTCAAGGTTATTATGTCTCTGCTCCTCCTTCTCCTCCGTTTCCACCACGGCGACAGTGTGTCCGTCGGTCAAGGCAGCAGTGGAAGCGCCTGAACACCTGTCGGCACACTTTTGGCGCTTTTTCTTAGGCAGTGAACACTCTTTGGCAAGAAAGGGGAGGCTTAACGAATCGGCTTCACGTAAAGGCCCAGCTTTACCAGCTGCCTTGTTGGTCTTTCTCTCTCGGTTCTCGTGACACATCCGCCTGTGCTTTAAAACCCGGTCTGTTCTGGAGAAGTACTGTGGACAGAAGACAACATTTATTTATTCTATCTTTTGTAGTGATGTAGAGTAACATTTTTACAGACAATTCAAGCCAAAGACTTTCCACTTTCCATTCTTTAAACTCTATCAACAGTGGTCAGGGACAATATTTACAATGGGCTCTTTTCTAAAAATCTGAATGCTCAGTTTGTTAGTGTTAATGCTGCAGCTAACCTGACCTGAGTTATATTTCATTACTGTGAAATACTGGGTTAAATATACAGAAAATGGCTAGTACATTCATCAGTTCCCTCCATACGTTCTATGTGCCAATACCCTAATGAGCACCAATAAATATGTTGTGCTGTCTTTAATACCTGATTGACCACCATGTTAAAACTAGCAAACAGAGACAGGGTTTACCTGGTGACAGTAGTCACATTGGTAGGGCTTCTCTCCACTATGCGTCCTCTTGTGTCTCTCCATGTGGTACTTCTGAATGAACCTCATCCCACACTCATCACAGCGGAATGGCTTTTCACCTAAACAAAGAGACAGGATGAGTCACTTGAGACCAAAATGACAAGTCAAATCCTAATGCGTGCTCATCGCATTCATTCTTCACTCACCGGTGTGGATTTTCTCATGTCTCTGGAGAAGATATTTCTGAATGAAACGCATATCACACTGGCTGCACTGGAATGGCTTCTCACCTAGAGTTTGAATGATATGAATAAACAAACATCACTGTATAAATATGTACAATATAGGTACTGCATTTCATCTGACACTCAAGGCTACTGTTACACTAGCATTGCCCCCACTGCGCTTTGATAGCTCATGTTTTGAAGACTGAAATATCATCAAATTTTCAAAGCAAAAAAAATCAATATAAAAAGGCAAGTCATACCAGTGTGAATGAAGACATGCCTCTGCAGATGGTAGTTGGTTCTGAATGCAGCATTACAGTGAATACAGACGTGACACTTGGGGCTTTGCATGCCCAATGATCCGTCATCGTTGATGCCGACGATCTGAAACAGCAAAGGGAACAATGACATAAACATGTGTTTCTTTCACTCTTACAATTGTCACTTTGGAAAATTCTCTCTCTCACACACACACACAGGCAGGTCAGGCCATTTAGAAAATGTGATGGTGTCTTAGGTGAGATTAACTCTCACCTTTGCTGGTGAACGCTGCTTTCTCTTCTTCTTCTTGGGAAACACTATCAGGTCCTGCCCTCCTTTGTTGTCCTTCTTTATCTGGGCCACTGGATCAGAAAGCTTCAGCTCCTGCTTGATGCTCAACTGTAAAAGTAGGAGCATAGGGAGGCAAGAGGTTTAACAAGGCACAAGACAAACTCAACAGGTGATGCTCCTCCACTTTTAAGGAAGCTGCTTCATGTGGTTTAAGCATCCTCTGAGTAGACTAAATGGACCAAAGGTCCTAGAAAGCCTAGGAAAGGCTGAGAATTCACATATTCAAGCTAACATGGAAGCATCTGCAGTGGTCCTTGTGATTTATTTAAAGTCATGTTGACACTCTCGATATTTCAACAAATAACCTGGCGAGGGTTGACTTCAAAATCTATGGAAATCACATCCAACTCCTATAATGTTTTATGCAGAGCCAAGCCTGACTTTCTTTGCTTTTGCACCAGATGATTCCTCATGACAACATATCCTTAAAGTGTATGTTATTTTAAATGATATCATATGTGGTTACAGGCTTACTTTTTATAATATGTCATACACTTTATAACACTGTCCTAAACTAAACAAACTAACATTTTCATTTCAAAGAGTTTTTTTTAACAAGAGCAAGTAAGTGGGCCAAGGTCGGTTTCCATAAATGTGTCAATTCTCCGGTGAATAAGTAGTGCTAAAAAGAACTGATGTCCCATAACAAAAAACACTGCATGGCATAACATTAAAAAAACAGTTATCCGTTATAATGTGGAGACTGCACATGTACAGTATCAACAACAACAACATACGTAATCATATCAATACATGGGCTACTACTCCTATCTCAACCAGCATGAAACTCACTGGCATATGAAGCAAGCAGGGCAACTTATTGGTGAGTTTTAGGGGGAAATGCACTCTTCCCACCTGGGCTCCTCCTCCCCCCTCATTCCTTGTCATCTCCTCCTGCATCATCATGAGCTGCTCTGGAGGGAGCAGGTCGTGTGTGACCACGAGCGAGCTCCCGGTCAAGTCATCCTCCTCTTCTTCTTCGTCATCGTCGTCTTCATCGTCCTCCGCCAGTAGAGGGTGGTGGGCCAGAGAGCGCTCCCCAAGGGTCATCACCACCAGCCCTCCTCCGCCCAACAGCCCCACTCTCCCAACCCCACCGTCTATGCCTCCACTGTTGCTGCTGCTACACTTCAGCAGCATGCCCTCCAGCTTGTCCTCAGTGTTCATCTTACATAGAGTTGAGTCTGGGAAGAGATAAAAAGACAGTCAGACATGAGCAATGTTGGCATACGCTGTTATCATGTAAATGATAGGCCTCAAACGTAAAAAAAAAATACTTTTGCATTTGTGTCGTAATTGTTACCATGTAAACAGGCCCTAAATGTCAAATATACTATATGGCAGGGCTATTCAATAGGCGGCCCGCGGGCTGGGCGAAGGAATATTTACTGGCCCCCGCCTTGACTACCGACCGTGTGGTGCACAATTAATGTACTAGCACGCGCGATGTGTGCTTTTGCATGGACATAACTGCGCGAAAGGCCGCGATCTGCAGTAAATAAATGTGCACATGTCTCCAAGCTGCTCTGTGTATGCAGCTTTGCGCTCGCGATTGTACCGCAGTGTAAGTGTATGGTCCATTATTTGTATTTAGTGTGTCTGCATAATATTGCACCAGTAGAACTTTGCTTTGTACTGTCTGCATGTTTGCACAAAATTGTACCTTCACATAGCAAACAAAATTGCACAACTGTAAAGTCAGTGTCTGTAGTTTTTTTGTATTCAAATAAGCAGTTGTTGTATTTCTGTACTGTGCATTGGCATCTTTGAGCAAAATACAGCCAACATTTTCACCGCGCCTCCCATGACCATGGACAGTGACCCCTTGACAAACACATTTTTGGGGGGAAACACTTTAAGGTGTTGCGCTTAGAGTAGCCTACATTTATTTCTAAGCTGCTGCACTCTTAGTAAACCTAGGCCTACCTGTATTTTGATAAGCTGTTGCACTTAGAGTACATTTATTTCTATGTATTTTGATAAACTGTTGCACTTAAGAGTACATTTATTTCTATGTATTTTGATAAGCGTTCAAGGTTTGAAGAGTTAACCTATTGTGTTTTCCTGAACTGATAAGATTGTTTAACACTTAAACAACAGGCAGCCTATGTTAATCAAATAGGGATTTTTTTTGATAAGCTGGTGAACTCTATTTGATAAAATAAAGACAATATATGCACTCCTATGTCGTTGTAGTGTTTTACAGTATATGTAGCTATTGATGTGATGCTCATCAATTTTAGGCATTTTTTTCTGGCCCCTCATTTTGGATCATTTCCACCAACCGGCCCCCATTCAAAACTAATTGAATAGCCCTGCTATATGGAAAGGGTTGTTTTTAATTCAGTAGCTGGTCTGACGTTATGTAGGGAGATCACACACACCAAAAAAATACCAAGTGGTCCAATATGTATTTCAATTGTGACTCTCTGAGATGTATGACTACTATGTCATCTCACACTTTTAGGTTTACCGTTACAATTTGTTTCAATTTCTGGCATAACCAAACCCAAAGGAACAGGTACCTATGTCTAGTCTGGTTGGCACGAGTTTCAAGTTCTATTTGTCAAATTTAGGTTGACACAGGGTAAACACAACAATGACATGATGCATGCACTGACTGAATACAATGAAATGTGCTGTGAAACACTGTACCCTATAAAAGGTAGTCTTTAAGATACTCAGCTATGTCTTTATAATTATGTTATATTCCAGACTCAGTAGATTTCATTCACTCATTCGTTAGTGGCACATACAGGATTAAGATCTTAAAGTAGGACTTGTTGCTACCTTGAAAAATAGACGTATGATCCGTCTCAGTTCCACATCCATCATCACCAAAACAATTGCTTCTTCTGAGGGAAATGTCAACCTTAGTAACTCGGTCAGTTGTTATTTCTGTAATATTATTTTATCAAAGTAACTTTACAGTGTAATATGACAGGCTAATTAATGAGCACTGTGGAACAACTCAGAATGTTTGGGGATTTTGAAATAATATGTTGTAAACATTTGCTCAAAAATAATGTAATGCAGCAACTTTACTCCTAGCCAGGCATATGTGCATTTGACGTCAGTCTGAGCTGACATGATTTTTCAAAAAGATTAGTTCGCAAACCAGCTATTTGTAAATTTCTTAAATGCAACATCACACTGATGTTGCCCTTATTTGGCTTTATACTTCAACCACACCTGATTAGTTCAACTAGCAACCACTTGATCTTTAACAGTAACGCTAGCTAACGTTGCTCTTGTGGACCGCTTGGGAACAGGTTTAACAATAACTTAACAGTAGCTTAAACAATATAACCAAGGAGGGCCAAAGCACGTTTCTGTCAACGTTTAAACACAAACAACCACTGTGCAAACACACTCACTGTGTCAGTCAGGTTAAGTGGGTTAAGCCTCTTGCTAGCCAGCAAACTAGCTGAGCTTGTCAAAGCCAAAGCTGCTACATCCCATACATCTGCAGGAGGAGGAATGCACCTTCAAAATAAAAGCTCGTCGAGCACTTAAAATTAACAGTGTGACAAAACCAGATTAAACTTCCCGAACCAACCAGTATCACACTGTCATTATAGCCTACATGTGCCATTAACCATACAAACGAGTATCTCTTACTCACTTAACCCTTTGGAAACATTCGTGGGAGTTCTAATGAAAGTTAATTTGAAACCACGTCAGGGGAAATGGAAACCACAAAACAGCTCAGGCTGCCAAACCAATTTTGACATGTTACCATAGTTGTGTTAACGATACTACAGTATTATTAAAACAACTGCATCACTGAAAAGCTTCACATTAAAGGCTGCGACCGGAAGTACCATTTTACTCGCGACTACTTGACAAAGTCTACGGCCTGTTTGAAGCTACTTAGCTATTTACTAGCAAGTTACTGCAACCATGGGCCTGTGTTTGTAGCTGTGATAACCGGTAGATAACACATTGTCACAGCAATACACGTGTCTACTCGCACGCGGTACTGAACGATACATTACAAAACACTACTTTCTTTTGCACATTTTACAAAACTTGTAAATAGGGCTAGTTAGCTTAAACGCTAGCGCCTCGAGCTTCCTCTCTAGGCCAGTGTTATTGCCTGCTAGTAAGCTACCCTTCGCTAACTAGCTAGCCTGTTACTAAGACAAACATAACTGTTGTTTTAGTGACGCACGAGTTATATGCCAACTAATGGAGCTGCATTGTTTGTTCTTACCTGCTACGCGCCTTAAACCAGTATAGCTGTCATGATTGTTATGCAAGACTACAGTGTAATGATGGTGTGCGGAATAATCAAATACACCATCACATTTCACGAAGGCATGAACATTCCTATTTGTCGCCATCTAGTGGTCAACACTGGTTAGTGAGAAACAACACGCTCCTCGCTGCTCATGTTTCAGTTTGGAGAGACCTACTCTATCTTTAAGAATAATCTAGGCCTATGTATTGCCTAATTGTCATCAGTCATTGCTCGTCTTTGCTAATATTATTCTTCCTATTAGCCTTTTGGATTAGTCGCTCAAAAATATGTAGGCCAGAAGGCTATGAACTTCCATTAGTCTAATAGAATGTATGCCTACAGTGACAACAGATGATTTGTGTGCATTTGATCAGAATTCATTCAGAAATGAACCCTATTCGTTGGTTATTTGCTAATTGAAAAGTAAAATCAATTTCAAGCGGTCATGTGATGTGGTGTTGGAATTTATGAATGAAGTAGCCTAACATATTTCTTGCCTGTGCCGGTTGATGGTGACCATACAATTTACTATTAAAGGTTTACCTTGTAGGTTTTGCAAAATGGCTCATTAGCAACCGCACTCTCATTTTGACCTTTCAAATGATCCTTGTCATGTTGACCACTGTTAATTGCAGCTGCACTATATTGACCATGGTTATCCATTATTTTGAGACCACCTTTTCCTTTAATATGGGAATATTATGAGATGACTTCTTTTGCGTAAGGGCAAAAGGGTCAACCTTATAAGAACAATGTAAAATAGCAATAAAGACGGATCAAATGGAAACGGCTTTAATAGGCTACCGTTAGGATTTATCTAGACCTATTCATCTTCTCTCTGACAGCTTTGCCACGGAAAAGGGATTTTTGAAAGACGTGATAAGATGAAAGCCACACACACAGACACAGACACACACACAACGAATACTAATTAACCTGTTTGCCTATAAGTGCAGCAGCTCGGCGCGCAATTTAGGACTTCTCTATTCTGCGTCTAGAAACGTTGCTGCTGGATTTAATGTAAACCTCCACCTGCTGAGTTTGATCGGGTTTTGGTATAGCGCAGCCTTTTTATAACGAACCGCGACCGACCGGCAGTTATCACTTCTGTCTCCCGTGTCTCCGTCTCTCCTGATGTGCGGCAGCGCAGCAGGCAGCCAGAGAGAGTGGACCAGGGGACAGACTAGCCCACTCCTGCGCCGCTTCTAGCCAGGGAAGCCCCCCGCACGTTGCGCACCTGGATCGCCGGAGTGCGCGTGTATGTGCGTGATGATCTAAATGTGTGAGTTCGCGCACGACAAAGCAGCCCCGGGCTCCTCCGTCTTCAACAGTTGCTACCAGAGCGGCGGACAGGAGAGGCGGAGAGCGAGAGAGACAGCAGACTGAGGACGGACGGACAGACGCGGAGACCCACGCCGCTCTGGCCGGCTCTGCTCCTGACATGCAGTCGATCATCTCTCCTATAACCAAGGCCATCCTAGTAGCGCTCTTCATCTTCGCCATACTCCTCATCCTCTATGTGATCCTTTGGTACATTTGCAGGGACGTGGACTGCGACCACGGCATTTGAGGATTCCGTTCAAACGGGGGAATAACGGGGGACCTCACAATGGGGCGCACAGAGGAGCCCGCAGAGCCCAGGGTCATCCCGTAAGTCCGCCGTCTTTCCTTTTGACTTGTCTTTACTGATGTGTGTGTGGTCTGTGGATCTGTGGGGCTGTGTATGTGTGCACGCCTGTGTTCTTGCCGTGCGTAATGTTAAACGCGCTCTTGGTCAGAAGATAGCCTAATGACCGAAGTGCGTCTCCACCGGCACATGGTATCCGGACCCTAACCACTAAATGAGCACAGCCCCAACATTCCTTTCCTTCCAACTTGTCAGCGACTCATCTACATATGAATACGGGCTAATCTATTTCAGACACGCGGTTGTCACCGACAGTGAATTCTCAAAGGTGATACAATGTCATCAGGAGGAATATCGAACTGTTGTCAATCGGAAGACGGTGCGGGCGCGCGTGTGTGGGCTCTAATCGAGTGCGAAGAGCGCGGCGGTGACATTGCGGTAGACGGCGGGGGTGTCCCTTAAGGTCAAGAACAACATTGTTTAGCCTACAACAGATTGTCAATTTTGTTTTTTTCGTCAGACCCCCCATTTTCCTCCTCCCCATGCCAAATATCCGCAGCATTAGTTTATATTCATATTGCTCTCTGAGGAGGCTTACATTGGCATTTCACATCCAACGAGATAACAGGATTATCTCTATTGGCTCCCGTGCGTCTTATTCCTAATCTGTTTTGTGTCATGTTTTTGACTCCTTTTCATGAATAGCCCTTTAATGCTTTTACGCATAGCGCATTTATATTCCCCTATCTTAGTTTAGGAAGAGGTTCTTTGTATTTCACACACACACACACACACACACACACACACACACACACACACACACACACACACACACACACACACACACACACACACACACACACATGCAGAATCTTTTGGCCATGCTTAATGAGGACTTTTCAATATTGCAGGCACGTGCCCTCAGGTTGTCACATGGCCCATAAAGGCATTAAACATGTGAGGTACGATTGCCATTATTCATCTAAATCCAACGCATTATGTTTTCATCTCCATTAACCCAGTACCATGGAAATGAACAAATTGAGCACAGTGTAAAGTGGATAATATGAAGGACACACCAAGGACATGTTGCTTGTTAAAGGTTGTTAGGACATTTGAGCAGCAACGTAGTTAAGGGGAACGCGGACCAAGACCCAGTTCATCTGAGTGTTTATTTGCACAAAAGAGTTTACTCATCTTTTTAGCTTCTTTATTACATACAGATCTTAATAAGACGGGTCTTTTCACAGGCAAAAAGCATTAACACTCCAGAGGATTTAAACAGCAAAGCCTCTCCCCTGACTGACAGAAAAAGTGCAACTTTAGACTTAACATCATAAAACCGTCGGTTTTTGCTACGTTTGCCACACTTCCATGTTTAAAAATCCATTATGCAGCCTAAATGCTGACGTTAGAAAGGACCGCAACCCCAGAAAATTGTTGTGTGTACCCCCCCTTTCCAGAAAATGGGAAGATATGTCGGCAGCCTGTGTGTCAACAAACACACACACACACACACAAACACAGACACACACACACACACACACACACACACACACACACACACACACACACACACACACACACACACACACACACACACACACACATAGACTGTAAATGGCAGCTACAGCAATGACATAAAGAGAGCAAAAAAGGTGTATGACAACCACTTCAGCTGGTAGTGTCTGTTTAAACCAGTGCCCTGAATTGCCTGTGTGTGTCTGTGCGTGAAGGTGGAAAGAAGGAGAAAAGAAGGGGGGGAACAAGGTTTAAGTGTCCATGTATGTTTGTGCAGTTTGTTGAAGACAAAAGGCGGTGTGTGTTTTGTGTTTGCCTGTGTGCGGGCGTGGGAAGGGGTTCAAAATTGACATACTCCAGAACGACAGATACAAAACAGATGAAAAAAAGCAAGTGGAGCAGGCAAGTCTCAGAATGGGAGACAGGTGTGTGTGTGTGTGTGTGTGTGTGTGTGTGTGTGTGTGTGTGTGTGTGTGTGTGTGTGTGTGTGTGTGTGTGTGTGTGGACTATGCATATATACATGAGCATGGGTGAAATTCAAGTCTATTAAAAATGCTTTCCCTCATTAAATAGATTGACAAACTGCTCTGTGTAGCGTGTGTCCTAAACAGTTAATTAATATCAACATAAACTCTAAGCATACACTCTTGAAACAAAAATACAACTGTTCCTGCTGTATTTCTTTTAGTTTCTCATGTTACTTATACAGCCCATTATCTCAAAAATGCAACCAGCTAATACAAGAGTTGTGAAGCTATGTTGGAGGCAGGCAGGCAGGCACTCCAGGAAGCTTGGATGTTTATACACATTGATAGATCTAAGTTCAATTGACATTTAAGTTGTGAATTATTTAGTGGTAAAAGTAAATTATTGAGGCTGGAGGCGGTTGTCAACCTACTCTGGCCTCAGAATGTCAATAAACTATCTGACAAAATGCGTGAGTGTTGCCATCAGTTGTTTACACTCACGCTAGGGCTGTGCCAAAATATTGATAAGGCAATATACCGTGATATTTATTTTCATGATATCCGTATCGTATCGGCAGCTCCAGTATCGATATTTTAGAGAAAAAAAACCTGGTTTTAAACACCAACCTACGCTCATCATGTAGATGTTGCAGTATGGCTAGTTACCTCAAATTGTCGGGGTTTGAATTTGAAATGAATAATAATAATAATATCCCCTGTATTGATTCACAAAACAAATCAGAAAACTGAACTTTAAATCGGCAGCATTTAGACTGATGCTATTTCTCTTTGTTAAGAGGTCATCTAAAAACAGTAACACCGGAGCTTTAAAGTCTGTAGCTTTATCAGGGACCCTTCAGTAGGAGTGGATACTCAATCATATCCATCATCATCAGGCAGGGTCTTCAACATGGCTTGTAATGTGTGCTAATGTGTAAAACAATGTTGAAATATGCATAGAAAAGTTTATGGATTACATTTTTTTAAATAGAAGTTACATTTATAAAAGTGAATTGCATTTTATTAAATTAATTTACTCATTTTAGCTCTGTTAAGTTAGTAACATTATTACCTTTAGGTAAATGTTTTTGGTTTGTAAGTTTCAGGATATATAGAGCAAGGCCACGGCCAAGGAATACATAATTATTTTATGTCTATTTGGAGCAGATCCAGGTTCAGGAATTCTAGGAAGACTTTCTCAACATTGTGATATGAGAATGCAAATTACCTACTACACTGAGGGCATGTATCAGGTTTATATCCTCATGCACGTCCAGAAGCCGATTTAAATTTCTAAACATTTGCCATAATTAACGGTGGAAGTATTAGTATCTCGTAGTGCTAGCTACTCACTGGAGACCAAATGATAAAATCAGCTGATTTTTAGTTTAGTATAGAAACCCTGTTGTGTGGTTTTCCAACTAGCAAGTTTATTTTTTCAACAGTAGCCTCTCAAGGTCACAATTCCACAATAAAACAACTTATTTCAGGGGAGCCTAATCAAAGGTTTTATATAACAATATTTATATACATAATGAGAGAATTCCTGGACTCGTCTTTGAAATAATTACCCAACCTTTCATGTGGCAAGCTCTGGTTTTCTGCACATAGTATTTGATCGTGTGCCTCATTTTCTACCTTAATAACCTATTTTTGATTTTTGAGCGCCCAGTTTTTATCTCTCTCTAAAGTACACTTGTTGCATTTTTTGGATCCAGTCAACCTACCACTTTCTCCCGTTTTCTATCAGCTCTATACTATTTCATAAAGCCAAACAATTACTCCAATACTACTTAAAAGCCTCCCTTAACGAAACGACCCTGCCAACTCCAAAACCTAGACGGAGCCTCGCAGGATGATCTGACGTCACAAAGATGGCCTCATTCTGAAGGCTTAAAACTCAAATTGGCCCTCAGAAAGACAGAAGCGCTTAGAACACTCACTCACACACACACACACACACACACACACACACACACACACACACACACACACACACACACACACACACACACACACACACACACACACACACACACACACACACACACACACACACACACACACACACACACACACACACACACACACACACACACACACACACACACACACGCCTCAAAGCCATAAAAATAGATTGGGAGTGACTCAGCCGTTATGTAAAGTCCATCTCTGATAGGGATGCCTGGGGCTGTTTATGTCAGTTTAGCTTGACGGCGCTGGAGCTGAGGTGACGCGTGTCTGCTGTGTCCAGAACTTATATACAGTAAGCATTCACACAAACACACACACAGGAACACACTCCCTTCCCAGAATGTGTGTGCAGCCTACTGGACTCCCTGCATCCCAAACAGCGGACGCTATAAGCATCTCAGCGTAGACTGGAAAGGGGAAACACCACGTTAGGCGTGAGTCACATCCGCCTTCCCTCTGGCCAGGTGGACAGTTCAATCGATGGTAAACATGAGCCAGCCATGAATTGAATCTGATAGCTTGGAGGAGCTTCCTGTTGTCTTTGGTCAACCTCAGATCTGGTCCTCTCTATATGAGCTACTTCTCCAACAAACAGATTTGATGCAGGGTGCTTGATTTTTTTTTATATATATCATGTGCACTGGTTTCCAATTGGAAACCTGAACTTGTATTAGTTGTAATGAGACATTTTAATCTTTCATGCGGATATATTTACCATGCTGTTACGACCCCGGCTCGAGGGAAGCAACATAGAGCACTCAAACAAGGTTTAGATTTAAGAAAACTACGTTTATTGTAACGAAAGGTAACGAAGTAAACTCAAAATGGTGTCTGGGGACAATGCTGCTGGTCCTGGCTGGAGAGAGAGAGTGAGTGCAGCCTCAGAGGCTTTAAAAGCCAGCATCAGGTGCCAGGTAACGAGAGAGAGAGAAGGAGAAGCTCCAGCTACACAAACAATGGCACAGAACAGGTCTGGGACATAACACCCCCTCCCATAAAACGGTTGCTCTAATGCAACCTAACAATGACCAAAATGACAATAAATGAAATGGCGCTACCATACATTACATTTAAGTCATTAAAAGGGAATCTGCAGGCACTTCTTTGTCTTCAAGGGTGTGCTTGATGTCCAGGGTCAACCCTTGTAAAAACAGACCGTTAAACAGGATGCTCAACCCTCCATAAGTCATCTTGAAGGACAATAGTTAGTTTAAACAGTTCACCCGGAGCAGCCAGAAAGGGAACACAAGCGTGCAGTCAGGTCCTCCAATAGCAACTGACACATATGTCCAAACAAAAATGACTATTAGGCTAAACAGGTGAGTCAAGGGGTATGAAATGGTAATGCCAAAATTCAGGAGGGCCCCTACTTCAGAGCCACTGAAACATACCTTCCCTATACGTTTGTCACTGACTGAGAGACTTTGTGCTGGACACAATAAGTGTCCTACTCCACAGAGATGGAAGTGTTCGGCCCAGAAGCAGTCTGTTCAACAGTCAACACATCTGAAAACACAGCCTGGCTCCTCTCACAGTACGGGTCCAACAGACAAGGATCTGGGTTCTTTACTAAACACTCACCCACCTGGCGCTCAATAGCAGGAATAGGATGTAAAGGCACTGGTGGGATGTTCTGGTTGGGCTTACCAATAGTTTGGGAAGTGTCAGAAAGAGATAATAACAGAGTGACAATAACAGAGTCAGAGGTTTTGTCTTGTCTTTTCCTTGACATGGTACAGGCAGCAACACAAACAGGAGACTTTTGGGAGAGATGGCTTTTATCAGAGGCCTTTATCATCCCATGGTTTTCTTACAGTCTTGCTCGTTCTGAGGCTTTTCCATCCTCACTATATGTATACAAAAAAAAACTCCAGGTTGTTGCTCTAACGATGGGGGAAGCCTTGGTTTTCAGCCCAATATCCTACACTGGCCCAGCCTTCATCTAATGTACTCTAATGTATCATTAGTGGAGAGACTCAGATCTTTGTATCGGATGCTGTAATGACCTTACTGTCACTCTACATTCAGATGGGTGACTGTGATTTCTGATTGAATATTGTACACAATCGCGAACCCAAAACAAAACGTGTGTGTGCGTTTGTGCTGCTGCACGACTGAGCACAGGCATTGGTGTTGTCCGGATGGGTTAAACGAAATGGTGAAGAGGAATGGCATGCACACACACACACACACACACACACACACACACACACACACACACACACACACACACACACACACACACACACACACACACACACACACACACACACACACACACACACACACACTCTCTTGGTTGTCCATCGACTGTCGATGATGACGTCCAGCTTTGAGATGGTGATTTTCACATGATCCACATCTATAAGTGAGTTTTGCTGTGGCTATACAATCCAATCCTAGATCTACATGCCCTCTGACAAGTAGGACATGTAAATGCATCACTAGCCACTGTGGGCACCACAACAGCTTTCCTCCTGTCCCTCCTCTGTTGAGCGTGATTTGTCGAGGAGGGTCCTAACGTTCCATGTAGCCAGTTTTACCATGTAAGCAGTCTTTACATTTGTTTTAGTTTTTCGAACGCAGAAGTGGAATGACCCAACAGGTGCGTTAACCTGTTCAGGTACATGTTGAGTGGGCATTTTTTAGGCCACCTTTTCTAGGCCCTTCCCCATTCAGGGTGAGCAGTGTGGTCCCTAAAAAGGGGCTGCTCAGTCGCACAGGGGTCTGCCCAGCTGCTAGCGACCTTTAGCCTGTGCCGCTGCCGTGCAGGGTTCTGACTAGAAGCTCCCGGTCCATTCAAACCTGCCCCCGTCATCAGACGCCCCATCGCCGCCAGACTTCAACCAGATGTGGATCAAGGTAATACTCACCGTGGTCAAAGGTGGATACCTGCGCAGTGAAATTTAAAGTGGTGATGTAAAAGGAGGCGCGCCATCCCCAGTAGCACTATCTTGGTCAGGAACAGGTAAACCCGGTGGCATGGGAGGTCCCACGACGACCAGTCCTATAGCTGACTGCCGACGGCTGAGGGTCGTCCGGGGTCTTTATTGACCCTTCTATTGCGCACCGCCAGCACACGCTTTTCTGTTGGGGTGTGCTCCCTTAGCCTTTGTCTCAAAAGACTATCCCATAAGGCAGTGGGGCTATTTGCCCATAGCTGGGGCAGTGGTTGATGGGTGCCAGGGCGTGTCCACTGCATGGTGGGCCTGCACACCGCATCTCTGGGGCCCACTGCTGCTCCCAGATCCCCTACCAGTTCAGCCTGGTGCCGCAGGACACCAGTTACCGTGTGTGGCCACGAGGAGGCACAGCAGGGGTCTTGGTGAAGAAGAGGCTATGTACTGACCTCAGAAGACTTACGCACTCGGCTTCCTTTACCCAGGACTGGGCTGGCCAGCGGCAGGGACTAAGGGAGGGAAGTCACATGCAACGTCTACCTAGCATGCTGCACTAGACGCATCACAGCACCCTGTGAGCAAGGCCCACACACACACACACACACACACACACACACACACACACACACACACACACACACACACACACACACACACACACACACACACACACACACACACACACACACACACACACACACACACACACACACACACACACACACACACACACACACACACACACACACACACACACACAGCTCTGGAGTGTCAGACATAGAGAAAGAAGCATAGGGAGATGGAGAATAGTGAGGGAGACGAAAGGGTATCCTCACTGTCCTGTCTCAGTGACAAAAGGTTTCAGACAGGAACAGAGGAGCCGCACACACACTGACTCACAGACTGTTAAATTAAATGTGCTAAGTACTGTGTGTGTGTGTGTGTGTGTGTGTGTGTTGCACAAAGCTAATGACAGGTCCTAATTGGTGCAAGCAAATATCCCTCCCACTGCTCCTCATTCTACATCTGCTAATGGGAAGGCATCCGCTCCCCGAAGACAGCAAAGGGAAACCTTGTTTGGATGTATTTGATGAACATGAGCGTGCACGTTCACATACAGATTTTTGCCCGCACAACATGATGATGCACATCTTGCACACACAATGAAAACAATCACTTTTCTGCAGAAGACTGCATCCACAGAAAAATATATCTTCATGCAAAACACATTGTTTCCAGGAGTTATTACATTCTCACACACATAAAGCTCATGCTTTGCTAGAGATTTCTTTAAGCTTTAAAACATTCAGTTGAGCGTGATCAGACCGATGTTGGAACCGTCCAGAGTATTTAATTAATGCTTTTAATCTCTATCTGTGCTAGAAATATAAAATGAATCACGATTCTGCACCTGCATGGTCTATCGATTCCTTGCCACAAACGTAATTTCGTTTTGATATAAATGACATTTCCATATCTGCTGCCTCTGTGTTTATAGCCTGAATGGAAAGCAAATACCAATTTAAGTTAAAGGAGGGGTCCTTCCATTTGGAAGGAAGTTAATATTAATGACTTGTGTGAAGCTGGATGAAGCTCATATTAACATTGTAATAGGTATAAGAAACCCTCACTGGATTTAACTTTCTTTCTTACTTTAATGGCTAAAGGATGACCTATGATGTATTTATTAGAACCTTGAAGCCAATCACCACATGCATAACTATTATTAACTGATCAATACACAATTAGTAACACAATTATGTGTAAGACAAGTATGAATCCTGTGTGGTTACCATTTTTTGACAATTTTTGTTGACAAAAGTCCCAGATTGGATGTGATTCCAGGATGTTGTTATGTGGTGTGTGCAGTTGCCCACTGCAAACACATGCACAAATCTCAGGATTCACTTTCATGTTGACGGCCTGGCCTTTGGGCTTCTCACCCAATGGAAAGCCTGTGGCGGCTGCAGCTGGGGCAACGCAACAATTAACAAATCTGTCAACGTTCAATCAACTGCCTTTTCCCCAACCGCAGCTCGGAGTGCACATCCGGCAATCAGTGGGTGTGTATGTGTATGGGGGGGGGGTTATTCCACCCTGAATTGCTTCTCATCTCATCATACTTTATGTAAGAAGATCTATACCACTATCATGTTTGTGTTGTTAATATGTAGCCGGGGTCAGCAAAAGATTGGCTCAGCTCAGGATAAAGACTGGAGTCATAATACACCCGGTTCTTTGCAAGAAAATAAATAAATAAATGTGCCTATCACCTCTAAATTTAACTTTACAGGGAAAATATCATGACTTGTCAAAGCAGGAGAAGCACAGGTGTAAATGATAATTTTAGCTATGGTTCCATTTCAGTAAGAGCCCCAGCAAGCTGCAGGAGCCATATAACATGCCCTACCTAAGGGGAATGCAGTCATCATTAATGTTGTTAATAATATATCTCATATCCCCAGAAATCAATGGTGTTACTGACTTTTTTGAAACTTTCTGTACATGGACAGTGATATACAGAGGTGGTGGTTTGCTTGAAATACTTCTTCAAAGCATTTCTTCATCTTCCTCAGCACACACACCTGCTGTTATTTACACGCAACAGATAGTCTGGTTGACTCCAATTTAGGTGTTCACAGACCTTTGTGTTTCAGGGTTGCAAATAAAGGCTTTCCCCGCGGGTTTGCCCTTCCTACAAATACATTTGGACGTGTGCTGTCTCATTAGGGGCCGGGAAGTGTGCAGCCTAAAGCTCTGGCCGAGTCACTGAGCTCTGAGTCCATCCTTGACTGTCTGCCCTTTCAGATGGACGAGGCTTCTGCGGAAAAGCCCTGAGAAAAAAGGCAAATCAAACTAAAAGAAAAAGACAACATCAGTTAGTTTACACAAGCTATTGCACTTTATAGGCCAAATTGCCAGTGACACACCTGGAAAAAAACTTTTTTTCACAACATGACACTTTACCTGCCATCTCCTCTGGGTGGCAGTCGATTCAGTAACACAAACAAATGCAGGGAGACGTGTTAAGGAGCGGCGCGTCAAAACTGTCCTTTTTTAAAACTGTTATCTGCTAAAAATATCCAATATCCTCTTCCTCCTCTTGACACCAGGAGAAAAAAAAAGCTACATGAAATAATAAATACATTTGAACTGGCAGCGTGCGAGCGCGCGCACACACACACAAACACACACACACAGCAATATTCCGTCAAGCTGTTGTCAGTCTGGATTTACTTAATAAGACAACTTGCAGCCAGCCAGTGGGCCAGTGGTAGTCATACTGTATAAGACTAGGTGATTGTTTGTTGGAATTTTGATGCTCTTCACATGTTGTTCACATCACACACTCACCCTGTCATATCCTGTTCCCGGCATGTCTCGTGTGCCTTCATACGTCTTCAATTGTGTGTGTCTGTGGGTGTGGGTGTGTGTGTGTGTGTGTGTGTGTGTGTGTGTGTGTGCGTGTATGTGTGTGCGTGTGTGTGTGTGTTTACGTGTGTAAAGGCCTATCTTCCTGATGTTCCATCATCCCAAATAATCATCCCAGAGTCATGCGTGAGATGCGATTTTCCTTTAAACAATAGCAGGCCGGCTCGCCTCGCTGACCTCTTAACCTCTCAACAAACACTCACGCGAGCACGAACAACACACACATATCCTCTCAGCTCGTATTAACGGCAATAGTTGCACATTTACACACACACACACACACACACACACACACACACACACACACACACACACACACACACAGAGCTCATCCTCCATCAGAGCAGTGGTGATGACACGGTCTCTTCATATTGCTGCTCATTTGTATCCGCTGTAATAACTGGGGCCAACTGCTTGTCAGTGCCTCCGTTCGATAGCGGGCCTGACGCGAAATAATCATAATGATTTCCCTGCCAAGAGAAAAAACGGGAAGTGATTGCAAAAGCCCTAGAACTGTCTTTATCAGAAATGATTGTAATTGAATTGATATGAAGGACTTGGAGACTTTGGTTGGCCTACTTTGAGTGCCAGTGATAATTCTGACCTGGTAGCCAAACACAATCCATCACGGCACTGGACTGTCTGTTCAAATCTGTGTTGCACAGACACTCAGACAAGGACATACACCCCACTTTATTCTGCCTTAAAGCTTTTGTATTGGTAAAATATAACAATGTTCTGTTTTTGCCTCCACCTTCAGGGCCAAGCATTCAGTCCTGTGTTGTGTGTCCCTCACCTGTAAATCAAACTGTGCGGCCTTGTGCTGTGACAGGATTAACTGTTGATATTATAGATGCATGTGTGTAAGTCTCGTCTTCACCTAGCGTGGCTCTAATGGCTCAAGTACTTCAATCCGCCTTTTTTTTGTCGGATAGGGTGAATGCTATCATTTAAAGTGGTAAAGTAAAAGTACCAATGATGTAAAAATACTCCATCGCTAGGGTAAAAATACCCCTTCACAAAGCCATAGTCCCACATTTAAAATCTCAGAAGGTGTTATCAGTAAATGTATATAAAACATCAGAAAGACTCAGGGGACATGCGGGGAAATGCCCTAGAATCTATTATTGTGGTTCCCAGCACATGCCAGTATAGTAAAACAGCGACAATAGATTAAGCCATTAATCCATTTCCATTCTCATAAAGGTCTTACCAATTGAATTGATTTAGTGATGGCCATTAGGAAATTAACATTTTGGAAGGTGCATTTTGGAGCAGGTGTCCTTTCACGTTTTTTTTTTTCAAATAGACTATATATAAACATTCTTTCAACATGAACAGGTTGAATGACAACTTTTCTCTTTTAATTAGCCCATGCTGGCTTCATTACCGTCACTTACACACATTTGGGCATTCATGTAACCACTTTCAGTTTGTAACCACAATCACCCGAGCATTTGAGGGAGGAAATTATGCCCCACTCAAAAGCAGGTGGATGAACGAATTTCAATGATTTGGTTGAAAAGAAGAAGAAGAAAACCAGACTCATATAAACAAGGGTGCTCTCTTGAAGTCTGGCTTTAATTGGTTGCTCTTTGTATTTGATTTAGATGAAAATCTGTTACTTCATTCTGTAATTATCACTGTCATTAAGTTATACGTGGTCAGCATTTCTATTTGGGGTTATATACGCAAAAAATGCATATATTTGATTAATTATTGTTAACCCATGACATTTTGTGCAACACACTTATGCTTCATAGTTATGCATCATATGGTCTTGCATCGTGTAGCCTATATTGGAAATCCCACATTGTGTAATTTTCTTGCCTCTTTGTTAAGGGGAAATGTATGAAAACACAGAATCAGTGCTCAGATGGCATATAAAAGATCAGATTTTAACAGCTGAGCTCCTATTGGACAGCTCCTTATCACAGCTGCAACACTAGCCTATAAGAGACTTGTGTGATGGATTCAAGGATCCCAGGAGAGGAAAAAACCTAACATCCACTAGTAGACTAGTCAACCAAAGTGTGGCTTTGGTGCAGCACTGCTCCAGTCTCATGAGTTTAAAGCCTATCTTGGGAAATTATGGATCAAACTATTGTGCCGTTGCCATGCCTCTGTTGCTCCTGTTGTGTGTGACCTCTCTGGCAGGAGTTAATAAGATAGTCAGTGAGCTGAAGGGAGCAATATGCTGCTTTTACAGAGAGGGATCATACGGCACATCAGGCAGCCAAGCCGCAGCGACGGATCCCCTCCATCATACTTTAATTCCACCTTTACAGATAAGGTTTGGCCTACAGATAGATGATAAGTGATAGACAGCTCCGAGAGATCTTTCTTTTTCCTTCTCAAGGTCACCGATTCAGTGAGCTGTTAGAACATTTAGGATATGCAATCTCAGGAAAAGCCTATAAGTAAATTAAAAATAAATTAAAAAAGTCTTCAGTATGAGTAGGTTTCTTAAATATTTCTCTCTTAATCCCATTTGTGTATCTTATTTGTAGCTATGAGAGATTTTTTCCCCATTTTTTTTACTCAAGGTCACCAATTCAGTGAGCTGTCAGAACAATTAATATAGGCAATCCCTAGCCTATATAAAAAAATATATTTATATATTTTTTATAAAAAAATAGAAAATAAATAAAAAGTGGCTTCAGTATGAATAGCTTTCTTAAATATCTCTCCTATTTGTGTAGCCTATAGCACATATTCATTCAAAGATACCATGGGGAAGGAAGCGAGGAGAATGCACAACTTCATATTGGAACGCGACCCATAGACGGAACTGCACATTTCCCCGGCAGCTCGTCCTCCTCCTCCACACCGGTCACCTCATCACAGAAGCGGACAGAGATGTGGTCTGCTACCCGGTCTTATCTTCTACCAGTTGTCAGACTTTACCTACTTGGTTTGAAGGTTCTGTTGGTCCAGCTGTTCAGCAGAGCTTTCAGGTTGCCAGGTGGGTTCAACTCCCAATAAGCTAATGCGCGTCACCTGTGTTGACAAGTGCAGCCCAGTGTCACATGAAGTTAACGGGCTGACATAATGCTCGCGCGAGTTGACTAGCAACGAAAGGGACCTATTATCAGGCTACATAAATAACAGTTGTAGCACAGTTAGGTAGTAGGCTGCTACACGGACTGTCATAGTGGTGTTACAGCTAACGTTAAAGTAATGCTAACGTTAGCTAGTTGTTACAGAAAAACTTAAAATTTGAAAAAGTGAGTGAAAACATCTTCTGTCTTGTGTATTATGATTGCCGAATTCAGCCGAAGAGCGTAGTGTTCCCCCTTTTATTAAGTTATGTTCTTTAAAGCGTCTTCATTTGTCGCCAGGCTATGTGTTTATTTTTTCCAAATGTTTTAATAAAGCAGTTTGGTCTGGTGTGGGCGTGTGAATATTCTCAAGAGAGCAGAGGGTATCTTAGGTCAATGACAGCAGGCTGCAAGCGACCTTCAGATAGACCTGCAGTAGCCTACATTGAAGTGCAGATACTTCATTAGGAGTTACGTGGAAACCTACATTTAATCAATTAGGCATGCATTACAAATGACAAATCCATTGCCATATCAATTGTGGTGGAAATGTGACTAGGCTAACCTTATTGTGTTTGAAAAAATGCTTGAAAAAAATATATAAGGACGTTTGCTCTTATTGGGGTAACCATTCTGCTTATTCCTGTAATTCGTTTCAAGGACATCAACCAACTTAAATTTAAACACATTTTTATAGCCCTATGCACCATAGGAATAAAAGAAAAACTAGATAAAGTCTGTCTGAGTCTCACAGGCCATCTCCAGGTCCAACTACAAGACTTCTCATGTCATGAAAAGCATCTTTGTCTTGTATCGTCTTTCTTATCAAGTGACATTCTCCCTGATATCCTGTGTGTCCTCTTCTGCCTCTGCCAGCGATGCCCAGACAAGATGGCAAGGTTGCCATAGTGACAGGAGGAGGCAGGGGAATCGGTTATGAGGTAGTCCGCCACATGGCCAGCCTGGGGGTGCATGTTATCATAGGTACAGTATCAAGCACCACAACACTGTGACACGCTAGGGCAGGACTGACTAACACTGCCCACACACACACACACACACACACACACACACACACACACACACACACACACACACACACACACACACACACACACACACACACACACACACACACACACACACACACACACCTGATACAGAAAGGATGGCCTCCATCTGTTTTAATACTCAAATGTACAACAACAAACACAACAATAATGTTTATAACAGTATGCTTTAAGTGTTTTTCAAAGTTCTAAAATGCTTTACGGTTTAGCCCGCAATTCAAGTAAAAACATAGGGCCTACCAGTAAAAATGTAACTAAAAAAATTAAAATTAGAAATAGACAAAATTATACAATGAAATATTTTTCTTAATAATAATAATAATAATAATAATAATAATAATAATAATAATAATAATAATAATAAACTTGATTTGTAAAGCACATTTCCTATAAGCAATGCAGCTCAAAGTGCTTTACAATAAGGACAATCACATGCACAGATATATATTTTTTTAATAAAGAGTATTTGTATTACACAGGGAACAAAACCTGCAGATTTGAGGTGCCAGTCAAATGGAAGCCATCCACTATGTGTGTGCCTTCTTAAAAGCCTGTCGCTCTCTCACTTAGTGTCCCTCACTTAGTATCGGAAGGACAACAGCGCATTCAGATGCCTCTTGGCACCCCGTTGATCCGTCTTAAGGTTTGAAAGAACACAATACCGTTTTGTTTTTCACCATTAAGAAATAAGTGTGATGCTCTGCTGCTGTGAGAGCACATAAACACTCTCTGAACTTTCTTGGGATTAAAAGGCTGTTATCAAACCAAGTGTTAAATGCAAACATAGGATTAGGGGAGGCTTTAATTATTTTTTGTTGTTGCACAAAACAAGGTCTGGTATTGTTTCATTCATCTATTCAGTAATTTACTGGTGGCAGATGCAATGCCAAGCAACAAAGTATTATAAAGGAAAAGGTTAAAAATGCTCAACCTTCTTAGCCATGTATATTATGTGTATGTACTGTATACAAATAGCCAGCTATCTATTTTCATACCTCCTTTTCCTCCTTCCTTTTCCTTGGAGTGCCGTCTAGTACCCACTTACCAATGGGAAGCACTTCAAAGATCACTCACTCATTCTGTATCCCCAAGAGCCACTTACGTATACCGCTGATGTCTTCCCTCACTTTCCTCCTTAATGTGATGCCATTAAAGCTTCAGCCCCTTCACGTTGCTGAGGCCTCCGTGACTCTATATAGGCACTCAGTTGTGCTCATTGATGGAGCTTCAAAAAAATATTGCGTCTTTTTGACCAAGCAACGACCACCATATCTGTGCTTGCATGGTCTTTGTTGTTGATAATACCAGTCAGTAATCCCGTCATTTTCTCTGCACCTGTTTAGACTGTAGCAGGAAGAAGATCCTCTTGCGGTGAGAGAGTTTTGTATTCTGGGTGTAGTGCGTGCGTGCGTGCGTGCGTGCGTGCGTGCGTGCGTGCGTGTGTGTGTGCAAGAGTTAGTTGGAAAATATCTGTTAAGCTCTGTGTGGGCATTTGTTATGATGTGTTCAAGAAAATAACCCTGTCCCTAACATATTCCCTGGCCCTGCAGAAACCAAGCCTCATGTGCAACGCTACTAACTGCATATCAACCACTCAGCTGATCTGTCAGTGATGATGGGTCTAATGCCAATCTGCTTGACAGTGTCTTTAGGTTGTTTATATCCTGACCTGTTACATCTGTAGTTGTTTTCCTCTGTGGTAGGCACACAGGAGTGGACAGATGGCATAGTTTGTAATTGTTTGGAATGTTTTGCTTTGCTCTTTTGTCTGGAGGGTTTTGCTGGTGATTTATGGTTTGAGGAAGCACATTTTCCTTTTCATCCAAGCCAGCCACGACTGGCAGCTGAGCTAACTGCCATTGGCACCTCCACAAATGTACACTCCCATGGGGCTTGCTGTCATTTCTGCTTTTCCCACTAAACTAACAGGATGGAGTATTACCATTTCGTCTATGTTTGTAGACTGCAGGAGGTGTTCATTTCTGTGTAGCGGTTCATAAATAATTCAAATGATTGAGATTTTGACCCCTAACACGATTGTCTCCACTTCATACACTGAATAAACTCCTAAAATGTCCCAGCAGTATAGCCAAAAAAGGGGAAATCCAGTTGAGAATTGAATGAAGGGTGCTTGTACCAAATTAATCTCCTGATAATCTTTCTGTTTTTATATATCGCAGCTGTTGACCATGCAGATTCTACATTTGTTTAAGGATGAAATGTTCTAATTTGACCGTTTTCACAATACATAATACAATGACTTGGACTAATTACAAAATTCAACAATAGGTGAATACCTAGTATATGGCTGGATCGCAATTATGTTCAAGTAGCCTATGTAAGTTAATGTAAGTATCAGGCTACTGTGCAGTGGATTTACGTACATTCTAATGCAATGTGTCAATATAAAAATAATAAGGTTGGTGAAAAAAGTAAAGCCCTCCCAAAATAAGTTCTGTTTTGTCTTACATCTGAGGTCATTTATGTTACCACATTATTTAACCTGATGTCTTTTAGTAAGGCTATTTTACCAGGTCGAAATGTAATTCAGCTTCTTGGTCAGTAGTTAAAACATCAATTTCAGACGGGCTTTGTGGTGTCCCTTATATCGGCTGTGTTGGTGAGATAACTTTATATTTAGCTGAATTTGGTCACTCACTCACTCACTCACTCACTCACTCACTCACTCACTCACTCACTCACTCACTCACTCACTCACTCACTCACTCACTCACTCACTCACTGACTCACTGACTCACTCACTCACTCACTCACTCACTCACTCACTCACTCACTCACTCAGTTAGTTCATGAGCTTCATAATTTGGAAGGAAAGTCTGCTTTAGTCATTCAGTGTGTATACTGCAAAGTCAATACCAGAGTCTCCTTGGAGACGGTTTGAACAGAAAATAAATGAGACTTGAGCCCGACATGTGATTACCCTCACAGAATCGATACGTGAACAACTGTTAAGTGTATTGAAGAAGACCCCACAGGACTCTTTAAGTAGATATCTACACCACCTTGAGATAATTCATGAAATGAGAATATTTATGCTCAAGTGGGTCTCTCTCTTGTATTATGGAGTGGATGTGTATTTCAGGTGGTATCAGTGGCATAGTGCGTATGTGAGGGGCGGTAATGGTTTGAGCACTGTCAAAAACCACAGTTGGATATTGTAAAATCTGTAATTGAGCTTGAATATTTTTTTTTAAGTGGGATTTCAATTTAGACAACTGTTGGTGTATAAAACAATGAAAATGACCCCAAATCAATTTGCGTTAGGAAATGTTTTAGGCATAAAAATAATTAATAATAGGACAAATGATGTTGTTTTGAATACAAGATGAACATGAACATATATGACTTAGAGCATGCGTGCATGTTGTGTCAACTTTGGTAGATCTCAACCAGATTAAAAATCAACTAAAAGAAGGAAGATATAAAAATCGGAACTGCGCAGTATGATGCTGCCTATCTTCTTGAGTAATTGTTATACAAAGCTTAATTTTTTCATCATGGATTAAATCACGATAACAGATTTATCAAGGAAACCGGAGCGAGGAACAGCCTTGCGTTTTGAAAATTAAAAGAATTTGTGTTTTCATTTTTGGCGAATTGAACATCTGCCACCTTCTGTTTGGGTTTTTCTTTCACAAGAAAACACCGCATTCACCTCCAAATTCTGTTCAGCGGACAGCCCCAAGTCACACACTGGTTATCTGCACGACGCGATCAAACAGATGCTGATTAGCAAAGCATCGATCGGAGAGCCTGACAAACAATTGCTCGGCTTATGACAGCAGACGTGTATGTGAAGAAACACGAGCTCTCTGTCTTAACTTTTAGTCTGCTGTTTTTGTCATTTATCTTTCTCTTGGCTCAACATTTTAAATCTGATTGAAATGACACAAGATACTATCGCTGTAGGTCATTGTTATGGCAGGCCTTTTTCTTAGTGTGTCTCAGCTTTTTACATGTACACTCTGATAAATCAATTTAGTGATTCCTGCTGCTTACTCCATGAATTGTCATTTGCTCTTACCATACCCTCTCAATTGTACCATTAATACACATCTTTTGCTCCACGTCAGTGCACAAAATTTAAGAAAGCTGGTTTAACTTAACTTTAATTTTCATCATTATATGTATGAATGAGATTTAATGGTGTCTGGAGCTCAGTCGTAACACTCAGAAATTAGATTGGTGTTGAACTTTACTAGTGTAGCCTTTGGGTATAATTAATAATCAAGTTTGAGGTGCAAGTCTTTCAACCTTCACACTTTGTGTCAACTTTCTCCATTAGTTCCACTGCAGCAAGATTATTTAAGGGTATTAATTACTAGGTGACATCTGTAACCCCATTCCTCCAAAAATATTTAGTAGGCAATTGAATACCTCCTGGGCATATTTTTAATCAGTGGCTATTTTAGTGAAAGGCTTTGGCTGAAAGCGGAAATGTGTGTTTTAATGTTGAACTGCTCGTGCATAGGTTGCCTGTTGAGGGGCAACGACTAGCCTTAAAGAAATGTGTATTGATGTGAGATAACTGTGTGCGTGCCCTGTTTGTGTGACCCTTGTAACAGCCAGAGGAGCCGCTTCCTTCTACCAAGCCTGCAACGCAGAGCATCAGGGTAAATGATGCTGTGTGCCCTTGAAAGGGCCTGCGTGATAATCCAAGATTAGTGTGTATGTGTGTGCAGGGAGAGAATGAGAGGATGCATGTTAGCTGTTTGTGTGTGTACTGAGTTTGAACAAATATTTGTGTAGTCATACAACGTAGTATGCTGAAAACAAGCACATTTCAGAAGTGGGAGACAGTAAATGTTCAAATAACATTAGTCAATGATGTTTGGTCAATGTACTAATCACTTAAACAACTATTTAACATTAATACATAAGCAATGCAAGAGACTTTGTGTGTGTAGGTTATTTTGTAAACAAGGGTCAGTAAATTAGACAACGGCCGTGTGTTTCTTCTCTTTTTTTGTCGAAATGCTTTCTCCTCTCTTTTATAGAGGCAGAGTTCATTTGTAAGCAGACATCCCCCTGCAAACAGAACAGACTGTCCCTAGTCAGAGAAACGTTGGCCCTCATTAACAAACAGTGCATATGCATAAATATGTGCTTCAACCATGCGTAGGAATGTTTTACATACAATTTGTGATTCGGCAATATTTTCTTACCTGAATTTGATTTTACCCTAAGGACATCTTTAGAGCGGCCTCAGACCATGATTGATTACCCACCAATGGTGAAGCCTCGGCAATCTTGGAAAATGTAAAACACACACCTTTTAACTAAACGCATATAAAAGCTCTATTCATTAAGAAAGACTTTAATTGACAACAATCTTTAATTCATCTTTAAAAACACCTTTAATATACTAATGCATTGGTCAAATGTGTTAAGTAACTATTAAATTGACCCCCCTTCATCCTAATGAGTAATTATTGTGATAAAATATTAAACTATTACTACTATAAAAGCTCAGTACCAGTCCTATAGCTTACAATGCAAATATCCTAAAATTCTTCAATAAATCACCTCCGGGTAAAAGTTGTTGTCTGTCGACTCGCGGCAAATCTCTCATCTCTCTCTGACTTATCAGATCGGTCCTTGGCCTCATCATGTTCCCTTCCTTTTCTTCTGATCTGATTTCTTTTTTTCAACATCAACCTAAATGTCAAGCCATTTCTTTTTGACCCGAGCCACATTCCACACTCAGGGGACTCAACATTCAACGCCTTGGTTATTGAAGCCTATAAGCCACATGTGTCAAACTCAAGGCCCGCGGCCCTCGACACGTTTTGATCTGGCCCGCGAATCAATTCGGCCGATTTGAATAAATTCTGGAGAAAAAAAAATCAAAAATCATATAGGGGAGAACAGGGGAATCTGAGGCATCGGGTAATGTGAGCCACCCCCTGTATCTAGGCAACGGAAAACATTTGTGGTCATGTGAGATATATGTTTTCAAGCCCCTCTCATTTCCCCTTGGCCCTGAAAGAGAGGACCTCATGGTGCTGTGGTAAGCATGTTTTTTTCACCAAAATAGGTATTTTGCATGTAAAAGTAAATTTTCAACTTAATCAACTGTTGTGCCAAAGCAAATGTGTTCACGTAGAACAACTTTTATCATACGTGTTGATGAACTACCAACATATAAAAACCATGTGATGATATTAGCCAAAGATTAGCCTGAAATGCTAAGAGAGGTAGTTTTTCTCAAATTGTGGTGGTGGGGGAAAGTGAGCCAAATGCTGTGGGGAAAAGTGAGGCACTGTCTCACTTTCCCCCACCATGAGGCACAAGTTAAGTTTAGTCTTAAACATATTTTAATGTAATATTGCATAACATATGTTTTATTTTAATGTCATACACATTGTAGAAAAGCCATCATGCCAAGGAAATACACCAGGAAGACGATCTGGGGCAACCACACGGAAAGAGCACCTTCTCATCTTTCCCTGTAACCTTCGGGGCTGGAATGTAGAGTAGGCCTAGTTGTAGAGTATGACAGGCTGATGTTATAATCCAGTTGGGCCTTCTCCTGTGTTCTGAGTCCCAGGCTGTTTTCGCTGGTTCTGATTTTCCTACGCTTTGACCCCCAGACACAAGCTGGCTCTAAAGCCCCTATCTCACTGGGCTGCGACTGTTTGCGACAAGTTGGAGACTTCATTCGCAAACGAGTCTCTAAACTGTCTCCAAACGTTCGCGGAGGTCTCAATTTCCTCGCATGAGTCGCAGAGCCGCGCAGTCCTGTCGCATGAATTTTGAACATGTTCAAAAAAAGTGTGCGACAAATCTGTCTCAAAATAGTCTCAGAGTGGTCGCGGGTGTGTCACACGCGTCGCAAACCCTTCTCAATTTAGTTTCCACGAGTCAGAAAGTGCGAGCAATGTGAGACAACTTTGCGAGGGGTTGGCGACATATGAAACTAAATTGCGACTGATTTGAGACAAAAATGAGACGGTTGTGAGACGTTCGCGAGACATAAATGCGACCTCCTGGCAAGTGCTGGGCAGGACATTCGCAAACGTGTCGTGAGGAACCAACTCAGTGAGACTGCAAGTGAAATTTGTCGCTAATTTGCATATTTTGTCGCAATTTTGTGTCTCCAACTTGTCGCACACTGTCGCAGCCCAGTGAGATAGGGGCTTAAGGGTCCTGTGTTCTGACCCCCAGACTATGTTCTAATCTAACTGGTTCTATCTTTCATTTGAATCTTATTAAAACCTTTTGAATTATAATATGTTGTATTTGATTTTGTTCAGAGTTACTTTCAAGTGTTTAGAAT
The DNA here is from genome assembly GCF_949987685.1 of Ammodytes marinus. Taxonomy (NCBI): domain Eukaryota; kingdom Metazoa; phylum Chordata; class Actinopteri; order Uranoscopiformes; family Ammodytidae; genus Ammodytes; species Ammodytes marinus. Next base: position 13,917,860 of record NC_137216.1, on the reverse strand, counting down.
ATTTGCTTTGCTTAATTGACCAAACCCCATCATTCTTTTATAGTCCGACATTGGTTCTGGAATGTGTGGCTAGCTTTCAGGATTCAAACTGTTACAATATGTGTTGTTATGGTAGTTTCAGAGTGGAAAAAGTAAGTGGATCAATATTGTCTTTTCCACCATAAATTGATGCCGAAAACTCACAGATTGGTGGATAAAAATCCACCAGAATGCAGGAAATTAAGTGTTTGACATTCAAAAATTTCGGGGGGAGGGGGGCGCCTTTAGCTCAGTCGGTAAGGCGTCCCCCTCCCGGGCCGGGCCCAGCAGCAGACCCGGGTTCGATTCCCGCCCGCGGTCGTTCTCTGCATGTCACTCCCCTCTCTGCCCCATTTCACCTCTGTCTCTCTGCACTATCAATAAAGCATAAAAATGCCCAAAAAAATATCTTAAGAAATAAAAATAAAAAATGAAATAAAATTTCGGGGGGAGCACCCCCATACCCCCCACCTATAATTTGTCCCCGAAAATGTTGAAGCGAAAACTAGCCATTGTACCCAGTTTATATACTTACTTAGATATGTTCTTTTTATTTTTCGATTAAAAATAAGGTATGTCAGTCTGGCCCTTAGTGTGATTATCATATCGTAGAGTGGCCCTTTGTGAAAATGAGTTTGACACCCCTGCTATAAGCCATTTTTTCCCCGTCCACAGCCACACAGCCAAGGAAACACTTCAGAAAAAAGTGTGTATTTTCTGACTTCCACCTTAGACCCCTGTGAAGTTTCAATTTCCTCAGTTGTGAAATGACTTTGCCTCTTTGCTTTAGGGGCCATGCTTCTCACTTTCTGATAGGCCTCTATAGGCAACTTTTTATGTAGACAAATAGGAATGTGACAGTATACTGATTGAAAATATGGGGGCACTCGCCTGTCAGTTTAGATGAAATTCTGATTCAATAACATAGAAAAGTTGGGAAGAAAAGAACTGAACGATGAATCCGGCTGTAATAGCCCACACATGTTCCATAGTGTAATAAATTACTTCACTGCAAACCAGGGTTTGAAACGAGCCTCAAGGGCTGAATTACTGTTTCAGGAAATCTTTTCATTTGAGGAACTCTTCGTGGAAATACAATTGTATAAGATGAAAGACTGCCAAGACTGTAAAAAAAAAAAGAAAAAAAAGAAAATCACTATTATTTAATTTCAAGCCTCCAGGGGCTTGTCTGACATTGCATTAATCTGTGTGTGTGTGTGTGTGTGTGTGTGTGTGTATTCCTTTATTTCAGGCGGGAGGGATGAGCAGGAGGGTCTTTCTTCCGTCAGAAAGATCTGCAAAGAGTACAGAGAGGCCAAAGGTAACATTGCAAACATGTCTGCGAAAACACACACTCAGACAAATGTGTGTGCACATATGTATTTGTTTTTGTTTGCCATTGTCAGAAGATAAAGGGCGGAACTGCAGCAGTGAATCCCCCCCAGGCTTGTTTTTTATGGTCTTTACGAGACACACGCACACACACAGGCTGTTGATGCACCGTGAGGAAGAGGAGGACACAAGAGTAGGAGGAGGCAGACGTGTGTTGGAGAACATGACGTATGGGCGAACGTAGTATGATAACACAGGGGGAAAAGAGAGAGAGACCAAGTGGAGGAGGGGAAAATGGAGGTGCAGAGAAGGTGATGGAGATGGGAGGAGATAAATGATAGCAGCGAAGAGATTTATTACATCCATTGACTAAAGCTTACAGTGTTCTCTGTAACTCCCATGTTGAGAAATTGATTTCGGCTGACCTTCACCGCAAACATAAATTCAACTATGGTCTCCCGAGTAAGAGCCCTCGTAAGTTATTGTTGTCTGTACTACTAGACAGCCTGGAGTCTTTTCCACCCTTCTTGCAGGGCTTGTCAGTAGCTGCTCACATTCAGAGATTTGTAATAATGCAATGTAATTTGAGTTTACGGCTGTGGTCGGAAATATTTGAAGAAATGGTGTCCAAAATGTTGCTCAGATCAACACACACACACACACACACACACACACACACACACACACACACACACACACACACACACACACACACACACACACACACACACACACACACACATAGATTCAGCTAAATGAGAGCCCAGAGATGGCCAATTTAAAACCGGAGCTAGAACATCGCCTTTAGTATTAGAAAAATTTGGCAAAGTGATATGATAAACACACATTTTACTCAGTTAAATTACTGTACGACATCATCTCAGTACATAGAATGTATGATCACTGATACAGGGGGAAATGTCTGTTTATTTTGATCATAATTTGGTTCTGATATGCATCTAATTTCTCCTCTCTTAAATGCACAATTTCCTTCTTGTGTAATTGAAAATCAATCAGTTGTCCAGCAGAGGAAGTGAGATCCATTAACCGTCAAATTTGACTTAGCTGAATACGAAAATAAATCTGACCTTCTAATTCGGCATGACAGAAATTGTAATTGCCTTGCGTGAATATGTTAATACAAAAAACAGTTTTTGATGCCTTAACAATATCATTGTAATGCATCTAAATAAATCGTCTTTTGAAGGTTCAGTAAGCGGAATGGTCAGTTTAGCTAACTTCCTGTCAGTGACTGCAGATAGCAGTCCCCTCCCTCGTCCCCACGTCACCACATTAATGCACTGCAGTCTTCAAGCACCGAGTTATCTAGCATCATCTCAGATCCCAAAGTGTGATAAAACATGATAAAAACCATCAAAACAGACATTGGGAAGGATTTTTACCTTCTCCGCCATTGTAGGCGCATACACATTCACCTATCTGTCGCTCTGCACGTCCACCGGCAGTGAGACGGGTGCCGGTTTGTAGCGTTCTCTCTTCTGATTGGTTATTAGTAGTGGGATCCCTGATTTAACACTTATATTAACATAAATAAATTGCTTACTTCATCTTTAATGTTAAATGTACACTCAATTCATTTAATGCTCTTGTTTAATTGATAGTATTTGATAGTATTAGTAGTATTTGATAAGTTCTGATTGGTGGAGCTGACTTGGGGTTCATGTGTGATACTAAATGAAGCTCAGCCCTGGTTGATCTTGCCCTGCCTTGCAGCAGACAGAAAGCCGTCTAGCTGGGTCCATGCTTGTGTGTCAAGTGGCTGTCAGGTACAGAGACGACGGCTGTGTAGCTGGTGTCATTGAAGTCGATTTCCCTGGACGGGGGCCGTGGTGGAATTGATTACTTCTTTGTAATTGGCAGGCACTGAGGCATAGGGGAAAAAGGGAGGGGGGGGGGGGTGTCTGAAGCCAGATGCTTGTGCATTGAATGAGAATGTGTTGATGTGTGTGTGTGTGTGTGTGTGTGTGTGTGTGTGTGTGTGTGTGTGTGTGTGTGTGTGTGTGTGTGTGTGTGTGTGTGTGTGTGTGTGTGTGTGTGTGTGTGTGTGTGTGTGTGTGTGTGTGTGTGTGTGTTGAAAGAGACAGTAATGGATTCTCATTAGTATGTGAGGCAGGAGCCTTTAAACATCTCCGTCCAAATGCCCTTTGGCATCATTCCTAGTGTTCCCACATGTGTCTGCTCTGAGAAAAGGGGGACAGCTCATGATATACATGTAGGCTGCAGAGGTGCTTCTCAAACTGGCGACCTGTGATCAATCTTAGAGGTCCATAGGGGATTTTAAGAAGTCATCAGTGACAAAGATTTTTCTTTATGCACTATTAAAGATGTGTGTGTAAACAACTGTCAGAGTCACACTAATGAATGAATGAATAGAAACATATTTTATTACACTAAAATTAGCAACCATAATTCACCAGAGATGACTCCGTGAAGCCATTGCTTCCTTGATTTGAAATAAAAATTTCAGTCGAAATGTATGCATGATTACTGTATATGTATTACATAATTCAAATTGAAGTATAAACCACCATAAAATCACTTTGCAATCATTTGCAAATATAGTATATGTTTGGATGTACTGCATGTGTATTTGTTTATTTTCATATTTAAATATTGAAAGGTGTATTGGGTCCCATTTGTTATCATGCTGTAGTGTATTATCTGTTTAACAAAGGTACTGTCCCTACAAAACCTTTAGCGCATTCCTGTGGATATAATATGCTAATGATTTTGGACTGCAAGTGGGCTTTAGTCAATGAGGCTTAGGGCCCACTCACACTAGGGCCGTTTGCCTGTTCCGTGCTGCAAGAAGATTCAGCACGATTCCCCCCCCCCTCCCCACTCCCCCCGCTGGCCCGTGGTCACAATACAATATTAGAGCAACGAGAATCCTTAATCTATTGTTTTTTTTTTTAAATGTAGCCTTGACGTAATAGGTCACGGTGGACAGTCTCATATGTGTGCAGCACGCTGTTTATTATTAATGTAACGGCCCGTCATCAGACCATACGTACCGGATGGTTTTATACACATCGATAGCTCCATCAAGTAATCCAAGTCAGAACTTTTTGTATGGGCAGAGATCGTTTTTTTAAGTGTCTTTATAAAGTTTCTTGTTAAACCTTAGTGTAGGCTACTGTTTCCTTATCACCGGGCCGCGGAGTCCCGTTGTGTGTTGTTTTGTGTTTGTCTCCACCGCCATGCGTAAAGACAGTATTATGACAGCTGACGGGAGGAAAAATAAATTTTATGTAGCTACAGTCCAAGTGGTGGGCAATTATGGTGCCGACTTGAAAGGCAGCGGACGTTAACGGACAATGCATCCTTAATAAATTCACGTCAGGAACGCCGCCTGTGCGCTTGCTTGTGCGCTTCCTTGTGCGTGTGTCATCTCATTAGCATCTGTACTTTGGCCACGGCACACCTCTCCCAAGTGTGCCGTGGCCAAGGGGCTGTTCCGTGCTGGAATACGGATGGCGTGGTCACACTAGCCAAACGTTCTAGACTTTAGTATGCAAATGAGCTCGGGCACGGGGCCGCGGCCCTAGTGTGAGTGGCCCCTTAAAGGATTTTTTTGGAAAAACACTCACACAAATGTACACACAGATACAGGGTATTTCTGTATGTTTGCCACCGGCTGTGCTGTCTGTCCACTAACTTTAGTCACGGTGCACTTGAACATGACACTTTGTGCCTCAAACCATAGGCCTAGATTAACAGTGTGAAGCAGGGGAAACCTGTGTGTGTGTTTGTCTGCTTAACACACATTCAATTTTCCCTTGCTTTAGGTAATCCAGCTGCTCCCTCCCTCCAAACTGCTGTTATTTTACAATTTGTCTTTGTTTTTGTATTCCCCTTTGTGTTGTTTTTCGGATCTTTAGTTCAGTTATCAAAGTTATCGACCCAGCCAGCTCTAGGTTAAAAACTTAATAAAAGACTGACCTTGTTGGTGTGTGTGCCTCAACAAATATATTTTGGTTTGGCCTAGGCCACATAAAAGCTGTGGTGTTGCAAATGTTCTGTTTATTATTTGGGAGCAACCACATGTGTATCCAAGATATGTAATATGTGAGTGTTTATTTGTCATAGTGTGTAATGCAGCCTTACAACAACACACACTGGATTCCAAAGCTGTCATGACTTTTGATTATCATCCCTTTAACACTACAAGCTGGAGTTACCACCTAGCCTCCTCTCTCCCCCACAGCCGGTGCATTAGAAATCACTGTGGAGGCGCTTACACTGGCACAGCGCCCAGACTTAATATAGTTTGATATCACTGCATTGTTTATCAGACAGCCCCAGGTGAAACTTCTCATGCAGATGCTTTCTTGTCACCCAATAAGAGGTGGTTTCAAAGGGGACACTCCTATTGTATTTTCACTCTTTATTAGACGAGAGGGTGGCAAAAGATTCACTCCACGTTAATCCTTTACTGTGTTCTCTTAGCCTTTTTAAAGCATGGGAGTAATGCAAGATCTCTGGCCTTTAAGCAAGCAGGAGAGACATTTGATGTGTTTACCAGCGATACATTTTAATATCCGATTTAGGTGTAATCCAGCTAAATAATATCTACCGTCGTATAGTCACAATCAGGACACAAGACGCGTGTTACAAACAGGTGGGAAGAGGGGATTTATGGTATGAGAAGCACTCGGTCCTCCCTTGACGTTTTATTTATTGCATTGCCCTTTTTTTAAGAAACCTAAAATACAGCAGAAGAAGGCCAGACATTGAACTATTGTTCTATGAGTTGTTAGTGAGTATGAGGTATAGAGGCAGTGAAGGATTTACATAGTAATGACCTGCTGTCCAGGACATAGACTGTTCTCTTGTTTGTTAGGCTATAGTTAGTATAACTGGCACTTCTGTGATGAAAGAGCTCTACTCTTTCCTTATTTGAAAGGGAGATTTTCAGGGACATTGGATGAAACAGGATTCGATATGGAGAAAGTGGCACAAGATGTTTTTAAGGCCACTGTCTAAACGGTTATTACAATTGAAATATACAGTATGTTTAAACTCTTCTGTGACTCTCAATGCATTTTTCAGGCAAACCATCAGTGCGCACAAAAAAAAAATGCATGAAGTTTAGTGAAATGTTGTATTTATTGAAGTACTAAACAGGCTCCTTCAAATATTTTACTTAATTAATTCCCTATTGTAGTTGTTCTCTTTTCATCTAAAAGCTGAACAAACGCTGTCAATTGAGAAAGGATTTTCAGTTGCTTTCATGTTTTCTCAATTTTGGTATACCAGTGGGGAGACTGTTTATGCAATGATGTGGGAAGAACCATATATTATCTAATTTAGTTTAAATAACAGACACAATTGTATTACAGTTACACATGTGTTCTGCTTCTCAATCCACAAAGAGCAACTGGTGGAGGCACAGGCTAAGAGCTGATTGTGTGGCAGAGGAAAGGGGAAAGGGTGAGACGGAAGGTGATTTTCTACCAGCTCTCGAGCACAGTTGCAAATCGCTGCTGCTCTTCCATGAAACCATCGTTTGAACTTTTGCCCCCTTCAAGATTTCACAAGTAATAAGATGTGACACAGTGCATTCAAGTGTCCTTGCTTGGACGTAATAACAAAAAGTAAACTCTGGCAAAAAGCTCTTGTTTCGTCGGCAAGAGGAAAGTAGTAAGGGGAGGGATAAAACAAAAATGGCACCTTCACCTTTCACCTGCAATAGTAATTTTTCACTGAGATATAGATGGAAAATAACACTGTAATAGCTCTGCTCTGTTCCCAGTGTTTCAGTAAGCACTAGTGAACAACACCAGGAACCAGAGGTGTGGACTCGAGTCACATGACTTGGACTCGAGTCAGACTCGAGTCATGAATTTGATGACTTGAGACTTGACTTGACAAAATGTAAAGAGACTTGCGACTTGACTTGGACTTTAACATCAATGACTCGTGACTTGACTTGGACTTGAGCCTTTTGACTTGACAAGACTTGCTACTTTCCCCCAAAAATATTAAAAAGTAGGCTATATTTTTTAAGTAGGCTACCGTATCTTTCATCATGTAGCCTAGTGTAGCGGAGGAAACTGGTGGCTGTGCCGGTGTAGGTACCATATCTATGGTGACAACGTCAAGAGTCGATACGTCATCGGTAGGCGCAGGACCCCGAGTCAATCTGGCAGCCCGAGTCGATCTGGTACCTACACCGGTACCGCGCTGATCTGCTTATCACTGGTTTCACTTCAGAAGTGTCGGCCAGAACACCAAAGGCGTCAGACTATAAGCATGAGACTAGGAGAGGAGGAGTATGGTATCCGCTCTTTATTTTCCTTCATTCACAAGGACAGCAGCATAGATCGCGGGAAAATAACAAAGGTTTAAACTCCGCTCGTGAGGAGACGTTACAACAGCTGTTGCGACCGGTGTTGCACCGAAAACTGTGACCTGTCAGAATGTGTGACCCTAGAGGGCGCTGTTCTTATTGATTAACCCAGTCTCATAGTGAAATATAGGCTATGTAAAAACGTTGGTCCATTGCGCAAATTGTAGAAGTTTCTCAAAATTGGCACTGAAATGGTCAGATTGTGTTTTTTTTAGGGTAATAACCAACCTAGTTACCCATCACAGTGAAATGTGTAGGCTAATACTCTTTCCACTGCGCAATCATTTTAAATTGGAAGCAAACAACTTAATAATCTCTCAATTGCAGGGCTGTTTTTGTGAGACTATGTTTTCAGGTGTGGGCCAACATAATTAATAAAACATTTCACTGTGAGACTGGGTTGTTATATGCCTACAGTCTATTGAAATCAGTTAAGAAATAAGAACAGCGTCCTCTAGGGTCACACATTCTGACAGGTCACATATTTCGGTGCAACACCGGCGAATCGTGGACATAAACATGCATAAACTATAACGTAGGCTATAACAGCGATCGAGACTGCATGTCCTTACTCACACACGGGTGATTCACATTTAAACTCAAATAAACACGTTTCACATGTGGAATGATCGACTACTGCGGCAACATGCACGTTGCTCACACATCTGACCGAGAGAGAGAAGAAAAGGAAACTTTGCCTACTAAACAGACCCTCCGGCCGACTGACGTCACGGCCACTGACTGACAGCTATAATGTCGCACTGAACAAAACACATTTTAACACACTATAAGAAATAACAACACTGTAACCTATAAACTTTGGGGGCTTTTCTACATGTAGCCTATGTGTGAGTGTCTGTGTATGTGCTTAATATGAGTTAAATGTTAAAAATCACTGGTAAATAGTGCAATTGGGAAGTGCAATGTATGTAAAAAAAAAATCAACAATTTCAATTGCACTTGTTTTAATAAATAAATATATATTTTAAAAGCGTACATGATGGGTAAATATATTATTACTTTTTGGTTAAAGGACTCGAAATGACTCGAAGCTCAAACTTCAGGACTTGTGACTCGACTTGAGACTTGTCAGCATTGACTTGAGACTTGACTTGGACTTGCCTGTCTTGACTCGAGACTTGACTCGGGACTTGAGGGCAAAGACTTGAGACTTACTTGTGACTTGCTAAACAATGACTTGGTCCCACCTCTGCCAGGAACCCATACAATAAGTAAATGCATTTGATCAAATCTGAATTCTGAAAACAGTAAACAACAGTAAAATATCAATATTTATAAAATATCTATCCATCTATAATTCACAATTAACCTGCAGTTCAAATGTGAAGAATGATAGATTAAATAGAGAGCATCAATGAATCAAGCGGGAAGTAGCGTTTGTGTCTACTAAAGGCCAGGACAGAGTCGGGAGGGCTCGGAAACACGAATCTGTTTGGTGTGTGCCGTGAAATCGGTCGACGTTGATGTCGTTTTTTTTTTTGCCGATTATGTTCAATCGGCGGCGGACAGTCTTTCAGTTGGAGCAATTTGATTTGTGGAGGGCTAGCGAATCAGTGAAGCCTGGAAGTGAGGCGGGTAGCACAAACAGCTAACAACAGTTAGCCATCGTTTTAATATGTTTGTTTGTTTCGTTCAGCGAGTACTCACATGCTTCAACCCTTGTTGACTGCTCGACACCATGCTCGACACTCTCTGCTAATAATGGTGCTCTTTATGGTCCATAAATATAAATACGTATTTCTATCTATGGTTGCGTTCCGAATCGCATACTCTTTCTTTTTTCTATTCTATATACTACATCTGACGATAAAAAGAATCTAGTTAGGATGCAGTAGGCATACTATTGGGACATACTTTACTCTCTTATTTCATCATAACATTGCGCCTTGATCTTGCCCCTTGCTTTTATATCTGTCGCATCCCCGTTTGTTTTCATATGGAGGCTTCGTCGATGTTATGTCACTTCACGTGCGCACTGGATTGTGGGTCAGAATCGCCCAAATAGGATGCACTTTTCAACACTAACAATCTTGGCCGCATGAAGTAGGACATCCAGGTACTTCTAACCATCCTAAATATGGCCACAAGAATTGGGACATCCTAAATCTTTTTTCTACATACTATATAGTAGAAAGTATGCGATTCGGAACGCAACCTATGTTTATGGTCTAGAGAGCCGTCCCATCATTTCCGGCTTCCGTATTTTTTCGGGCCACAATACAGATTAGCGCCGCCTGCTGTTATGGAGCCATTACGTCCCGCGCAAGCGCAGAGCGTACGGAAAGGCAACAGTCGGTTTGGTGTGTTCTTTGCACTTTTTCGGCCGCGACGGGAAGACTGGAGCTCCCTGAATCGGCAGTCACCATTTTCGGATAGTCGGACTGGTGTGTCCTGGCCTTAAGGCAGTAACTATCGTCAGTTTCAAGTAATTCCTCAGTGACAGAAACCTGGTCAGTGTGTTTTTATGTGATATTTGGTGGATGTCAAGCTTTACAGAGGACTCCAGGGGCTTGATTGAGGGCTGGCAGCAGCAGGCCATCTCGATCTCTTTACTCCCAGTGGGCTTTCTAGATATGAATGGTCTGTCTGAAAGGATCAAGCCCCAAGGGAGCCTACTCAAGAGGACAGGAGAGGAGTGACAGATATGACACACACACACAGACATGCACATGCCTGTTTTCTGGCTAATGCACAGGTGCACACATGCATGTTAGTTTGCTTGTGCAATGAAAATGCATGCATTGAAATAAATGTGTGTCTACAGTCATTCAAATGAACACACTTGCGATCTGCTCCTGTTTTCATTTATACCACCCTTGCAAGCGCGCGCACACACACACACACACACACACACACACACACACACACACACACACACACACACACACACACACACTGAGCAGGAGGTGAGTGGCATGGCTTAGAGATAAGGCTGCTATCAGACCTTCATCTGGGGATGGCTGCACTCTCATCTGTCACGGTGGGCTTTTTTCTCAGCTCCCCTGCCTCTTGCTCCCCTTTCAGAACTCTTCCTGTCTCTGTCCATTATATTTGACCTCTGTGCTGTTCAACCAAAAAAGGATTTGTAAAATGCTGAAATAGTATTACGGAGGCCAACAAGAACCAATGATATTTACATATCTAGTTGCATTTTGAGGGTTTGTTTGGCTGAGATTGAGGCCTCATTCTTCGTGCAGCTTGAGGTATAGGCTTCTTGTCATAACGGTAACGGATGACCTCATGGTTCTTCGTTTTACGTTCTATGTTGTCTGTGTGTATTGTCTTTGTTGACACCAGACTTACTGCTCTCCCTGATACTGTGACACAGAATATTGGCCCCTCCCCCTGCCCATCCGGAATGTGTTAAAGAAGAAAACCATGTGTATTAAGAGAGTAATTTTCCCTGCCAACCTAAGGATATAGATAATAGATACACATGTCAACCAGTTGCAGTGGAAAACATTGCTCACATTAGCAAACCTGATACCTGATATTTATATACTGTATACATTGAACTACATCATTCAGTAGATAATACCACATTGTTGATGTTTGTAAATTGTTGCACTGCATTTTGATGAAAGATTGGAAGGATAACTAGGATTGCTGTTTTAAGTGCAACTGCAAACCAATGCCATTGGTGTTGGAATTGTACATAGAAAATAATTAAAGTTACAAATAAGACAGTTAATCTTAGAATATATTTTTTACTGTTGAATTGACAGCCTGCGATGCGCATGCACAGGATGGATGAAGGGTGGAGGTACAATTTTAAGAATTTCTTAAGGAGATGAGATTTCAATTGAGCTGTTAAAATAAGAAGTGACAGCAGTCCTGTGGACTGAGAAGGTCACTCTGCTGACGGCGAGCCTCTTGGAAAAAGAGAAGAACATTTTACTTTAATTTGATTGCAACAGTAAAATAAAGGAGAATACAGGGAAGAGACAGTGAAGGACCAAATACAAAGTCAAAGCTTCAGACCTGGCCAGAATATAAAAACTAAATAACAAGTTTTTCAAATTAATTTTGCAAAACTCCTTCTGACCTTCTGAATTATTGATCTCTTGAAGGTCAATAGCCGAGTCAGTAGCAATTTTGACATAGCTTGAATGTGATATCTCACCAGTTACATCACTTGTGAGCTCTGTTCTATTCTGTGATGTTTTACCATGTTAGAATTGCACAAGCTGACGGAATTATTTATAGAGGGCACTTGCTGATGTTCTTGATTAGCCAATATGTGAGTATAAAAGAGCAACATGCCTGGCAAACAGGGTCAACTTATCATTAGTTCAAAGTTCCTCTTCACTTAAAAGTTGCTCGGAAAAACTTTCTGAATCACTCCTCAGCTGGGGAAATGTGCTGGATCATTTTAATTGTGTAAGTGTGAGTGTGTGAGTTTGTGTGTCTGCGTGTATTTATGTGAGTGTGTATGTATTTGTGTATGTCTCTGTGCATGTCTATGGGGGTCGGAGGGTTGGGTTCTTTTAATTTTCTTCTCTTGATTTTATTTGCTGTTTTATATTTTTCTGTTGTTTTTAATCTCTGTAAGGCACTTTGAGCTACTCATGAGTATGAAAAGCGCGATATAAATAAAAATTGATTGATTGATTGATTGATTGATTGATTGAATGTATTTTTTATCGAGTTCATACTATCGCCTTATACCTGTGCAGTTATTAAAATGCTGCTTGAACATGAGCAATATTCGTACTGTAAGTAGATGTCCTCCAAGACTCCATCAAGGTTTTGGAAGTACTGTCATTGTTCCGCAGTCATTTATCATGCATGCGTATATACACACAATCTTACACTTAAGAGCACAGAGTCACTTTCAAGCTCCGATGAAAACAGCTCCTGGAACTTTTTATTTCTTACCTGTGTCTTATTGTACATTAGGCCTGATAGAACAGTGCGTTAAGCTTTTGATTGAGCTCAGGGAAGAAGTATTAGGTTTCGCTATAATGTGCTGGAGCAACAGAAGCGTAGCGCTGCCACTATTGTAGTGTAAGAGCCCACCGAGCACGCTGTAAGAGATGATTAATACACTCTTTGATGTCTCACCGCCGAAACGGCTTGGAGAAATAATCCGTTTACAATGGCTCTGGTGGGTGTGTGTGTGTGTGTGTATGTGTGTCTTTTACAGTGGAGTTTGCCAAACTGGACCTAGCGTCTTCGCAATCTGTCCGTCAATTTGTCAAGAGCTTTAAGGAGCGGGACCTGCCACTTAACATTCTGATCAACAATGGTGAGTGCTGGGGATTTGGTGTTGTTGCCATGTGTGGGTCTGTAGGCTATTCTGTCTATATGTAGAGTAGTTCCTGTAGAATTTAGTGAGACAAGTAGCAATCCTCTGCACAGCGTGTGCAATTTCAAAGCTGTCAGCCGGATGAATTTAAAAAGGATTTAAAGCATTAAACTTAGCTTACTAGAAAATATTTCACATAGCCTATACAGTATATTTCTGTAATTTAAAAGCACTGGAAAATCAACAATTTGTCATTTGCATGGGCTCCGTTTGGCTAACTTATCTAATAAGGCAGTGGTTCTAAAATGTATTGTTTGCTTTTCTCCATCTATTTCAATTACTCTTCCGGTTTCCATACATTCTCAATCTCAGCACGTAGTGTTCAGGCCTCAGGTGTGATATGTCCCCTTCTTAATGAGCCAGCCACTGATGAGCCACTACATTTGATATATTGTGTTCGATGAGAAAAAGCAGTGTGAGCCCTAAAGATTCCTTCAGTCGCAGGACATACCATCAGTAAACATAGCCCTTTGAAAAGCAGTATAAGGACACATTCATAACTGTAGGGAAAAGCTGCTTTACAGTAATATAAACTAATGGCTATAGGAAGAGCGACATGCCAGTCCAAATGAATAAATTAAGATGTCTGTGTGTGTGTGCGCGCGTGTGCGTGTGTGTGTGTCAAGCGGGTGTCATGCTGGTTCCTGAGGGCCGTACTGAGGATGGATTCGAGCGGCACTTTGGCGTGAACTACCTAGGCCACTTCCTGTTGACCTGGCTGCTCCTGGACACACTGAAGGATTCTGGGAAACGTGGTCACTTCTCCCGCGTGGTCAACGTCTCCTCCTCTGCCCACCGTGTCGGCGAGATCAGACTAAACGACCTCAATAGCTGGTAGGCTCAACCACACACACCCACACAGACACACACACACGCACACACACGCACGCACGTACGCACACACGCACACACACACACCCTTCCCTTAACTCTATTGTTTGTTTGTTTGTTTTCGTTTGTTAAAGAACATTTCAAGCCCCAAACTCGTCACACTCCACTGCACTTCCTCTGTGCTGGCATCACCAACACATGTGTCTCATTTTCTGTTGGCATTAGTTGCCAACTGCTGGCGCCAGTTGGATCTGCATAATTCCAGCTCGCTAGCACATCACAGCTGTCCAGAAGAATTAGCAGCCTGAATATCTTCATGGTGTTGTTATCTTATCTCAGCGTAAGGATAAGACTCGTGTTTTAAAATGTAAAAATCTAATCCAAAATGATAAAGCACAAATTGTCACACACATTTCAAACAGAAATGTTATCATGCACATCTTAATCATTTTGGTGATACTTAAATGTTATCACAATGGATTTGCTGGTTGAAAACGTGAGCTGTAATCCCACCAGTTTGTGTACTCACATACACGAACAGCGGATCTGCCTGGCAGGTGTTAGACTTTCAGATTCCCTCAGCATGTGTACTGTACATGTGTAGGTCTGAACTGATGCGTCTCGTATGTGTATCGCATTGTCAATTTTTGGCTCTGCGATACACATACTCAGAAGGTTGTTGCGAGGGCCTAGTTTCAGAGGCTTCACATACATGACTGTGTGCGTCCCTGTTTGCCAAATTTGCCACGTTGAGCCTGAGGATTTGGAGCGATCTTATTAAGTTTCCACTGTAGGAATAACTCGACCTTGGTCATTCCTTAGTTATTCCATGATAAAAAATGCTCCGTATTGAGGCAACAGTTGATTTGACCGAACATAATATATTATATTACATATTTGAACAGAGGACAAGTTCATGAATCAGGATTTCATGTAACCGTCTGACGATGTTTTTCTTGCTTTCTCTCTCCTAAGCCAGTGTTATTCAGCCCATGCTGCCTATAGCCATAGTAAGCTGGCCCAGCTGTTGTTCAGTTCCCACCTCCAACATAAGATGCAGCGTGGAGGTTTCCCAATGAGTTCATGTGCTGTGGATCCTGGCATGGTGGATACCGCTCTCTATAGCAACCTCTGGACGCCCCTCCGCCTGGCACAGAGCCCCATCGCTCGTCTGCTGTTCAAGGTAAAACACTGTCGCCACCTTTATCTGCTTTGTTCAGACAGATTTTTATTTATAATCTTTTCCAATCTATAAATTGTAAATATAGTACATCAAATTGTACACATATTTATATATATATGGATTGTTTAAATATACAAATTATAGTATATCAAATTGTATATATATATGTATTGATTGTATAAATATATACATTGTAAATATAGTTATGAGCTATGGAAAAGGGGTAGGATTAAATAATACTTTTTCCTACTCCCTTCCAGGCATATTAATGCTGGTAAATGGAATATATGTTGTAATATGCTTTTGTGTTATTACTTTTTATTATTGTTTGTGAACTCATTTGAACATTGTTTTTTTTTCTGTGCTTTTCGTTTTGTTTTGCATTTTTGATATGTCTGAAATAAATATATTCAATTGGTAAGAAGGAAAACACCACCAGATGTAAATATTTCAATCAGATACAACTGACCTGTGGGCCAAGTGTATTTTTCTAGATCACTGCAGGGTGATTTTCTCCCTGAACTTACTCTCTCTCTTTGATTCACTTACTATGTTTACAAGGATGTGTTAAGGACACTGAGGCCAGTCTTGCAGTTTGTCGAGTGGAGACACTGTACAGGCTTGTATTATACAAGATGAAACACAGACACTGTTACATGCATACACATAGTCTATCCACGTCACTGATAATGGAAGTGCTACTAAAACTGAAGGCAGGCTGTTCACTCACACTGTGTTATATTATAAAAAAAAACTTCTCACACAGCCTGCAGCACTGGCCACAGGCTGCTGTTAATGTCCCTGGGATTTAATGGAAGGAGACATGTGCGTGTTTGTGCCCCAAACTGCAATTGTCACAGGCGTTTGCCTCGGAGCACAGCATTTGGGATGGTTCTGTCCAACTCACCCAACAAAACATTAATCACACAAACTCATGCATGTAATCATTAACAGACACCCACACATTACTGTGATTTACGGCTTTTTTTATTATCATCTTAAGCCATAACATTTCAGTGCAGGCAGAGCCAAAGGCTAGAAAATAGATGGAAAAAGATTGAGAACTCTTTATAAATCACAAAAGAAACAACGTGACAAGAATCACAAGGCAGATAAGATAATAAAAACTAAGGCATGAATAGTAATTATCTGAAATCCCTTACTTGAAACAACTAGACATAAATTAGCGACATACTCTAATTCTGAGTATAAGGTATACAGCGATAGTGTCGATGATGTTCTGTACATAGTAAATGCAAATCTGCAAATGCAATTGCATTCAATAAGTATTTTGAAAAATCTATACAATGAATTTACTGAAGTGAAATATGGAGTGTTGTGTTGCTATGGGTGCTCTAAAAGACTATTTGGTTTACTCAGTCTCCAGTGAGTAATTCTTTATTGAGAGAACATGCCAGATCAATCAGTGTTTGACTCACCCGTGTTATTGTTGGCATCATTTAAATAATACAGCGTTTCAGTTCATTAAATTCATTATTGTCATCAAGTGATTTGCAGAATGTATTCACACTATTAAAGATCAGTTTCCCCTCCAGCTGGTAATAGTGGGTTCCTCCAAATTGGACAGAAAGGTAAAAGAGGAGACCAAAATATAAAGACGTCAATATATAGCTATTTAGCTATGTCACGTGAATGCAGAATGAAAGGGGTTACTTTAATGTGTGGTTATTTAAGAGTTGTTCATAATTGCTGCTTCAAGTAATGGTAAGCTAATCATAAAGACATTTTCTAGTAAGAATTCAGTATGATACTTGAGGCTACTTGAAGGGGTAAAATAGGATCAAAAGTAACTAATGATATGGAATAAATAATTAGTTTTAGTTTTAGCTTTCAGAACTTGAGGTGACTCTCTTTTAAGTCTAAAATAAGAACCAGAGACAGAGATCTACTCAGAATAATCTCACATGAGCAGGAAAGATGACGTTGAATATTTCAGGATAATCCCACTTCCTTTTTTTTTCAATTATGTTTTATTGAGTTCCCACTTCTTATTGCAACTAGGGGAGAATGGGGTAAGTAGGCACACTTTTTACTCTAGTGAGAATTGCTCATCACCTAAACATCTTTCAATAATAGTCATTCCTACATTAAATTGAAGCTTAAGGTGTTGGCTGGAAATTTGAACCCCTCACTTTTTCTATCTTATTGTAATAAAGAAGAAATTAATCATCAAAGACACCCTTACACATTGTGACAACCATCCCCATCAAGGGGTCGGTTGTCACACACTATGGGGTTGTTAGTCACAATGTTATCTTAATGGGAATAATCTTAAAAAGAAGGCAAGAAAGCAGAGCTAAATTTGAACGTTTAATTGCATTGTCAATTGCTGGTCTAGTTTGGGATGCACTTGGTTGTTTATATTTTGTTGCCCTTTTTTCTTTTGCATGCTAGCTGCCTTTTCCTGCTCTATTCTTTCCTTCTCTGGGGTGTCAGTGAGGATACAGCTTGACAATTTCTTTCGTTATTGGGTTCCTTTTCTGGCTGCAGCCTTTGGATAACATGTGACAACCAACCCCCCAAAAAATGAGACGACTAACCCCGACTTGAATTTCTTGCTAGCATCAAGGCCAACAACCATCTGACAACTAATTAGCTTGCTAACCACAATCTAAACTATAGTTTACCCTTCACACTTTTTATGGGTAACAAGTGTTTTGTTATAAACCCATTGTGTAAAAGCCTAGAAGAAAAATACTGAGGAGCTAAATATTTTCAATTTGACATGAAAAACACAAACAGTCCTCTCACCTCAAATTCAGCAGTCTAACTCCAAGGAAGACTATGTAGGTGACCTCTGATCCCAATTCTGGATATTTACATACCTAAATTTCACAGACAGCGCCTTCTGGTTCCGAGATATAACGATTGTGACAACCAACCCGTTTGACATATTACGCCGTTCTCCCCTACTCTACTATTAGAGTAATACTTATTTTAGACCCATAATGCAGTGCGTTATACAATTAAACTTTGTCAAATGACAGACACTTAGACTGCATACAGCAACGTGAATAATAAAGCACAAGTTGTGTTTGCCTGTGTATTGTCGCTTGTACTGAAAACTGTAGCCCTGCAAGCAAAATAATAATAACTTTAGACAGGATTACAATTCAAGTTTGGAAAACACTCACACACACACACACACACACACACACACACACACACACACACACACACACACACACACACACACACACACACACACACACACACACACACACACACACACACACACACACACACACATTGCCTCCACGCTCAGATTCAGATTCACACACAACGTACTGTTGATGCTCGCAGGAAGTGATCCCCTGCTCTGCTCTGAAACCTGCTCCTGGTCTCACAGCTGACACAGCTGAGATCATTGTTAAAATGCATGAACACTAACACTCACACACTTATGCATGCACACACACACACACACACACACACACACACACACACACACACACACACACACACACCTAAGCCTTCCTTCCACTGATGCTAACATAACGTGACATCAACCCTCCTCTGGCATTTACACACACACACAGACAAGTTATGTGTCTGTTACAGAAATAACTTGTTGAACTTAATAACAATAATAATAATACATTTTATTTGTGGTGCCTTTCAAGACACCCAAGGACACCTTACAAATCATTAATAAAAGCACAACAAATTCAATTGTCATCCTGCAGTCACTCATGTATAAATTGATGTAATCTGTGTGTGTGTGTGTGTGTGTGTGTGTGTGTGTGTGTGTGTGTGTGAGTGTGAGTGTGTGTGTGTGTGTTTATGTGCGTGTGTGCATGTGTGCGTGTTCTCAGACCCCCACAGAGGGCGCTGCCACTGTGCTGTACGCGGCTCTGTCTCCGGCCCTGGAGGGGGAGTATGGAGGAGGCTACTGGGTCAATGGGCGCAGGGAGATGACATCACCACTGACCTTTGACCCCCAGCTGCAGCTGAGCCTATGGGAAACCAGTGTGCAGCTGCTTGGCCTGCTGTAGTATGGGACACCCAATGGACATAAACATCAACAGATTGAGACCCTTCACTCCGACTAACTAGCCACCTTCTCCTCCTCCCCTCTTTCTCTGTATTTTCCTTCCCCGCCCATTATACCTCTCACATCAAGGTGTTTGGAGCGACTTTATGTTGACAATCTCACAATCCACCGCTGGACTATGATTGGTTATTATGGGGAGTGAGGATCTCCTTTTAGTTCCTGAACCGCCAAAGAAGGGCTACAGGGGAAGGGAAGACCATTTTTTTTTGTTTTTCACTATGAGCAAGCAAACATATTTACGCACATGAACAAACACACCCATAGATACTGGGCAGTTGCTGACATTTAGTCATCAACCGATATCATTTTCCATCCACCTCTGATATGACAAAAGTCTATTCACTGATCGTAGCTAACCTCAAATGTCTGGCCCGGAGAAATGTGTGTTCCACAGTGTCGCATTCAAAACACCTGCAATGACACCTGCCTCACTTTGCCTTAATGTCAATAGTCTATAAAAAATATATATTCCAGACGAGCTTTGGGTAGAAATAGTTCAATTCATGAGCTAGATATTGGTGTAGCATACTGGCTTATAGCAACAGGTCAAACAAGCCCTTTGGTACACAAATGTAAACGCACACATTGATGCATCGTGAGAGTCAAATCTGAACCCTGAATCTGAATGTGACGTCATCAGTCTGCATCGGCACATTACAATGATTTTTCAGAACGTCTTGCCATCCCCCTAGTTTGACTAGGAGCACTTTGTTTTTTTTGTCTGGTTACTACTGAATCCTCATGTTAACTGCTCGATGTCCATTAAGCTGGGAATTCTGCTGGAAGAGAACGCTATCCAATCCTCTTTTCTCTCACTCTCTTCCACGCAGCAATCCAAACTAAAGACGTTCCTCCGTACTCACAATGGGATCTGGGAAGAATACAGAGAAAAGGAAGATATCCCATGTCATAGTAGGCCTAAATTGGGAATAATTCCCCCCTAAAGACCCAAGAGTGATGAGGCATTCAGTTTTTGCCAGGATTTCCAGACGTTTGCTTTTGTCTGCTCAGAAACAAAAGGGAAAGGATGGGGGAACAATCCGACACCTCACTCCATTCCCATTTTCCTTTGTGATCTTTGTTAATCGCTTTCACTGTGTCAGTGTGTGTGTTTTATGAACATGAGTTGAGAATGAACTCTTGCTATACACCCAATTAATGTTGATGGGTAGCACAACAATGGCCCCGTCCTGGAGGATCATCAACAGGAATGAGAGAGGGAGAGAGGGAGGGAGAGAGAGAGAGGGAGAGGAAAGCACGTTTTTTATTCTATTAAAACTGTGATTGGCTCCTCATTGCTACTGCCGCTTACTCTTTTGGCGCAGCTCCCAGTGCATTGTGGGATTGAGATTTCCCAGTGGTGAGAATCAAACTCCATCTGCTGGGCTGACACACACACACACACACACACACACACACACACACACACACACACACACACACACTCATTGGAAGCTGTACAGTACATCCAGGCACAGACTTATCTAAACAAGCACACAGCAAACAAACACGTCTGTTACTCACGCAGGAATATACTCACACACACACACACATTGCGCCATAATGCCATCTCCACTGTGATAAACCATTTTAGCTGTGAAGATGAAACATGTTATCTCTTATTAACAAGTTTTGTCTAAACATCCTTCCCTAAAATGCCATCCCATGGCTGTATGTGAATATTTTTCCTTTGAACACTGCAACAGAAGATTCCGCATTTGTTATTATCCGCCATATGTAAAGCAATAGTATCACTGTGGTAGCTCATTCAACCAGAATCCCAGAGCCGACATTCAAGATAGGAATAAACCATGATTAAGAAAATAAACCAACTTTAAATAACCTTTTGAACTGGGATTTTAAAATGATTTCATTATGTGGCCGCTAGCAGCCAACAAAGTTTGCAGTACAAGCTGTTCGGTTTAATCACACACAATGAACACCAGGCAAATAGTGGACAAGGTTAATGGTAAATACATCCATATTACTTCCATTTATTTGTTAATGCCCTGTAGTTAACATTTTCAGGCTTCAAATAGTGGAGTTATTGTTGGTTTAGTGTATGTGCTAAGATTGCCAATGATATATCACCTTAAGCCCCTGGTAAATGTGACATTATCATGTGAATGCATGGCTCAACAAAGATTCACTGAACAGTCCATCAGCATATTATGGACTGTTGAATAACATTTTGGGTTTAAAAAAAAGCCCCATTGTTGGCCTTTTCTTGAAGGTGCCTTTGACATGGGACAGGCTTTTGTTGGTTCATTATGTTGAAATGCAGAGTCTGGTGCATTCCAATGCCACATTCTGGTCATATGGGATGGATGGTAGAGAAGGAGAAGATTCCCAAGTTAAGGACTTGTGTGACTTGAGTTGTCAGGTGTTGAGATCACCTGACAACTCAAGAATGGCTTGTCTGGCAAAGAAACAGTGTTACAAAGACATTATATCACTATCCTTTACATTTACAGTAGTTTTCATTATAGTTGAATGACAGACTGGCTGGCATGGGGCGTCCATGTTTAATTGGTCTTCAGGCATTTGCGTATTAGGGAAAAATATCACAATCCACAACCTTAGACAAAAGTTAATCATGTTAGAAATGACTCAAAGCAACACATCTCTTAAAATGTGATGTTCTCTAGTGGAGCAGTTGTTTGGCAGAATTGACTCTAATTGACGCAATATTCCTTTTCTTTTTTGACATCCTCTAGCCCAGTGTTGTCAAACTGCTTGGAAACAAATTGTGTATCGCCCCAGGGCTTCCTTGTTAGATTGCAGTTCGCCTGAGGCAATTGTCAGGTGCCGACTGATTAACAGAATAACAAACAACCAAATGCAGTCCTATAGTTAAAATAGATGGTGCGCCTGCTGCCCGCTTCCCCATAACACAAACGACAACACCAGCTTACTAGGGTAGCCTACTTAGCAGCACTTACTTCAGAAGTAGCCTACAAGGCCAAAGTGTGGGCTTACATTCTGTCAAAGAGCTACCGTGTTTTTCACAGTGTGGCTGCTATAGCACAAGGTTGTTGGAAAAAAAAAGTGCCCAGAGGGAGTGTGAGTACTGGGATTACATTTATATTAAATGTTTGGGTCCCAAGTTCTGCAAAGTCTTAATATGTGTATGAATAGGAAGAAAGATGATCTAAAGATGTATACAGGAAAGTAACCATATGAACTGAGTCCTTACTCTGGTACTAGTGCATCTAGTCGAGGAAAACACTTTCACTTTTTCGCATATCCCCCCCGCCATCCTCTGCTTTGGTGTGAGTGCAAATGGACGACATTTTAACACCTCAAATCCGGTGTAAACATTCATTCCATCTGGGCCCCTTTTTATGAAATGTGTAAAAATGTTTTATTTTTTAATCAATATTTTTTTGTTGTTGAGATACACATCTTATTGCTTTTGCTGTGCCTAAGAAGAAAAAGCTCCCTCATAATGTGTGTAACTGAATTTCTCATGTAGAACTGAGCTTGTAGAAACTGTGATTAACCGTCTTGTCCTGTGCATTGCTGTACGTTTTTTCTCTCTTTGGAATGATGGGAGAGGTGGTGCTGGAAGTATTTGTACGTGTGTGAGTGTATGTGTGTGTGTGTGTGTCTGTGTGTGTGTCTGTGTCTGTGTGTTTGTCTGATTGAGTGAGTGTATCTACGTGTCTGGGTAAGGGAGTTCATGTCCATGTTTTATGTCAATGGTTGTGACATTCCAGCAGCAGCCGCCAACCTTTTCTATTATCCAAAGCCTCTCAATAAACATATCATTGTGCCAATTTCTTTGCTCTCCTTGCTTTACGATGTGTGTGTGTGAGTGAGTGAGTGACTGTCAAGAATGATGACACACAGCAAAAGCCTTGAGCAAGAGCCTTGAGCTTGCTCTGAACTTTGAAAATATTCTCAGATACAACAGTGAAACACACGTTCAAAAACACACACTATGTATCATCAAGTTACAAACTCTTTGCCATCATAAATATCAGATTTGATCTGGTAAACATGTAACCACCTTTAGATACTATCCAATGACTAATGCAATACATTCATTGTAGGAACATGTTTTTATATGAGAGCATAAATGCATAAGCATTAACTAACCGTTATGCTTAGTTAAATAAGCATTAGTTAACTAAGCATGGTTAATGATTAACCATTAATAACTAAGCATTAACAGTTACTTAATGCTTAAATAGCATTACTTAACCGTAAATAGCATTAAATATGCATTAACTAACAGTTAATTAATGTACCCCTATGGTCAAGTGTTACCAAATCATGTGTCACTCTCCCAATATATTCATAAACCTTGGACACGGACTAAGTGCAACACATGAATCACACGTGTCGCTTTGTGCAAACGTGACAGTTAGAGTTTCTTATTTGAAGAAGCAAAGGAGAAGAAGAGCCACTGTCATCTTCTTGTGTCTCAGAATAGGCCCATTGGGACACTCAGCAGATTAGGCAGCTGAGGCAACTTGACTGAGTGGCAGAAAAAAATCTAAAACAAGCCATCAAGGAGCTTTTGAATGGCAGGCGAGCAGAGTTGCGTCATATTTGCCGAAGAGACGCCGTCTTTCTGTCGCTCCTCAGCTCTTTGTAACGCGAGGACGCATATCATGCAGCCTGTCTGCTCTCCAGAAGCATGAGCTCACTCGGGCAGAAAATACACGGAGGGAGACAGAGAGCAACCTTCCTCATTTATGTCCCAGGTAATTGATGCTCATATACTGGGGACAGATTATTATGGTTTATAACGACGAGTATAATCCACACAGCATTATAAACACACTAATAATAGGTCCCTTTATTCAGCCTTTAAGTGGCAGCTCTCCCTCCATAAATTCCTTTTGGGAGATTTAATGAACTCATTGCACCCAACTCATAAACGAGGAAGTGGTGGGTAATAAGCATTCATTGATGTAATTACTTTCAAATGACTGAGATGACATTATTATTCATAGACGTATTCAAGAGGGACCTGGTTGTACACAGTCACTCACCTGTTCTGCCCGTGCTATAGCACTGTCTTGTATAGTCCATTCACTGCTGTGCAGATCTCCATTACCAGGTTCCTCCTATCCCAAAAGTAATTTAATTATGTCACTTACTGCATCGTGCCAAATGGGCACTATTTAAATACCCCCGTTCGTCAAATTACATTGCTATTAACATCTCAATAATTGGTATGAGCTCTGACAAATGATCATAAACAGCATGCACTTGGCAAAAGTACTTGAAACCCTAACAATGTCTGCTTTCTAATACTGTCAGACCTCTAATCGGCTGTGCTGGAAGTTGAGTGGGGGATCTATGCTGGACAAAATGTACTTATGTCACCAAAACTATGAATGGGACCGTGGCAACCTACGGGATAAGGCGCTGACCATGAACCACAACATAAGTTTAAAGGGTAAGGTCAATATCAGTCAACCAAAGAGTCTACCCCGTCTTATTACTTTCAGCTGTGATTTGTTATTGGAAAGGTACAATGACATTACATTGCGTTACTGTTCTGAGTCACAGCCCACGGCCATTGGGCTGGGCACCTTGCCAGTAGTTGCTGAGGGACAGACGAACATAACTCATCCACTCATTTACTTAATGTAATTTCAAAGATTCACATCACGGACCCTCTAATCACATCGCCACCTCCAACCTGTTTCCAGCATAATTTATGACACATCATTTTTTTCCCCTGCCTGATCTGAGGTCAGCGTGCTAAGCAGATGTTTCCAGCAGATGTCTAATTGATGCACTGATTAGTCCTTCTCTCAGTGACTGGAGTGGAAAACAGAATGACCCTTTTCTTTGACCTTCTGACAACAGGGAACTTAAAGGAACGGGACTATAAAACTATAAATTACAGGTTGAGGAAAGTGTGCAAAAAACCCACAGCCGAACATAATAAGATGAAAATACTTAATGTGTGTAAACTGGTGAGGATCTCGTTATCAGCAGGGTGCAAGAAAAATGTCTGTATGTCTGTCTGTCTGTCTGTCTGTCTACAGGTCGACCTATGAGCAGTCTATAAGTGTGAGAATTAACACATCCATTAATCTTCCAGGCAGCAGTGGCTTATGGGAAGGGCCTGACAGCACAGGGCTAAGTGATACATAGACCTTGTCAAGGCGCCCGATGGAGGGATAGATGGATGGACGAAATGACACACACGTACGCACACAGACACACTAACATACACACACACACACACACACACACACACACACACACACACACACACACACACACACGCCCATCTCGCCTGGCCATGGCATCTAAGATTACCACATTACTTTAGACCAATACTTAATATTTCAACAAGAGTTAATAGCACACACACAGACGTACACACACACACACACACACACACACACACACACACACACACACACACACACACACACACACACACACACAGATTTGACGCATGGCTCAAACTCTGCTTCAGAATCTGGAACAGGTACTCTTCACCTAACAGGACATAGAGCTTCCATTGCACAGCTAGTTTCATTCTGCCCCAGTCCTAGTGTGTTTGTTGTGTTAATCTATTTCTCATTATGGGTCAGTCTGTGCACTCTAATTGTGTGTCCAGATTGGTTTGGTTTGGCCTGGTTTATGGTTGGCAGCAGCCAGTAGAAACACAGATGGAGATCTTTACTCAACATCCCAAATGAATTGCTGTTGGAAATGAATATAGCTTGTAAAATATATTAAATTTTTTGGATAGATGAAACTATATTTGTCTTTGATGTATATACATATACCATGCCATATGAAGCTGGAATATTTCTAAACATTATATTAGGACGTTGGTCACCAAGATGTGACATGTCTCTCTTTGCCTGCAGGGCTCCACTTTGTAAGCCGCTAAAGCTAAGCTACATGTTAACTACCTGGCTTACCCTGTACCTTTTTTTCTCAACATTCTGCATTATGGTAATGCAAAGTTGGGTCCCTGTTGTGTTTTATCAACAAGCAAAACTTGAAAAACCACCAATAGTAGGCCTTTGTTAAATCTTATCATTGTGGTGTGTTTTAGTGTAAATTCAGCACCTTGGACAGCGAGCACTCAAGCGTCAGTTATTTCTGTGATGCAGGTAAAAACTTGCTGACGAAATACAACATCCTCAGCAGCACTGACTTTGGTTTTAAAGACACTGAAAATAGACACGGGCATCTATCTTTTTTTGCCATCCGCAGGAGAAATAAAAGGTATGGGCCTTCAGTAAAACCACAGCAGAGAAAGAGAAGAAAATAACAAAAAAAGCACACACTCACTCACTTCTGTCTTAGCCGCAGTAAACAAACCCAATGATCCGAAAAACAGCGCGGCCAATGTGTTTCAAACCTATTATCACATTCCCATTCAGTTATTCAGTAACAGCCCTAATTTGTCTAGCGATGCATCCGTTTTTCTTTTTCCTTTCTTGTTTTCATCCTAGCACAGAGCCCAGCGTTGGGTGAAACCAATTACCCTGCTGCTTGAGAATTGCTATCCCTGTTTTTCCTTCTCCCTTTCCAGATTATACAAAATAGGATTGTGTGTTGCAAAAAATACCACTTGGCAGATTACAGTGAAAGTATTGCATCCGGTCGCAGTCAGTTTGTTCAGAAGGTGAATAGTGGCATATTGCTCAGCTTTTGTGTCTCTGCATGTGTGTGTGTGTGTGTGTGTGTGTGTGTGTGTGTGTGTGTGTGTGTGTGTGTGTGTGTGTGTGTGTGTGTGTGTATCCCTTCCTATCTCTGGAAAACACTCACATACACACTCTGACACTCACAGAGATGCACTGTGGGATGGAAGGATGGGATTTACTGTCTAAAAATGTCCCAACAGGAGGGGGAGGATGGTAGGACAGACGAAGGCAGGGTAGGCCTAATATGAGAAAATGTGTGGAAATGTAGCATGAGAGGAGGGTATATTTCTCAATTAGCTGACATGGAAATGGAGAAAATAAGAAGACATGAGAAAGAGAGAGAGAGAGAGAAAAACAGAGAGAGAAATGTGGATGAGAAAAAAAAAAAAAAAAGATAGAAAATATGGCTTAACAAAAAATCAAGAAATCTAGGGAAAGCCAGTGAGGAGAAAATAAGCTGTCATTTTCTGAGTAAGATTTATAGATGTGTGGGACAACAAAGATTAACCAATAAGATGATTTATTTAAGCCCCAAGTAAAAAGTAGATGTACATTTTTCTTGTCGTATAGGGGGCTATTCAAGAGGACACACACACAGGCGCGCGCACACACACACACACACACACACACACACACACACACACACACGCGCACACACACAATGGCAGGCACACACAGACACACACACACACACACACACACACACACACACACACACACACAGCATGCATACAAGGTCTGGCTCGGTCTGTAAAAAGCGGAAGGCACAACAATCTCCGGGGCACAATGCTCCACTCCAGCCACTCATCTCTGCTGAGAGGATTGAGAAAAGAAAAAAAGCTTAAAAAAAAGCAACAGAAGAATGGCCAAAGAAGGGTAGAAATACAGTCATGAGAGGAAAGGAAAAGGATAGAGTAGAGTAAAAGGAGGGATGGGGATGACACAGCAGAGAGAAAAAGGTGGAAGAGATATGTTTGTGTCACATCTGCAGTGGAGGAGAACTGCCTGACAGTCATTAGACGCCTTCTGAATGACAATCTCTCTCTCAGGTGGCTGGCTTAAGCCTTCCTTCTTTTTTCTATTTCGTCTTTCTCTTTTTTTTTCGTGAGGAAAACACTTTGCCTCCGTCGCCCTCTACAACGTCCTTGAAAACTCCACTGATGCTTACAGTGCGCCGGGTTGATTTTCACACCTGGCAATCAATCTCTCTCTAAGACAATATGAGCTCCCTTAGGCTGCATCGACGAAGCCAAAACACCACGTCACCGTGGTCGATAAACTATTAAAGTCGAATCTCTGCCTCGGTGTGAAACATGAATTGAATACAGAAAGGTGCGCCCGCCGTAATTTACAGTCATTGGCTATCACAGTGTTGAAGGCGCTAATGATGACAGCTATGTGACTGAATTCATAAGGAGTTTCCTAACAGCCTCTAAGTGCAAATCGCTGAACCGTTATTGGTGGGTAAATGGGGCGCTGATGGCTACTGAATAATATTCATGTGACAGGTGTCGTTAAAGCAAGGTGAGTGACTTTTTGCGTGAAATCTTTGCTTGTTGACGTCAATCCCAAAGTCTGATGAGAGAGAGAGAGAGAGTCAATAACAATTCAACCTCTATGAAGTTGTGGATGTGTTTAGGTGCTCCAACAGCCTTTTTGTATTATTAACACAACTGCTTTGTATTTGAAACAAGTCATATATCCCGTTTCCCATTGTGGTAGTGACTTGGTTGATATGGGTCACATTTCCCATTTGAAGAGAATGTACCTGAGGCAATATATAACAAGGTCTTTCAAGGACATCTGAGTAAAAAGACAGACAGTGATAATGTCCAAGCAGGCATGCAGAACAAAGGCTGTAACAGTAAGGTATACGCACCACAATGAGAGGCCAAACCAAAAGACTATGGCCCCATCTACACATACAAATTCAAGAGTCTCGTATTTTCGTATAAAATCCAGGTGAGATTGACGACACTTTCATTTACACAGAGCCACATTTGAGTGTCTCTGTTGGCCAAATAAAACTTGAGTTGCCTTTATCTCCTCATTGCTGGGAGCATAAATAGAGACGTGCGTGCCTGAAACAAGAACTTGACTGAATCGCAATCATTTTCCCATTGGCTGGTCCCACCACAGAATTGTCGATACAACAACAAAGAGGGGCAGAACAAAGTTAAAGGAACCCTTGCAATTCTTCCACAGAAAACCTTATTTTTGACATATCGCAAAAGGAAAAGCACACGTGTAAATGTTTACAATGAAGGATGGCTGAATTACATCGTCAGTTTCCGAATGCTGCGGTTATGCATGCTGGCTTCTTGTAATCACTCACAGGAACACTTGAAAAGCAACACCTGGGCTTTTCCTGCTGGTAAAAAAATTTAAACAAAAATAAGCCTATTGAGGATGTGGCAAATGAGTGAAGATAGTGGGCCTAATTAAGAAAATTAGCGACAGGTGTGTGTGTGTATATATCTATGCATTCCAATACCCATACTTTCTGCTATTTAGTACGATAGAAAAAAAGATATAGGATGTCCCAATTCTTGTGGTCAGATTTAGTATGCTTAAAAATACCGGCTGGATGTTTACTCCTGCCGAGATGTTTAGTGTTGAAATCAGCATGATATTTGGCTGATTCTGACAGTCCAGTCACAGTGAAAATTATGATTGTCAAAAAGAAGAGCCTCACATAAACAGATTAAGGAGAAAACCTGCAAAAATAAAAATTAACAGACTGCCAAATAGTAGCTACGGAAGTATAGCTCATTGATCTGAACTGAGGCTGTGTTCGGAAAGCCATACTAACGTCCTCCCTCATACATACTCAACATCTATATACTACATACTGTCTACTTAAAGATTGATTGTGTATGCGAGGTGCGTGGAAACATTCACGCTGAAGTATACTCAAGCGGTAAATTATTTCTTCTTCTTCATATAGGATTCCGGCAGTTTAGACGCTGTTTAGCGTATTACCGCCCTCCACAGGTTATATAGAACTAGATTTGTACATACAGTCCTGTGTTATGCAGGAAATGCAGAATTGTAAATAAAGAATAAAAATAAAAACCTTCCTTGTCGTTTGAAAAGACGCAATGCATTGTGGGGCGGTTGAGTAGGAAAAGTATCCAATGGATCCATACCCAAAATCTTCCCGGGAATTAGTACTCATCCGGGCATTTCTCGCCTACCCAAACTCGCATACCATCACATACTCAAATTTCCTTTGCGAGGAGTTCTCAAGTTTAATATCAACAGTATTCGCCTGTTGATGACACTGCCACCTCATTATTTCCAAACCTGTCATGTGTTGTGCTCTCAAAGCAGCCATGTTTATTTGAGTCTTGTCACCATTAATAATTAACAAGGGCAGAAGATGTAAGACGTGCTGCTCTAGCTGCTGCGGATTACTGCAATCCTCAGCAAACTAGAGGACAGCGATCAATGTTTACAGACCTCTGCCATTCAATGTATTGTTCTGCTGCTCGATTTAAAGTCAGCTCACGAAGGAGCCCGCTACATGAAAGCAGTTGAAACAAAATCTTACCCTCCTGATCTAGGAGAGGTATTTTTGACGGAGTGATTTCTTAAACTTTCTTGTAAAGTTATTGCCGAGAAGTTATTTTTATCAGAACAAATAAGCGACTTTTTGCCGACATGTCACAACAAAAAGTCATCAAAAAACGTTAGAGTTCATTATTCTGAGCATCCTGGCAGTAGTTGAGAAATGCGGCGTGACTGAAGCAGTGGAAAATGAACTGATTTGTTTTTTTTGTCTGTAACACTAAAGCTGCCAAATGTCACATTGAGAAAAAAAATAACAACTCAACTCTGAGATTCTTCACGCCCACAGGATGTCATACAGTTTTAACTCGTGTGACTGAAATTCCAAAAGAGTGAATCATTTACACAGGGATACCTTAGTGAATAGAACCCCCATCCTGAAGTTAATTAACATCCTGCGTAGACAGCAGATGACTATGTTGTTCTCCTGCTGGTTCAGTATGTAGACAATGACGGCTGGTGACAGGACTTCGGAGGCTTTTATGCGAGTGACCAATCAAGATCTTATTGTCGCACAATTGCTACATACTTAACCTGTGATACAGTGCGAAAACACAACGTCAGGATGAGTCTAAGGGCCTGTGGCTGACAGGGAACGTCAACAAAGAATAGTATTTTGGGTAAAAAAAAAATCAATATTAAATTATTAACCTATCATCATCAATAGACATATTACATTACAATGTACTAATCAGACTAAAGGTTTCTTTTTCTTAATAATAATAATAATAATAATAATAATAATACATTAAATTTATAAGCGCCTTTCAAGGCACCCAAGGTCACCTTACAGAGCATAAAATCATCATAAAATCATTAAAAACAAGACATTGTGGAAAAAACAAAACGAAACAACAAAACAAAACAAACAAACAATCAAGACAGGGACCAGTTATATGTTGTGTGCGAGTTTGAACAGGTGAGTTTTGAGTTGTGACTTGAAGGTTGTAATGGTGTATGACTGTTTTATGTGTGGGGGGAGGGAGTTCTTCTCTTGTTTTCAGCTAAAAGTATACATTTCTGTATTGGCCCTTCCACTCTCTTTTTTTAAATAAAATAATTCGGTCCTGCCACCAAACCAGGCCTAATCAGTTCTTGTTAGCAGTGAATTGTGAGTAAGGAGTGCCACTGGAGTATCATGTCTAAGCTTACTATAGCCTATATATATAAAAAAAATTGTATCCACAAATAATAATAAAGACAGGAGAGAGAAGAGAAAGAGAGACAGTACATGTCACTTTCCCAGAGAAACGCATGTCTTTGAGTGTTGGAAATGAACCTGTTAGCTTAGTCCACAGTGAAACAGGCCATTATTGCTATTCACCTCACATAGCAGCTAGCATGGAGGTGGACAGTCAACAGGACAAGTAGGCTACACTCCATCAAAGCTTCTTGTCAGATGGTCCAATAACTTTTGGAAGGCTCATCCATGCCAAACATTTTGCCAAACACCAGCCTCGAATTTGGGTAAAGTTTTATCTCCAGCCCTCTTTTTTTATTCTTCTCACGTTTTTCTTACTTTTGACCAACCAAGTGCATTACTATCGCAGAGATTGTCTGAAAAATGTGTGTCATGGTCCCATTTAGGAATAGATAAGGGGGTGACCCTTATCCATTCCTAAATTCTCACCGGAGCCCCTTATTCCCTTTCATTAAAAAACAGAATACACTGAAAGGTTTATACACAGATACACAAACATGTATCCAAGCTTACTTTTACTTTGATCTGGCAGATCAATGAAAGGCAGCTTTCACCAGAGACTCAAATTAATTTCAAATGGGGTGTGGGAAGTGTGTGTGTGTGTGTGTGTGTGTGTGTGTGTGTGTGTGTGTGTGTGTGTGTGTGTGTGTGTGTGTGTGTGTGTGTGTGTGTATTGTATGTGTGTTATTTTAGGAGATAGACAGTTACAGTTCCTGGGCCGCCCTACCTATCCTCTTCCCTGTTCACTTACGAAGGACTTTGAGAAGAGAGGTAGATTATGGAACGATTGAGCAGATTAAGAAGAGGAGAGAGGATCA
Organism: Ammodytes marinus; assembly: GCF_949987685.1. Taxonomy (NCBI): domain Eukaryota; kingdom Metazoa; phylum Chordata; class Actinopteri; order Uranoscopiformes; family Ammodytidae; genus Ammodytes; species Ammodytes marinus. The sequence goes on along the minus strand of NC_137216.1, from coordinate 13,885,493 downwards.
GGAGAAGGAGCAAACGAGATGGGCCATCATGAGGAGGGAGAGAGGGAGAGAGGGAGAGAGGGAGAGGAAAACTGTGGGTGAAACGAGAAGGAGGAGGATGAGACGTGTTGGTTAAGGCCTGGAGTGCTGTGGTGTCCTTGGGCCTCAGGTCAATAAAGCCATTACATTATAGTGACACACACACACACACACACACACACACACACACACACACACACACACACACACACACACTCAAACACACACTGTCAAGGCTGTCTAGAGACCTAACAGTGTGCTTGTGTCTGTGTGGGTGTGTGAGTGTGAGAGAGAGTGCAGTGTACTGGAGACAAATGAGTGACACTGCATGAGCACGCCGTCTGCTACAGAGACTATATGTCATCGTGTAAACGATGGTGGATGTACCTTTGACAGATCGAACACACACACACACACACACACACACACACACACACACACATACACACACACACACACACACACACACGTGCACATAACCTTCAGTGCTTCCATTTTCCAATATACTCACATGAAAGCGTTCTTTTTTAGAAAGAACATTGAGCCGTTTTTCATCTGCAGCTCTGTGTGTCTATGATAAGGATAACATTCGATTAGCTGTATCTGTGATCTTGTGTCTTCCCCGTGTTGCCAACAGACACCTGTGCTGTGTCTACAAAAAGTGTCTGCACCTTGACATGAGTGACAAAAAGATGGACAAGTGAGAAAGAGATGAAATTCAGTTGGATTAGATTGGAAAACCACCTTTTTCTTCTCGTATTTCAAAACAGATATCTGGACATATATAGCGGACTTGCTGGTACAGGACAGTGAGCTAACTGTGATTCCAGGAGAGAATATACGGATAGCAGATGAAGGGCTCTCGGTTTAATAAAACATTCCCCTCAACATCCCCTGATGGCAGATCAAATGTTTCCTCAGTTCAGATTGGAGCCACCTGATCATAGATTCAACTCACACAGTCTGTCAATAGGTTGGGGCTTAGGTCTTTACCAGGATGGAAGATATCGCACATGGGTCAATGCTGCATGGAACGGGTGTGACATGTGCTCTATGGTACATCATTAGTGAGCATTGTAGTGTGCATTTGAAAGCAGAGAGAGAGAGAGAGAGAGAGAGAGAGGTAGCATGTCAATTAAAACGTTTTTTGGACGTATTTGAATGAGGATAAGTTGCTCCGAGGAACTTTCAGTTTTTGTTCATTCTTGCACCCCCTTTGGACAAAAGCGGTAGTGTTTTGACTACGCCAGCTGTAGTTCCTGTGTGAGCATATCCATGACAAAGGCATAAAGAAAAACTATATAAAAATATCATTCTTTGCACTGATGGTCTCGTTCGCTGTTACATGTCATTTATTATCATCAGAGGGAAAAAATTAGACTGTTACAGAAATGTTTAAAAGTTCCTCGTAGCACCTTTACAGCACTTTTCCCTTTGATGCAGCACACAACCTTAATATTATGAGTGTGTAAACGGATCGTGATTTATATTTGAATTGGTTATTTCAATAATATCTACACATGGAGACTAAAATATGGTGACAGATTGACTTCTCCTGTTTCCGTAAACTGGCCTTTCCTGCTTAAAATGAACAAACTAATTCTGAGACCCTGATCAGCTGGTTCTCAGTCCGTCAACCCCAGCTGAAAAATGAGCCCCCTGAGCTAATCGTGCCCTTGTGACCATTGCAACAACGGAGACGTTGAGGAGGTTTATGGCCATGCACACATCCTCCTCTCTTCAAATAATAAAATAAAACCTATTTCAAATAACATGCTGTTCATGCTGCAGGTTCTGTGTGTGTGTGTGTGTGTGTGTGTGTGTGTGTGTGTGTCAAAAATCAGTCAGGCCTTTACACTTTCATACTTCTTAGAGCAGAGTACTTTCTCTCTTTCCTGTCGGTCACTCCACCAATGCAAACCAGATTGTAGTTTTGGGCCGGAGCTATAGTTCCCTGTTCACAGTCAGTTCAACTTGCAAACCAATTAAGAATTTCCACATAATCACGTCTCTGCATATGTCTGTATACGTCTCCATTCTCCCACCTCATGCTAGCGCTAACGTTAAGCACAACAACAACAACAACAACAACAACAACAATAGTAGCAGCTGCATTGTATTTTTTTTACAAGTGATGCTCATGGCTTTGCTTTGTGAGTCTACACACAAATCTAAACTCGGCTAGTATGTTGCTGCTGTTCAATCTAAACCAGGGGTGTCCAAACTTTTTTCACTGAGGGCCACATACAGAAAAATCTACGAAGGGCCGGGCCACTTGGCAAAAATAAAACATTTATCAGGACATGTAGCTGCTCTGATGTTTAGTTTCATAGTGTCTTTGTAAATTGTAATCCTTCTTCACGGCAACACTTTCCTTGCAAATTAAACAGACACATTTCCCCTCAGAGCCGGCCGAAGCCTCCAAGGGGCCCTAAGCAGAATTTGATTAGGTGGCCCCTCTCCAATGTTAGCGCTGACCGAATCATTGACTACTGTTAAATGCCTTCAGACACCCAGTGTTTTCTGCTATTGCCTCCAATGTCCAGCTGGGTGAAAAAGTAGCCAGCTGAGTTCCCGATCCTCCTAGGGGAGTCCGGGGGTATGACCCCCCCGGGAGATTTTTTTTAACTTTTTAAAGTGAAATGCATGAATCTGGTGCACTTTGAGAGGAACATTAAGAGGCTTAATCTGAAGTGATGCTCATGGCTTTGCTTTGTGAATCTACACACAAATCTAAACTCGGCTAGTATGTTGCTGCTCTTCACCATCGCTACAAATGGTGATTATGTGTCGATTACGTCTTGTTAGCTCATTTAAATATCCGATGAGTTAGTCTGATTGGTCAATATAATCCCAGCCCCTGGAGAAAGCGGTTCCTGGTTCCAGACCAGCAAAGAGTTTGTGCCACTTTGGAACCATTTTTCCTTGACCAAGAGCCAGCTTGTGTGTGCTCGAAATGAGGAAGTGGCAGAAGCTATGGTCTGTTGTGTTTTCACGCCTTTGAGTTGCATGTGTGTGTGGGCCTGTCAGTATCCCCACGCTGTCATTAATTATCTGTGATCTCTGTGAGCGTGTGTCTCATTGTGTGTGAGTTGACTCACTCAGGCCCCCCACGGTGCAGTAATGAGACATATTGGCATGACAGTGCTTGGGGAAGGTTGCGCTGAAATTGAGGCGTTGAGCGAGAAGGGAACTTTAATGATGAATCCCAATAAATAAAATGCTCTAAATTAGCAGGCAGATATCATCCTTTTATGGCCGGAGGAGGGTGAGAAAAAGAGAAAATGCGGGAGAGAGAGAGAGGGGAATAGATGTGACGAAAAAAGAGGCTCTGTCAAAAAAAGATAACACAATTCCATCTCTGAGTTATCAACGCCTTTGGGATCTGTTTCCTGAGGCCGGGGAAGGCGGTGGGTGGGTGGTGAAAGAGAGCAGAAATATTAAGTTATTATCGGGTATAGCCTGAACCCCATGCCACAGAACCTGCTGCAAGCCGTCGGATGAATTGAAATGAGTACATTGAAGTTGTACTGTCTGTATTTGCTGCTGTAATTTCAGTGTCTTCACATCCATCCAGATGAGGAGAAAATATTATGAATCAACGTGTGGGCCAAGTCTCAAAAGGTTCAGCATAAACAAAGTTCACTGACACCATGTTTAATTTGTTTTTGTGTTTTGTTCTCAGATTATATATGAATATATTTAGTTTGTCTTTGTTCTTGAATGAGCCAGCATTTACAATTTCCTCAAAGGGGACTTCATTGGTAGTGTAAAAATGTAAGTGTAGCAGATAGTTAGTCATGACCCTGCTTCCAGGTATTGCATTTGTATTTATTCGAACATTGAATGATTTATAAACTTGAAATGATTCATACACCACTCTATCCCTGACCTTGTAGAGAACTGGCCAGTAGGAGTAAAACCAGTCGACGGCCAGTCTTTGTCTTTCTTCTTTTTTTTTAGTTTCTCAGCGGGTGGCAGCAGGAGTAGCAGCAGCAACAGCCTGAAGCAGTGTTAACCCCCAGCTGCTCTGCTTTAGCTACTGCCCACTTCTACAAGAGCATGTTAAACTGAACGAATCAAGGAGAGGGGGTACATAAACCTGAAGACCTTTCATGAGGTCAAATCATTATTGCTAACATTTTGATCATATAATCCCCCCAAATAAAAAGAGGGACCTCCCTCTGACATGATGAAATTGCCCGCAACTTGTCCCCGTGAGGCATTGAATGAACGCAATATACAGCAGATACTACAGCTGTCTTTCAGGAGCCTGGCGTCTTGCTGATAAATCCACATGGTATATAGCCTCAGCCGAAGGGCGGGCTGTAACGGTTGGCTGTAGAAACAAGAGGTTTCGCTGCTGCAGTCTGTGAGATTAATGCAAAGCAAACTCCCCCTGGCCCAGCCGAGCACTCACCTCTGTTCCTGTAACATGGGGGGTCAGACATGGATTCCGTGCAGCTTAACCGACAGCGTTAAGGTCAGTTGTTGCGCAATATAGACTTTTTTAGCTGTATTCATTGTGAGAAATACATTGTAAAAAGATAGCCTACTCCCAAATTTTTTGAAGATGTCTTTTGTTTTACTCTGACAAGGAGCTGCAAAAAAGATAAGATGCATCCGCTTTAACACCAAGACTGTCCTCAACATGTATCCTTTTTTTAAATGCTAAAAATGACTAGATCCCTGCATTTAGTAACCATGCTTCTGTTATCTAGCATACCAGAAAGAGATTAGGATGTCCCAATACATACATCTCAAATACAGGATGCCAAAATACCAAGATGTCCTATGACATACGTTTATATTTTGAGGTGTGTGCAAACCAGTAGGCTTTTTGGCTGTTCAGCAGAAGTTACTTTACATCGACTGTGCTGCCAAGAGACAATAACCACAGCGACGCGATGGATCATAAGGCAACAGGGTCAAGTTCAAGGCAATGTAACAATGGAATACTATGTCCCAATTGTTACACACTGCATGCAAACTACATGCATGCAGTAACATATTTTCAGTTTCGAGGGTGGTTCTGGAAAGTGTGCAATATGCTTCAATAAGAAAAACTGATCAAATATCTTTTTTTTTTTTTGTTAAATCTGAAACTCTCAGAAGTCAGACTGAAACAGAAGTAAACTCAATATGTTGGTTGCAAAGAAATAAAACATAAAACCCCAAGTCCTTTTTTTATTTTTTTTAGTTTGTGCATAGACACATTTGAAATGTGATGATAACCAATGTGTTCCGTAAAACTGCAGAAATCCCAAGTACAGCATTAGTCGTTGTTGACTTGACAGAAGTGCAATCTACAGTATAATATATAGCATTCATATCAATATGAAGCCATTCATCACCAATGGCAGCTGCACGCGCTCGGAGCAAAATTAATTGTGGGGAAAAAAACGGTAAGGCTTGTTTCATGAGACGATGCCAGCTGAACAATCTCATCTGAGACAGCCATATGAACTGAGATACATATGGCTGTCAGCCGAGGAAGCAGAAGCACATGCAGCATGATACTGACTAGCATGGGCTGTGCTCAACAGATGTTCATTGGCATCACCTGTTAAATATCTGGATCACACTGCAAAAAATATAAATCAACCATCGAGCTATGAATGCTTATTTTCTATTTAAATAAGACACAGTTCGCTCAGTTTGTTTCATTCTGTTTTGTTATTTCAAGAATGTATTTCACCAAGTACATACAGTATGTAATGTAATTATTGTAAATACTGACACTTTTTTCTCGACAACTCCTGAGACAAATCAAACGGTAGCTATTAAAATCAAGGGAAGTTACCTACTACAGCCCAGAATGGTCATGCATTCTCTCTTGAGGGACAAAGAATACTGTTATACTGAGACACACATGTTTGATTGATACTTTTTGCAGTGTTCTCTTCACTAGTTATTATTCTATCCCAGTACGCCTGGCTCTTACACTGTGCAGTGGAGTGCCAATTATTATGGTAATGACTGCAACAGATATCAGATGGGTTTCCCTGGAATAAGCTTTTCATATTTCACACTCATCTCCCAGCATGTGTGTGTGTGTGTGTTTGTGCCTGTGCGTGTGCATGTGCGTTTGTGTGTGTGTGTGTGTGTGTGTGTGTGTGTGTGTGTGTGTGTGTGTGTGTGTGTGTGTTTGTATGTGTTTGTGTGTGTGTGGGGGGGTACTGTGAGATGTTTGTGGGGAAAAAAGAATCAGCAGCAGAAGGCATCATGGAGCGCTTCTTTATGACCAGAATTGAGTTTTCTTTTTATCACCTTCACTGTTCAATCTAAACCTTTGTGGTGGGGGGCGGGGGTTGATTTGCTCCGCTCATCTTTACATTCCTTTGAACACCTTGGACTTGAATTCGGGATTATATTGGAGCCAGTGTCAGTGACAGTGACAGAAATTGGACGCGAGAGAGAGAAAGAGAGAGAGAGAGAGACATAGAGAGAAAGAGACAGAGAGAGAGAGAGAGAGAGAGAGAGAGAGATGTGATGACAGTTCTGTTTCCGAGGTCATTGCTCCATCTCTCGCCTGTTTCATTTACAGGATGGGTTTTCATACATTGCTGGCCCGGCATCCTATAATGTGTTTCATCAAATGTGTTGCGGAGATGGAAGGCGCAGGTTATGGTGTGTACATCCTGTCTTATTTTTAAGGCAAGTAGACAGGGGACGGCAGGTTCACTGAAGGCAGCAAAGAGAGCATCACACTGGGTTCAGGCTTCCAAAACTTCATTGGGCTAAAAAAAAGGCTGTTTGAACTGACCTCGTCTTCATCAGGCAAATTGCTGCCATGGCAAAAGACACAGTTTATTGCATACGGGCAGACCATGTCAATGATCATGATGTCTAAAGGATTTGATTCATTTTAATGAATAAAAGCTACAGTTTTGTCTAGTTTTCATCAGCAAATTGGTATTCAATTATTATTTTATTTAAGATGTGCCGAATGGACTTTGTTGTGGACAGTTCCTTTGGTTGCTAGTGTAATTTTTCATATAATGTGAAGTAAAGGGTGTCATTTGTTCATCATAGTCTACATGTCACTCTGCTCCGCCCTAACACAGCAGACTGACTCAGAACATTTCTCTCTCTCCCCCTCTCTCTCTCTCTACCTGTTTCTCTCTCTCTCTCTCTCCCTGTTTCTATCTCTCTCTCTCTACCTGTTTCTATCTCTCTCTCTCTCTCTCTCTCTCTCTCTCTCTGGGTCTTGCCCGGCATGAATTATGACCGTATCCTTCAGAACCTGGATTTACTCACTTGTTTACTGTCTGATTGACCTCTCACTTTAACCCCCGGCACTCATTTACTACCGATATGAAAGATGGCCCAATAAAAGTACCATTTAGGTTTCTTCCGCATCCACAGATAATGTTTCATTGGTTGCTCTTCATAGTTGGTGTTGTCATGGTGTGTTGTTGATTCTTGTTACATGTGTTTGTGGGATCTAATCTATCCAATTGTATGTCTTTTCCTCAATCACATCTGTATTGTGTGGGAATATCTCTAAAACTGGCACTGGTTTATTCATTTTGATCATGGTCTTTATCTGTTTTTTTGTTAAAGGAACACTCTGTATAATGTCAACCCCCGTTCCTGCTTTTCACTTCATTGTCACATCATAAATAAATGACAGGCAACACATACACCAACTCCCTACCTCCAAGAAAAATGGATGTGACTGTTTTTTCTGACAGTGACAGACGCATGATGTGCTAATAACTCAGAAGATAATGATGACTGTGCGGCCCTGTACACACAGAGCTCCCACACTCACACAGTCAAGGACATGATGTTTTTACCTTCTCCGACTCAGAATTGTTCTCGTTAGGGGGCAGAAAGATGACCTTCTTTTCCTTTGTCATTTTTAACCATCTTCATATCGTGTTGACCATCTTGGTCACATTGTTTAAAAACTTCATCAAACTTTATCCACAAATGAAAGTGTCTGCTGTTAGCAAAATGGAGGGCTGAGGTTAATCTGTGAAAGTGAATGCTGTATTTTAATGACGTCAAACACTTTTAGTGGGCCCTTTGTCTACTTTTTTTTTTACAATTCTCAGGGATTTTATTTTTTTTACCCTCAAATCCATAATCTCATTGCTCTTCAGGACCAATGGGTAGGGATAAGTACCAAGTAGCTGTCAATAAATGCAATACACTAGTTAAAAGGAGGAATGTATATATGATATGAATTATTCTGGCATTTCCAATAAAGCAACAGTCAAGGGAAGAACGAGAAAAGTTACAGAATATTTCTTAATCCAATTGATTTGGAATGTAAACAGTTTCCAGGTTCAAAAAGATAAAATACCAACCCAGGTAAGTTTTTACGTCACTGTTACCGTGTTTGATCATTAGCATTTTATGAACATGATTTATGAAAGGAAAAAGTCCAGTCCTGTCCTTGAAACAAAATAAAAAGATATAGTTTTACTTCTTCCCCCCAGCTGGTCCGCTGTTATTGCAAAAGCATCTTGTTGTTTGGTTCTGACATACAGAAAATGTCAACCCAACCCATCTTGATACTTTCAAATATCAAAAACATGTCACCGTTGATTACTATGTATGTGAATAAAAAAACATTTGAAAGTCAATTTGCCCTTTCCGTGAAAGACTCTGCAGGAAATTGAAAGCAAATCAAAGGCGGATGCTTATTCTTAGTATACATGATCTTGTAATTTTGTACCAAGAAAAAATTATTGAAGTGTTGTGAAGGAGGACATGACAAGTCCATTCTTATTGTGCATGCATGCTAACGACAAGAGTATCAGCTGCAGTATTATTAACTCGAATTAGACACAACACTTTGTATAGTGATGAAAGTGACAAATGTGGCACACAGGTCTGAGCTCAGAGTTTGCTCTGTGTACAGAAAGAGAGAGAGAGAGAGAAAGAGAGAGAGAGAGCGAGAAAGAGAGAAAGAGAGAGAGGACGACCTTCTGGGATAAATCTGTAATTTACAGCTGCAATTTTATTGCAAGAATATTTGTACATTTTTCATATTCTGATCATTGTGTGAAGGATGATGTCACATCAGAGACTGCAAATCCTTCCTTTTTTATGGTATGTTATGGCTCCCACCTGCCGCAGTTTTTCCATCAGGTCTTTAAAACCGGCAAATGACCCAAGGGCGCCTGCAAGATTTATTGAAAATAATTATCTATAAAACTGTAACAAACTGTAAAGACAACAGTGACATATCACCTTATAAAGTCAATATGGCAAACGTGTTAGAAAATGGTTTTTCGTTTAACTTCTTGCAGACACGTAGCACCATAACCATTAATTTGGGGTCGTGTTTCTAGCCAACTGGGGAGATATTCACTCTCTTTTTTTGCTCTACTTTTCCTCTCCATTATTCACTGTGTTGAACAACTAGCGTTCTGACTGAAGACGGCTCCCTGTTGCTGCTGAAAGAGAGGTCAACTTACTGTCCCAATTCAGTCAGTTGGAGGCCACTAAAACCAAAGCCATGAGCTGAAAGATGCTAAAATGCTCCATAGAGGATTGCAGAGTCTTTGCCACCCCTATTTCATTTACACACATTACTTTGATCCATTTGTTAATACAAACATATTGAGAGGAGACAATTGTTTTGTCTTTATATATTTATCCTTCACAATGATTATATTTCAGTCCAGAAAAAGATTAGCCGATGAGATCATATGAGGCATATCCGCATATCTGACAGAGGACAAGCTCAGGCTCTATCCAAATGATGTTTAGCATTCTCAAAGGTTGTTTCAGCTCTTTGGATCACACAAAGACTAAATCTGATGATATTCCATCCCAACAGTTTTGTGACATTTCCGCAGTGCGCTGCATCAGATAGCATCTCACCAGAGAGATAGAGACTTTGCAGCAGCAGAGCAGGTACATTGCCTCTAATCTTTTCATCTAGTAAATGTGTGATTTTGAATATTAATGACAGTCTCAGTCAGTGTAGAGCGCAGAGTGCATTTAGTATTTTCTTTCTGCACCTCTCTTCTGAAAAATACAAACTTCGGATGATGTCGCTTTGCTTATTTTGCTACTCTGACATTTCACTCCTCTCAACACGGAATCAGTCACTAACACTAACGGAATATTTGCATTTAGTTCTATGGGGAGGACATAATTTAATAGGATTGTAAGGGTGGTCGGCAGCACACATTTGATGACTGTGATGCTTGTGCATTAGTGCAATATACAGTATATGGAAAAACAGAAGAGTAACTCTTCCTCAGGTGACTGAGAATGTCAATGCTGGACTCGATCATACAGAGGGATATTACATGGATGCAGTGCATAAACCCATCATCACTCAGATGATTGCACATTTGTGAGTTCAGTGGTGCAGAAACTATAGGACCTAGTCTACAGAGATGTGGAAAAAAGTGGAATGTTCGGATGATTCCTCTTTAAACATATGCTCGACAAATGAGTGAGTGCAAGTGTTGTGTACACCAAGAGAACGCCAAAGGCTAATTTTTTTTTACCCCTACAGGGAGGGGGGGGGGGGCATCATTTAGCTGGCATGCCCCCTTAGAGGGAAGGTTCACTGTAAATCAATACAAAGTTATTCTTCACTTTTATCCTATGATAAAACCTTTCCTGATGGGAGTTTTCGCTTTCAGTATGACAATGCCCACAAAGGGTCACTGAATGACCCAAGGCGTTGTTTCTTTTTTCAACAGGTTTGGTTCTCTTTCACACCTGTTGTTGAGTTAGTGAAGTGGACCAAAATGTAGCGGGATAAGCCACTTGAGAATGGTCTATTCACTCATTGGTCAGATTTGTCTAGGGTTGGAACGATAACGTAGGTCCAGAAGGGCTTTACAATCGGTCACCATTTCCATGCAGTAAAACTAGAAACTACAGGAAGTAGATATTCTTCCTCATCCCATAACGAATAGTGTAGCTGTCTTCTGGACATTGTTTAGTTAAAAAATAATCACATTCTCACTACAATCGTAATGCAACAGACTTTAGACTTTATTTTCCCCAAGGGGGAATTATTTTTCACTTCACAGTTCATGCAGAGTTTGTTTGGAAGCGTACCAAGACCACCTCTTTAACAAGGTCTCAGTACACATGTTGGTCCTCATTTGGTGCAGACCCGAGTACAATCAATGTGTTCTCACCTGATCCAACGAACCGCATCAAAGGTAGAAACAAACCCAAGTTTGATTCAATCGAACCAAATAAGGCAGGTGTTAAAGCGCCCATAGACAGCGCTCTCCACCACTATCATCGAAGCTGTTATGGCAGCACATGGTGGCCTGACATCTTACAATGACACTTGTCAGTCTTTATATAAATATCTTAGCTCCCACCTGTTGGTCCTTGACATGTTGCCATTGTCGCTTTAAATCCCCATCTGATCTATTCTGATTCATTTCTTTATTTTGTGCTGAATCCTGTTATCATCTCCTGCTGCAATGTCTACATCTTAGTAGATTTTCACCTAATCTTTGATGTCTTTGTGTACATCCTGATGTATTATTTCAACAACTGTGACAAGAATCTGTTTTGTAAATTTGTAGAATGTGAAATGTCTTCAGACAACCGAGTCTTGCACGGGGAGGCTGAGTTGCCCCGGTTTCATATCCTACTAATGACAAACTCACCAGAGCGCCTGCGAAGCATGACTCATACAGATATGATTTTTTGAAATGCTAATGGGGTGAAGATTATACAGAGTGGGAGAGCGCAAAAGGGTGAGAAAGAGACAGTAAGACCGAGTGAGAGATTCTCCGTATCTCGCTGGGTCTTTAGCCTGAGCTGACATTCACGCCTTTCTACTGAATGCATAAGAAATAGATTTTAAATAATCTCTCTTACCGGCTTTAGAATTGCATGACTTTGCGATGAGTCAGAGATGGAAAGAGAGGAAGAGAGAAGCACAGTTTAGGCAGTAAAGCTTGCAGCACTGTGAGAGCGCTCTCCTTACTTTTTTCTCCATCTCCTCTCTCTCTCTCTCTCTCTCTCTCGTCATCATGCCTGTGTTTTTTTCCGGTGCAGTGGAACAGGGCTAAACAAGGTTAAAGAGAAGGTCAAACACGCATGGACACAGTTAATCTCCTTCCTGACATTCCAGCCACACGAGACAGCGCTCCTCCACGAGACACTCAATTATATTTGTTTGTGGAATATGCCGTGTCTTCTGCATCACTGGTTGATGTCCACTGGCATGTGGACCCACCGTAAAAGAGGCTTTATGAAGATAAAAATCAGGGTGATGCTATCTGATTGAAAACACATCCAACAGAGCTGTCGAGACCCTCGGTACGTGTGCAGAACAATGATTTATTTTATGAAGTGGGATATCATTCCGCACTCGTCTTTTTCCCATTTTTAATCTCCCAGTGCCTCTGTTACTCATCTCAGATCTCCGGTTTTTCTGGTCCCTGCTCACTCAAGCCCCTCCATCTTCTCACTGCCTTCTTAGACTCTTCTTCTGCATTCACCACATG